>NW_024741189.1:8521497-8591497 GCF_018991925.1 Homarus americanus
GCATTTATAATGTGATTTGGGCCTCATGGCTGTCTGTTCTGTTGACTCCTCTTACCGTAATGGAGTTTGGCCAAGCTGAAGTATAGTTAAGCTGGAAGTGAAATACGAATCATTGTTGGGTGATTCTGTTAATTATATGTTTGTGTGTGTGTGTGTGTGTGTGTGTGTGTGTGTGTGTGTGTGTGTGTGTTAGAGAACTACACGTACTGAGTTGTAGGGCCTAAATCTTCACACCCCGTCCTCCTCACCTCACCCGTGTCATCATCATTGGTGGTTATTAATGTCTTGGTGTTGTCCCTCTATAAATCCGACTGTTATTCTCACACTAATAATCTTGAGTGACTAAACTCTGCCTGTGGTGGCTAGTGATGAGTGTTTAATCAGTTTCCATTTATGGCGTCAATTCCGTTTCGTGATTCCTGACAGGTAACACAATTTCTCACGTTTTAGGACAAAGCTTCTCAAACGTACGTATGGTGAATTTTCCTCGTAACTGGTGGTACATAAATACATCAACCTGGCTGGCTTTAGATACAGCCCCTCTCCAAAAAATCCCAAAGGCAGAAAAATCACACCGCGACTGACTAGACACATTCATTTAACACTACAGTAGTTATGTGATAATATTTACTTCGAAAATCTTTTTGAGAGTAAACTTAGAGTCCCATACCTCTCACCATTATTAATATCATATACCCGTGTTACTTACTGCAGCGGACACAAGCTAGCAAGATACTTGGGTGATAATCGATGTAGCTTCATTATATACATGTATCATCTGGTGGTGAACATCAAGCATATGTGTCCAGCTAGATCATAATTCATTTGGTTTACGGTAGTAGTATGCTAAATGGGGCAAGAATTTAGTGTATTTGATTTTGTTTCTCGTTCTTTCGTCACAGTGAGAAAGATGGAGGAATATTCTGTGTCAGAGATAATTAAGGTCTGTACTGTAATTCGTTGTCGTAGGTTCGACGTACTTGAGTGTGTTGTAGGCTAGACGTAATTGAGTGTTTTGTCGTCGGCTCGACGTACTCGAGTGTGTTGTCGTAGGCTAGACGTAATTGAGTGTTTTGTCGTCGGCTCGACGTACTTGAGTGTGTTGTCGTAGGCTCGTAAGTAAATATTTTTTCCACACTGATAATGGAAAAAAAGAACATTAAACAAATAAGTAAAACAGATTAAGTATAATTATACTTACAACAGGAATAATTATTATATTGGTAATAGTAACAGGAAGAACAAGAAGAACTAGACATAAAAAATAGTAAGATTAATCTATATCATGACCACCCCAATTGGACCTCAAACGGTATTATAAGTGCAATAGCCTGGAGGACTTGGGGGCGATAACTAAAGATAACGTTAGTCTTCATCAACACAACCTGAAAGGTGAGGTAAACCCTGGGGAAGGAAGTACAGCGGTTCTTGTTAAAGGATCTGACTGTGTATTGCCAACCCCTCAGGCACTGTCGTCATAGCGGATACTCATGATGTATATAAACAGACGTCCCTCGCCTGGTATAACATGCGGGACCCACAACAATACTCCTTCCTTCTTGCACAAACAAGCGAATAATACCTCCTGTCACGCTCTCTAATTTATCGTTATATTACTCTCTTATGTCCGTAATGCACGCTACAGTCTGCTTGTGGTCAGCTGAAAACTGCGGTCACGCAAGACGTTATCGTTGTATTGTTACTCAGTACCGCAAGGCTCAGGTGACCCTCCTGGGCTACTGGTGTACGGGGAGTGACGCCTACCTGGTGGTGGGGGGATGGTCGGGTGGGGGGAGGAGGTTCAAGGTACGGTTG
The DNA here is from genome assembly GCF_018991925.1 of Homarus americanus. NCBI lineage: Eukaryota > Metazoa > Arthropoda > Malacostraca > Decapoda > Nephropidae > Homarus > Homarus americanus. The sequence continues at coordinate 8,523,313 of NW_024741189.1, forward strand.
TGGGGTGTTGTGAGGCGTGTAGTGCTGTGGTGTGTAGTGGAGTGTGTGATGTTAGGGTGTGTAGTGATGTGGTGTGTAGTGGAGTGTGTGATGTTAGGGTGTGTAGTGGAGTGTGTGATGTTAGGGTATGTAGTGATGTGGTGTGTAGTGGAGTGTGTGATGTTAGGGTGTGTAGGGAGTGTGATGTTAGGGTATGTAGTGATGTGGTGTGTAGTGGGGATGTTAGGGTGTGTAGGAGTGTGGTGTGTAGTGGAGTGTGTGATGTTAGGGTGTGTAGTGATGTGGTGTGTAGTGGAGTGTGTGATGTTAGGGTGTGTAGTGGAGTGTGTGATGTTAGGGTATGTAGTGATGTGGTGTGTAGTGGCGGCGGTGATACAGTGTGCAGTAGTAATTTGCATTTGGTAAATACACAAAACACGAAAAACACACACACACACACACACAAACACACACACACACACACACACACAAACACAAAAACACACACACACACACACACACACACACACACACACACACACACACACACACACACCTCACTGCTTCACTATCCTCTAAAACATTAATCCTTTTCTATACCTTAGACTCATCTATATACGGGGAAGATGAAGTCTTTATTAACACACCAGGTAAATCAACATCTTTATATAACGTCTATGTATGTTTGTGTATTTACTCACCTGTGTATTCTGTCTCATAAATCATACTGTGAATGTGTGTATTTTTGTGATTGTGTGTTGTGCAGGGTGTGTGTTTGCGCTACTCTCACTCTGTATGCTAACGAATATGCCAATGTGTATGCTAATGTGCTTGTCCTACTATGTATGTTAACGTTGGCTCTTCCCTCTATGTATGAGGTGGTATATGGTCTTACGTCATACGGTGTATCAGTGGACTATATTAACAACGTATTCATGGCTTAAGGCTGAATCTCTCTCTCTCTCTCTCTCTCTTAAATAGTTCCAGCTTACCCTCTCACTAAGCTTGCTGTTATGTCGTTTGCTCACAACAAAAATAAATTGTTCTATAATATGGTTGTATAAAAACAGTGACAGTCGTTGTTGTGGCAGTTGGCGTATGTTTCCCACGGGTCGACGGAGCTTCCCACGATTGGTAAGTTTCTCTCACGCTAGGCTAGTCGGTTTCCTGTTGACTGTTGGAACTTCATTGTGAGTCTGGTGGTGATGGTGGAAGTGGTGATTGTGATGGCCGTGGTGGTGGTGGTGGTGGTGGGGAAGTGGGTGAGGGTGCTGATGGTGGTGGCTGTGGTGATGGTGGTAGTGATGGTTGAGAAGATGGTGATGGTGTTAGCTGTGAAGGTGGTGGTGATGATGGTGGTGGTGGTGGGGAGGGGAGATTGTAAAGATGGTGTTGATGTTAATGCTGACGGTTGTGAAGGTGATTGTGATGATGGTGAGTGGTTATAATGATGATGGTAGAAGTGGTAGTTGGGAGTATAATGGCGGTGCTGATGATTATGGTGATGGTGGTGGAGAAATATAACTAATCTGTCTTGTTGTTATTATTGTTTTTTATTGTTTTAGTAATGGTAAGGGAACTCCACTTTCCTTCTACCCCTTGCCTTTTAATTTGTCATCTCTCTTACTTCCACTTTTTTATGAATACTCTCTCTCTCTCTCTCTCTCTCTCTCTCTCTCTCTCTCTCTCTCTCTCTCTCTCTCTCTCTCTCTCTCATACGTCACGAACGCTCTGCCTCACAAACAATATGATTCATCGTATCTGTCTAAAAGGTCAATTATAATCTTGATAGAATCCAATTATCATAATTGATAAAGAAAGACTCTTCACTAGAATAATTGATACGTAATTATGGAGAGTCACTTGACACACTGAATGAATTAATGTAACTTAGCCACACAAGGAGGAGGTAACATTACCATATAAGAAAAACTAACTTAACCACACAAGGAAGAGTTAACATTACCACATATGGAAAACTAAATTAACCACACAAGGAAGAGTTAACATTACCACATAAGGAAAACTAACTTAACCACACAAGGAAGAGTTAACATTACCATATAAGAAAGACTAACTTAACCACACAAGGAAGAATTAACATTACCACATAAGGAAAACTAACTTAACCACACAACGAAGAGTTATCATTACCACACAAAGAAAACTAACCTAACCACACAAGGAAGAGTTAACATTACCACACAAGGAAAAATAAATCAACCATACAAGAAAAACGAACTTCACCATACACAAAACAAAGGTGATTAATAATAACTAACGGCCAACATCAAACTTCAGTCAAAAAACATCCCCCCCCCCTCAAAAAAAAACATCCATCAGTTATATCAGGATAGTAATTTATATATAGTAGTGACTTATGTAACCAGAAAGCAAAGGATACTAAGTCTTGTTTTAATACGTAGTAAAGAATACATCCTGTGAGCTATGAGCCAGTGTTGCCATATTATTCAGAGCCTTTACACGGTGTATGCCTTCCGGTGTTTCTTCCTGATACAGCTGTAGATCACTCCCGGCAGATGTTTGGATGGCAGTCATTAGATGAAGTGTTTACGACTTTATATGAGTCGTATGATCATTGTTTTTGTAGGGAAGGTGTACAAGAGTTAAGAAAATATATTTATTGGAAGGAAATGTATAATTAGGTGTAAACAAATATTGAGGAAAGTTTGGAGGGCAGACGTGATAAAATGGAAAATTAGACAAAAAATAAATCAATGTGAAAGAACGTAGAAGACAAGGGGATTATTGACCATTGGATTAATAACTATCCATTAGTGGTAGCAATCTTCTTTTCAATAAAAAAACAAATATCATACAAAATAAAACAACAGCCTCTGTAATTCAACTCAGTACTCTCGGCAAAATGGAGACACACAGCTAACTGAAAAATGCAGTATTTGTGACCCTGGTGCACTCAGTAATCACATAAGAGCAGAATCTATCCCAGTGTGGTGAGGATGGCAACATTACAGAAGGATTGTTATATGAACCAGACGAGCACTTAGGAAATGATTCTTCCCCCACTGACAGGAGTACTGAGCAGGCACCCAGCTTACACACCCCACTGCAGAGGCTACACAGTCATACAATACATACTTAAGTGCATGTGGACATCCTATGCTCTTTTTCTTCTACAACCATCTAGGAACTCTGTCCATTGTGTCGTACGTCTATAAAGTATCTTTATCATCTAGGGATAGGTTATTGTAACATTATGAATAGTACAAATAGCGTTTATTGTTGAGGAAATTACCACACACAGTGGTCTAGTATCTGCTCAAACTAATTGGAAAAGTTTTGGAGATTATTCTCTCTCTTTCTCACACAGATAGCATCGCTCTGAGATATGTGGGATGCTACACTTCTTCACATCTGTGGGACCCTTGTTTTGTTATCTGCATATGGAGAAGGCTAGGTGAGGGGGGAAGGACGTCTGCATATGGAGGGACGCTGGTGTTGCCCTTCTCGAGTGATTCTATGGGTGAGTAGATGTTTGTGTACTGTAGGTCACAAGTTGACACCAGCTTTCTTTGTTAATCTGTTACTCTGTGGTTGACGTGATGGAAGGAGGTGCTCATTAAGATAGCCCTCGGGCAGGGAAAACCTGAATTTGTGGTTGATACTCGAATAATTATGTCTCAAGGAATGTTGGCGAGAATTTGTTAAGTGACCCGTGACTGATACTTCTGTAATTGTTATTTGATATAGATAATGTTTCGTTTTTGAATATACACTGCACTGAGTTTGCGTTTTGGGGACATGCGTGTAAATGGTAAAATAGTACGTGTTTTTTATACATAGTTTTCGAATTGTCAGGGTAATTTACGTCAGATTATGAAATATATGAAATATATCTACCTATATATATATATATATATATATATATATATATATATATATATATATATATATATATATATATATATATATATATATATATATATATATATATATATATATATATATATATATATATACAGCTAGACCCCGACTTACGACTGCTTCGACTTACGACCGCCGCAGTTGTGACCATTTTTTTTTTTTCAAATGACACGCATTTTCTATACCGAAACGTTTCCAGTTAATGTAGTCTCCATGTATAATTAGAAAATTATGGGGGCCCCATGTGCATTCAGCTGACTACATTAAAGGTAAGTGCTCAGTCACACTGTATCCATTCCTCATTATTTATTACTTTTACTGTACTGTATTTCATTGTAGATTTTTTATTTAAAAAAAAATTTAATTTTTTTTTTTTTTTTTGTATCTATGTCGGACTTGCGACCATTCGGACTTACGACCTGGATTTGGGTCCCTAACCCCATCATAAGTCGGGGAGCACCTTTTTTTATGTATATATTTCCGAACGTAACAGTAAACAATGACAACATCTTCAGAACCAAGAGGTGAAATTGCACTCTAATCATACCTATAGAGGTGTTAAACTAACCCTCCACCTCCACCTTCTTTTTCTGTTCCACTGCTCTCTCCCTCTCCCTTTCCCTATCCCAGACCGCCATACAGTGTGTCTGGCTTAGGTCGTGGGATGTGGCTCGTGTGATGCAGGTCATGTAGCGTAGGTCGTGTAGTGAAGGTCGTGTGGTGGGTTTACGTCATGTGGTGGGTGTAGGTCGTGTGGTGGGTGTAGGTCATGTGGTGGGTGTAGGTCGTGTGGTGGGTGTAGGTCATGTGGTGGGTGTAGGTCGTGTGGTGTGTGTAGGTCATGTGGGTGGGTGCAGGTCATGTAGCGTAGGTCGTATAGTGTAGGTCGTGTGTTGGGTGTGGGGCGTCTGGTGTAGGGCGTCTGGCGTGGAGATTCCCTGGGGAGAATTATGCTAAAGTTTACGTTGTCTCAGTCTGTCTCAGTCAGAGTGTGGGAGCGGCCGGTGTGAGTTAATATCCATAGCCTTGAACTGCGGCCACAGGGAGGAGTTGCGAAGGACGTGAGGAAAAGTGTGAGAAGGAGGAGGAGAAGGAATGGGGGTAAATAAAGAGAAGTGAATGAAGGGAAAACAGGGATCGGAGGAGGAGGAACTAAAGTAACCGAATGTAGGATGCGAGTGTCTAAGCCTGTTTGCTCTCTCTCTCTCTCTCTCTCTCTCTCTCTCTCTCTCTCTCTCTCTCTCTCTCTCTCTCTCTCTCTCTCTCTCTCTCTCTCTCTCTCTCTCTCTCTCTCTCTCTCTCTCTCTCTCATCAGTGTGAACCTGTCAGCCGTGTACTGTGGCAGGTCTCATGTAAGAACCCAGTCATTATGTCGAAGATCTAATGACTGCGTTACGTAACGAGGGTGTTTACAGTGGCCTGCTGCTAGTACGTGTGTATGTCCGTGTATGGTTCGTGCAGAAGTACACAGACAGAGAGAAATGTTGTGAGCGACAGCGGAAAATGAGAGATAGAGAGAGAATAGTCGTTGTAGTGTAGTAGTAATAGTAACCCCATGAGTACAATGATCCAACCCATTGACTACGAAAACAGCCCCTCGAGTACGTTAAGCTGGCCAGTGCAACAAAAACTCCCCGAGATTGATTCTGACATGAATTATGTTTTTTACTAAACGCTCACACACAAAAGTTAACAAATATAGAAACACATAGACAAAATTAGATATATGGAATACCACAAGTGAATCTGTAGGTACACCCACATCAACAACACCTACACCCACATCAACAACACCTACACCCACATCAACAACACCTACACCCACATCAACAACACCTACACCCACATCAACAACACCTACACCCACATCAACAACACCTACACCCACATCAACAACACCTACACCCACATCAACAACACCTACACCCACATCAACAACACCTACACCCACATCAACAACACCTACACCCACATCAACAACACCTACACCCACATCAACAACACCTACACCCACATCAACAACACCTACACCCACATCAACAACACCTACACCCACATCAACAACACCTACACCCACATCAACAACACCTACACCCACATCAACAACACCTACACCCACATCAACAACACCCTACACCCACATCAACAACAGATTACCCACATCAGCAACAGGTGCACCCACATCAACAACAAGTACACCCACATCAACAACAAGTTCACCCACATCAACAACAGGTGCACCCACATCAACAACAGGTACACCCACATCAACAACAAGTACACCCACATCAACAACAAGTACACCCACATCAACAACAGGTACACCCACATCAACAACAGGTACACCCACATCAACAACAGGTACACCCACATCAACAACAGGTACACCCACATCAACAACAAGTACACCCACATCAGCAACAAGCACACCCACATCAACAGTAACGACGCATATTTCCACTTGAACAACAACACAGACAGATCAGATCAGATCCCATGCCTTAGGGTATAACAGGAAACGGATCTAGCTACAGTATCACCCACAAGCAACAAAACAGGGTACAACCGACCGACATCGTCAACGAGTATAGTGGCGACCCTGATAAAAGTTTCCCTCGTATTTTTCACACCGATAAACACCGACAAACACGTTCCAAGTTTTATTTTTAATTGTAAGATTTGTGTCCTGAATATATATATATATTTCTTTTTTTCGGACTGGAACACTAATGAGGAGAGCATTTCATGTACTAATACTCAACAAAAGGTGAATGTACGTATATATTTCTTGTATAATATTTGAACAAAATAACTAAAATGTTATTACATAAAGCGTATCTCTACCATGTTTTCGAGATACACACACATATACCCTGTGCATGCAAACATGATGGAATATACGGTGGAGTGAAACAGCTGTGGCGATGACAACATCTATTAAAATATTATTAACTACATGACAACTCATGTTGGTTCCCTTCGCTGTCGTCTCTTTAATTGCGTCTGATCCTCTTAAAACAATAATATTGTCGCATCATGAAAACCTCTATAATGGTGCTCTGTGAAGACAAACAACACTCTTATTTTGCTCAAACAATGATAATCTTACGTTTGTCATGGTGATAACATTTCTCATCCCGTTAATAAAGTTGTTTACAAACTCAGGGAGAAAGGACACTATAGCATAATTTCGTCTCAACAAAGGCATTCCGTCAAGACGCTGACATTGTTGCTATTCAAAATAAGAACATTGTTTTCCCCTCAAAACAATGGTACCGATGCACCATCAAAACAAAAACATCGTTATCACAACAACGGAACACAAGACGCTTCTCTGGGTAACAATAAACTATATGTCAACACAAACACAATAATAGTCCCACTCACATCTTCCTACGTCAGGCATCTACTTCTTCCTTTCTTCCTATGTCGAGCGTCTACCTCCCCCCTTCCCTCTCTCCATTTATCCACTTACCTCTTCCTTCTCCGTCATTACTCTATCTCCTTCCTCTCTCCCTTCCTCAAAGATCTACCTCCCTTCCTCTCTCTCTCTCTCTCTCTCTCTCTCTCTCTCTCACCGAGCATCTCCTCCCCCATCAATATTCTACCTTCTTCCTACATTCCTCCATCAATCCTCTACCTCCCTCCCTTATTATCTCCTCTACCTCCTCCGTCAAACATTTATCTCCCTTATACGTCAACCATCAACCTGGCTGGCGTCATATTAGTCGTCCTTGCTCTCACTTCTCCCACCTCGACCTCTACCCTTCAACCCGAGTGTAAACAGTCTCCTCCCAGGGCCATAATTGTGCCCGTATCAGGAACCTCTAATCAGCTGGGGGACAATATGGTCAGGTGAGGACGCTGTTGCTCTCTAGCCTTCAGATGGCCATCGTGTGTGGGAAGCTTAGGGTATCCATGAGTCTCTTGTGCTTGTATTGTGTGGTGATGGGAGTTATATTGTGGGAAACATGATCTTAGGATGTTTTGTATGGGATTGTGTGGGATTATTGGGGATGGGTTGGTTCGTGTGGGATTGTGTGTGGTGACGACTACTTTGTGTGGGATTGAATTTATGTGATGTTGTGTGGGAATGTGTGTGGTGATGGGAAGTGTCGTGTGGGAATGTGTGGTGATGGGAAGTGTCGTGTGGGATTGTGTGTGGTGATGGTAAGAATGATTTACCACGCTGCTACATAATTATACCACTCTTGAAGTCTATAAACACTGCTGCACACACACACACACACACACACACACACACACACACACACACACACACACACACTCACACACACACACACACACACACACACACACACACACACACACACACACACACACACACACACACACACACACACACACACACACACACACACACACACACACACACACACACACACACATACACACACGAGTTAACTGAGAGATAAATTCCTGTTAGGTAGTATGTATGTACCGAAGAAGTTTGTTTATTTAGTCTTAGTATGTTTAATAATGATCTCTCTCTCTCTCTCTCTCTCTCTCTCTCTCAATAAAACATACGAACACAAGCGTTAAGCGACAGACACAGACATATTAAGCCGGACACCTATTTTTCTTGGTAACCATCACCACCACCGCCCATACCCCACCACTACATGCCAGTTGCACCACCACCACCGCCTTTACACCACCACTACACGCCCGTACACCACCACTACACGCCCGTACCACCACCACACGCCCACCACACCACTACACGCCACACCACCACTACACGCCCGTACCACCACTACACGCCCGTACACCCACCACCACACACACCGTACACCACCACCACTACACACGTACACCACCACTACTCCCGTACACCAATTACCACTACACACCCGTACACCACTACACACCCATGTACACCACCACTACACGCCCGTACACCACCACTACACGCCCGTACACCCACCACCACTACACACCCGTACACCACCACTACACACCCGTACACCACCACTACTCCCGTACACCACCACCACTACACGCCCGTACACCACCACCACACATTGACCAGCAGTGAAGGGCAGCACCAACCAAAAAAGGTAGGAGCGAAGCAACGATGGTGATGGATTTCACTATATATTACAATGAAAACTGTACTCTGGCCAGTACCGTCACTGCCGGGCCTCGTGTTACTATAAACTGTATCAAGCTTTAGTGGAGCCTTGATTAATACAATACTGTATGTCAATATTAAATACATCGTGTGTGTTATATTGTCGTGCTATAGTTTGTGTTCACTATTACTACAATACTGTATTTGTGTTATGTTCATTACTATGATACAATAATTTTACTAAATATTAAATGCATCTATGCTCACTGCCAGCCTGTAATTGTTATATGTATTTGTTTGTTGCACGTCTCTTACTTTTATTTCATCCATAAACTGTTTATTCTTATAATTACAACACTTAATTTAATTTTCTGCCGTTTTAAATAACTGAGGAAGTAATTTGATATTAGCTTTTTATTTTTGTTTTGTTTCAAAGTTTATGATTATAGTTGTGATTTAGTTTCTGTTAACAGATAAAAATAAACACGTAACTGTTAAATAAGTTACAACTGACATTGTTTTAATCACTAATCAGTTCATTATATAAAAGACAATATTAACAACCTAACTATTAAATCGACTCTCATTTATGAATTTATATTATAATATATTTTAAGCTACATAACTCAGAGATACATGAAATATATTACTTAGAAGAAACATATTTATAAACAGACTCGTATTTATACATTATTTATTTCAACATTATTCACACGGCGCATCTTAGAGCATATATATGAAGCCTCGCTAGAAATAACTCGAAATCACTACGTAAATCTTTTTTAGGAGACAGCTCACAGTCCAATATGGTATAAGCGAGTCCTGTTTTAACCCGATCGAATGAACCCCTGCTGCTTCAGACCGCTCAGATGAGGCATTAGTGTCCGTCAGTACGACTTGAGCACTAAGGTTCGAAGTCCCAATTAACTAAATGAGACACCAACCTCCTTTAAGCGTTCTACTGTGACGTCACGTAGTTCCCCCTGGTGTATGTTGATCTTGTATTAACATTCACTTAACTCTCCTCGTCTCTGTTACTTGTATATTTATTTCTGTTTGTTCTACATTTCTGTTTAGCCGTTGTCAGTTGTATATATCTTATACATAAATTTCACTTAGCTATGCATTTAATCGTGTTCGTTAAGCATTTAGTATTATTTTCTGAATATTTATGTCAGTTTTACCGATATAAATGGTGTTTATTTTAGTATATATGTAGACTCGTGTGTTTTTATCTCTGATTTGGATTTCTTTGTTCTCTGTTTGTATCTATTCATTTAATATATACATCATTTAATTGAATATGGTATCCACTAATTTCCTCTTCAACAACAACAAAAGACAAGGTGGTGGAGAAAATGTTGACTCTTTCTGTAATAGGATGTTTGGTTACTCCCGGTGCTGCAGTGTCAGTCTTGTTGTCACCATTTGACTTGAAGATTTCTCCTGTAGGGGTCACTGGTTTATTCTCGCAAGGTCTTTCCCTATATGGTACAGTGTGGCGGGAGTCAAGAGGAACACATATCTTCACCTTTATTTGTTGTTGTTCGTTTTCTCTGAGGGCCTTAACCCCGATATTGTTACAGTATAATTCTCCTTTAATATACAGACATCTAAAATATCCTCGAAAGAGTATTGTTAACATTTCTTCGACAGTAATAATGAAATAAACTCGTGAAACGTGTGTATTATCCCGTGAACATATATTCGTTTTTAAATAACTTCCAAAATAAGTGTATTAGCTGTTTTCTTAATCCAGGTATTGCTTAAACGACTTCTTCCCCTTAGCGCAGAATTATAAATAATCCCCATAAGTGCACGTAGCTGCTCCTTCACGGCGATTTCTAAACAAGCTCTGCCTCTTGAGACGGACCAAGGTGTGGAAACCAAACACAAGGAACCGACCTCGAGGGAGTGAACCCACACAGCGCACATACCCCGGGGTTAGATGTCTGAGTGCAAGTCTTGGTACCTCAGGCTGAGAGAGTAAACGCCACCACACACGACTGGTCACGGACAAGTGGTGGCGGCCACACACCTCCGTTGCTGGTGTTAGTTAACTTACCTACCAACAGTTATACAGCTGCTGATAAAGAGAAACTAAATGGGCAGCGAGTGTATCAGGAGAACCTCTTACGAGATGGTGTTGAATATATGCACGAACCCACCATAACTGTGAGTCAGCGATGGGGAATGTGAGTAAATAATATGCATCACAAATCTGAAAAAAGTCTTATATGAGATAAGAAATAATTCAAATGTAGAGTAGTTTACCTTTTAGTATTACAGAATATTAAAGCCTATATCATTAATATGTCCAAGATGGGGATAACTCAATACGTATTTTAACCCCCAAATTTTTAATAATCTTGGATATTTAATTTGATTGCTGTTGGTTCCTTTATGGTATCATCATTATTACCATTTTACAATAGTTATAACTTATTCAGTAAACCTCGTCCTCGTTGTTAACTTTAATCGCATAAACTTGTCTGAGTTCACCATAAAAAAAAAGGGAAAGATGTGTCAACAATGTGCTAAAAGGGTTTGAAATTCTTATCTGTTTTATTGCTGAAGACGGAGAGGAAGCTATATTTAATTTCTACTCTGTCACTATACCACCACTGTACTGTACATTCACTACTACTACTACTACTACTCCTACTACTACTACTACTATCACGACCACTGTGTTGTACCATCACCACTACTACCTTCATGAACCCATCACATCACTTCTAATTAACACCACACCATCATCACAATTCACTACCACAACCACACACTACTATCACTAATCATCACCATCATACATACATCACTATCATCACAACTCACTACCACCACCGCACATCATCATCACTATCAACGCCACATCACCACCTCCATCACTATGTACTGTACTCACCTTTCATTCCACTGTACCTAAGTGTCCTGAGATATTTGCATACCCTGTTTACATGAATGCTAAACACTGATGGATGTCCTCCCATTTATGAGTTAACAAATATCTCAATAAATCTTCTTTTTTTTATAACATGCACGTCTATATAAATCGAAACCAATTTATATAACGATAAATATAAATAAATTAATGACTAGAAGAGGATAGTGTTGATGTATAGATCCCGACACAGCCTCGCTACTATATTGAGTGATAGAGATAAAGTCAGTCTGTATACTTTTATTTATTTTTTTTTTTTTGCGGACGTTCGGTTATATAAATCAGAGTAAATTTATATCGTTGTAAATATAAAGAAACTGACGATCGGAAGAGTTCATTATTAGCTGTACAGACACCACCACCACCACCACCACCACCTCGCTGCTATCCTAAGTGATAGCCAAATCTATCTCCGACAAACTCAATTGTGTTATCTAACTCGACTAACCCCGCCGTGTGCCTGGTGAACAATAGCTAATAAAGGAATAAAGTAGACATAGCGCAGAACTCCAGCGAGGCGCAAATACTCAAGGGCCAATACGGTCGACGGCAGCAGCTTAGATGAATAGGACTCTCACCCGAAATACAACCCAGAGTTAACGCCTGTGTTGTCGCATCTTCCTTGTGATCCACCCACTACCTTGGTCACCGAGAAGGAAAATCCCTCAACAACGTCATACAAAACCGATCGTATGGGTCCTCGCGGCTTAGATCTATCTTGTTCCGACGTCAGCATATTATTCCCAGCACAGAGGAGGATATAAATTAGGAGCGTACTAACGGCCTTAACTGAGGGGTTCGCTGCCGCATATATCCTTCCTCGGGCGGGCTAGTTTGGTCGTTAGTGCTTGAGTGTGACTGGGCGAGTGAAGTGTGGGGCGGGGAGGTGCGTTCGTTAAGGATGGTGTGTGTGTGTGTGTGTGTGTGTGTGTGTGTGTGTGTGTGTGTGTGTGTGTGTTCAATACCTTTGAGGCAATAGTTCTACGAGCGTCATCACATAATTGGGAAACAATAAGCAATTCAAATCGCCATTAAAAGCAACACTAAACCCGAGTTAATTACTTTTAAATGTGTATTGCTTCAAATTATGACTTAAATTTCTTTGCACACTAAGCATAATAATAAAAATACACCGTTCATTAAAAAAAACCACACATTCAGGACACATCAAATAAAAGACTATTATAGAAAAACACAAACACTGCCAGAATGTTTGCACACAATCGAATGTCATCCATATAGGTGAAGGAACTATTGCAACTCCCCACGGCTTCTCCTCCATTGTGTGTGGTGTGTGAAATCGGGCGATGTGCCTTATACCTCCCAGGTAATTTCCCAAGAAGGTGTGTCGCCATGGGCTGCTTAAGCGAGCTAGAGGTGGTCAGGTTTAAGACCGTAGGAGAGTCAGGTACCAGGTAGTAAGATCCAGGTAGTCGAAACCTCCTCACCCCTCGTCCTCTGTGCTAAGTAGAGGTGTCCTGGCTGACCTCCCTGGGATTTGATGAAAGACTTTCCCTTCTTTCTCCACCCCCCCCTTTTGTGTGTCTCCCTCTCCACCCTAGATGACCTCCCTGACTTTGAGTTGAAAGCCTGTCCCTCCTTGGATGACCTCCCTGACATTGAGTAGTCTCTCTCCTTCCATAGATGACCTCTCTGACTTTGAATTGAAAGCTTCTCCCTTGATAGATGACCTTCCAGTCTCACCTTGCCATATCCCTCCTTCGATAATCTCCCCGAGTGTGACAAGAGATCCATCTTCCCTTACACACCTGAACACACAATTGCTGGGTCTCAATTGTTTCTCTTACTTTGACAACACAACTTACATACTGTAATGTATATCGTTTTTCATTCTTAATTTATTTTTCTTGTTTTTGTATTTATTTATGGTTATTATTATTACTTTTAGTATATTATTTTTGTTTTTAGTACAGGTATTTTGTTATTATTTTTTGAATTATTATAATTATAATAATAATAATAATAGTTATTATTATTATTATTATTATTATTATCATCATTATCATTATCATATTTTCGCCCCCCAGGCCCTGATGTGGGTCAGTAACCTGTGCCCGGGTGGGTTAATCCCCGTAAAAAAAAAAAAGACCTTGTCGGTGACGCTAGTGACTTTGTGTGTGTGTGTGTGTGTGTGTAATAATTAACAGTTTATTGAAAGAGCATGCAGCCGGAAAGCTGAAAATATACAGTTGCATAATTGGGGAATGGGTCTCTTGACTTACAAATAATATACAAGTAACATAGTGATACAAATATGATATATAATGACTAGGTGGGGAGAAGGTCATACTACAGGGCATTTCAACATAGTGACAGTGCAAAAAGGTATGGTTGACTGGGAGTGAATACACTGGTTGATTATACGTTATTGATAATTTTTACAATGGTTGGGACTGGGGTGTTCTTATAGCTACCAGTACGAGCTCGTATGGGCTGGATGCGATTGTGGTGTCGAACAGCATTTCTCGGACGAGGGTGTTTGTGTGTGTGTGTGTGTGTGTGTGTGTGTGTGTGTGTGTGTGTGTGTGAAAGGGTCCTGTTCCCGCCTCACCAAGCCTTAAGATGTAATTGTACAGCTAGACAGGAAGGAGGTGAGAAGATGGATAACGAGAAAAGAGTTTATACTTGTTAAACTTCAAGGACAACTTGGATGTCTCCTGAAGTCTCTCTCTCTCTCTCTCTCTCTGGTAGTCTCAACTCAACTGAAAAATAAAGACATGACTCACTAAAGCAAGCTACCTTGTAGTCCGCTAATAAACAGTGCTTTCATCATCATCATCATCATCATCATCATCATCATCCAACATTACCATAACCATTACCTCAATCATCATCATCATCATTCCTTTATGCCAACTCCAGGAGTACAGGAGAGTGACATATAAAGAAAAAGAGTATTACCAGACTCGTCCTCCCACTAGACTAACTGACCAATACACATTAGACACACTGGGTTCGTCCTCTATAAAACCAGGTCACTGTGTCAGACAATAAACAGGTTAGGTCGTGTTTAACAACCTGTCATCAACAAGGTATTAGTTTTCCTTTTTTTCAGGTCACGGCGCTACATTATCTTATTTATATTTTATTAACCATATAATGAGTAGGAGTTTGTTAGAGCTATATATATAAGGGGGTTTAATATATATTGCCTGAGACGCAACACAAGCTATAATAGTCATTCAAGTGTGTTTACATAATACATTGTAGTTACTGACTCCTCTGTATTAACTATCTTGCAACAGTTAATCAATGATCTGTTTTTCAGGAAAATTTTATCACTTATCATTTAGTTTACAGTACCAATGTTGTGTTGTGATTTAGGTTATAAGTTGTTAAACGATATAAGGGTTTTATTCTGTTGTGCAGGTCGTTGGTAAATTTTATCCAGAATTGCAAAAAAATAATTGTAGTTTCGTGAAATGCTAAAGTTGATTGTGTACAGTAGGCAATTATTATTGAAATGATGTGTGTGTGTGTGTGTGTGTGTGTGTGTGTGTGTGTGTGTGTGTGTGTGTGTGTGTGTGTGTGTGTGTGTGTTGGAGAGAGAGAGAGCTCACGGTGTATGTGTATGATTTAGCACTCAATATTGAATTAACAAAACTCTGCGTTAAGTTATTTAACTTTTTCCTTCTCTTTTTTTACACGATTTTTTCCCCTTCATTATTTACCAGTCGTTGGTTATGACTTGGTGTTCCTGGTCGTCCTTTACACCCCGTCAACACGAGTACGTGCAGCGGCGTGTAGTGTTTACAGTGAGGTGAACCCGAACTACCCCTTGTAAGCGGGAGTTTCTTGTGGTTAATATTCATGGCTAGTCAGCGTGATTTACCTGGTGTCTTCAGTGCCTTGGCTATGCTCTTGTGTGTGAGGGTAAATTTATCATGCAGATGACACTCTTACACAGGTGGTGGTGGTGGTGGTGATGATGAATGTGGTGATGTTGGAAGATTAACATGTCTTATTTCACTACACCTCATCACACGCCACAGCACATTACCACACATCGTAAAACATCACCAGTCACCTTCATTCATTATTACATGTACCAAACGATTTAATTCGTAATGTAATGTCTCCATGTACCGTCACGTATCACATGTACAGTCATCACATCATGCTAGTTATGCTATGAAATGCCTTTATTATCACATACCATCAAACATCGTCTCAAAGTAACACACACATATACACTTCCACAAGTTACCATACAGTACACTATCACACACACCACCACACCTTATCATACACTAGCACATGACACCACACATCACCATACACAATCACAAACAAACACTCCCACACGTCACCACAACTTACCACACATCACACACTACCACATATTACATTTTAGTACCACACACTACTACACATCACTTTACACTACCACACATCACATTTCAGCACCACACACCACCACACGTCATATTTCAGTACCACACATCACCATACACTACCACGCATCACCACACATCACCATGCACTACCACACACCACCACACATCACCACACATCACTGCTCTTTCTCATATCTCTCCCATCAACATGCACTCTTACCCTCTCTTCCCACCTGACCCTGATCTCTCACTAAATAACGAGCCGCCTCATAAGCTCACGTATACAAACCTCCAGCCCCAAACACCACAAAAATAGCTGAATACTTGCGTGTGTGTGTGTGTGTGTGTGTATGTGTGTGTGTGTGTGTGTGTGTGTGTGTGTGTGTGTGTGTGTAAAAGTACTTGTTAGAAATCGGTGCACATCCATCAGGTCTGGTGGGGTGAACTGCTGCTACCTACTATGATTATATGCTAATGAGTGTGTTTTCCATATGTCATATTTACATAGGTGTGTACTGTATATTTGGCTATCACATATATTTTTACCAGTATCTCAGTGCCAAGATGTAGTCAGGGTTATTAGTCAGATGTTTTCTTAGTGACTCTTGCCTTCGGGTTTGTGTATAAATATTGTTAACATGTGTATTTATAAAGCGCCGTCACTCTAGTCTTTGTACCCCTGTTATTTGACTGTCAAGATCCAATTATAGTTTAATCTCAAACATTTCCTTAAGATGGATCCTGTTTTAATATTCATGAATGTTTGTACCTTTCATGAGTGTAAGTATAAAGCACCACCCTCGTCAGACCACAGCAGATGTTTCGGGATATTTATCACCTGTCGCCAATTAACTTATGACCTGAGAGAGAGAGAGAGAGAGAGAGAGAGAGAGAGAGAGAGAGAGAGAGAGAGAGAGAGAGAGCATTTAAACAAGTGTTTTAAGATGTCTGAGTCGAAAGGTGTTATTTTTTTTTATTTTAAGTTACCATCAATACCGTCAATAGTACATCACCCAGTATCGTCAAACATCACTTTATATCACTGATAGCAAAGCTCAAAACTAGTTTATTAAAAATGTTAAGAACATCGCTAAACCTTCACTCCTTTCGTTACAAAACCATGCTAAACCCAGCCTATTAGGGACGAAAAACATACCCAAGCATTTGTTTATTACAACTAAGTCATAAACAAAACCAGTTTGACAACGAGGGAAATGAGACGCAAAAAAACAAAATAAAAAAATACAGTTAATTTGTAGATTAAACCCACGAAAGAATTCTTCACCTCATTATGGCAAAGTTATCCAATGTTGCTTTTATCTGGTGGTCGACCATGGTGGGTTGTGTGGCTGAGAAACACCCCGAGGACGTCCTAGTGATAAGACTCACACTCAAACGACCCCATCCACACACACACACACACACACACACACACACACACACACACACACACAGACGGGCCAGTGAGTCTCGTCAGGAGGCGTGTAGGTGGCCATTATCATACAGAGGATTCCACACAAGGTGAGCACTTACCGCAAGGAGCGCCCGCCCCGTGCTGCCAAAGACGGGCCCGGGTTAAGGGGAGGATTTAGGACTTAAGAGGATATAAGCTAAGGGGGACAGGGTTGGGGGGAGGGGAGGATGGTGGGTAGGAGGAGGGGAAAGTGTCAGGGAAGGGGGAAGGGAAGAGGGGAGGAGGATGTGTAAGAAGAAGGTGGTGGGGAAGGGAAGGGGATGAGTAGGGGGATGTGTAGAAGGAGGCATAGGGGAAGAGAGAAAGAGAGAGGGATGAGGAGAAATAGAGAATAGGAGGGAAGGGATTCGAGGTCAGAAGCCGAATCTTGAGGGAGGCTGGAGGTCGAAGGGTAAAGATAAAAGGGATTTGAAAATAATGGATGGTATATGAGGGATATTTCTGGGCGGAAGATGAAATGAGGTGGATTTTAAATCTTCGACGTAAAAGAGAAAATTATATACTTTTTTTGGTCGACGGGTTAGGTGTGTGTGTGTGTGTGTGTGTGTGTGTGTGTGTGTGTGTGTGTGTGTGTGTGTGTGTGTGTGTGTGTGTGTGTGTGTGTGTGTGTGTGTGTGTGTGTGTGTGTGTGTGAAGATTAGGTACCCCAGTTTATATCACTCGATAATTATACATCCTAACGACAACCTAACCTAACCAACCTGACTTAATCCAGTTTAACCTAACCTAACTTCCCCCAAGTAGCACTAGGGTATTTACTTATCTGATAAAATAAGCTGGGGTGTCTTATCTTCACGTGATCCTTTAAGGAAATTCGAGGTGTAGGAGGTAATCCTCACTGAACGAAAAACAACAGGAAGTCGACGTTTATGGGGAGGAACAAGGCAGAAGCTGAGAGTAATGAGGAGGTAACGAAGGAAAATTGAAAGCTGTGGGGGTCAAGTCAGGTAGGGTTTTATTTAAGGAAGAATGATAAAGGAGACTGAAATGTTTTGTTTTAGAGGAGATAGTAAGATAACTAAGATGGAAGAATTATTTTATATAGGATAGCTTCTGAGAGACGATAACTAACTCGAATCTAAAGAGATACAAGACTTTGAAAAGATAAATACGTGATAAGCAAAGGAGGACAGAATATACCATTAAATGTTGTAACTAATGTTAGAGAAATACCTCCGGGGAAATATTCAGTCTAACTACAGGTTGATGTATTCTCTTGACTCTCTGTTAATCTATATTAGCCGACCATCGAGACTCGCGCATAAAATCGTTCTTCTGTCATACACGGCGGGGCGGCAAGTACGCCCCTGACGACCCCGTCAGTATACACAATATACAACAGTTGTGTATGTATGAGTATAACAGACCATAACTCAGCCTCCCGGGGCCTCCAAGGCATAGCCCGCCATGGCCCCAGCAAATTCTGGGACCTTTGTGATTAGCATTAAATTCCGCCAAGACCATAAACGATAAGGAATTTAAAGGCAACAATGTGAGGGTCTCGCCCGTGTGAATACTGAACACAGCCGCGGCTCATAACAACCCTGGCGTAAGGTCGAGATGACGCACGGATTAGGGTTTATTTTAATCCTTGTGGCTGGAAGGGAGGGGGGAGAGGTACCGCCCGCCATTGTCTGTAGGTACCAGGCGGGGGTATCGGGCGGTACCTGCCTGCCTGCCTGCCTGCCTGCCAAAACTGCCGCAGCCTGCAGCAAGGAAGATAAGACTGCCACTCAGGCCAGTTGGCTACACTATCATTTGTCCAGGTTATGGGTCGTTTAATCTGTCCTTCAGCGTGTACGTCGTCAGTGTTCATGCCTGCACGGCTGCCCTCCTCACCCCAGGCCCCACACACCACACCATCCTGTACTGACATCACTAAACTTATAGAATATTATCTCTTTTACTTAAAGCTAACCTAACCTATACCAGCTTAACTAACCCTCCCCACCACCAGGTAGTATTAAGGTATTTTATCTTCAGGTGCGGTAATCTAGGGATGAATTTTCAGTTGGCTCACAATATTTAACTCTACGTGACAATTCCAGTTACCCGACCTTAGTTAAAATAGAAGAAAAGCTTATTTACTTACAAAGATAAGGAATATAAGGTGAAAGAAAAGAATAGTATACTTTCAGCAAGCATAAGAACATAAGAACATAAGCCTTGGAAATTTCTTCAAAACTATTATTGACCCTTGAAGACACCAAACAAAAATCTTCTTCCCTGAAATCAAAACAATGATTATAATATAATACTATTATTACTACTACTACAACAACAACAACTACTACTACTACTAATAATAATAATAATGAACACAACACATCTGTCTCACTCAAGTAACTTTCTCTCACCACCACAAACTCAAATATCTTAAAAAACCCAAAAGAAATCACCAACAGCACACAATACAAAATTTAATCCCCTTAAACACACCTCCAGACTTCCACGACGAGAACTGTAAGAGAAATTATCCACTAGACCCTCTGACAGGTTTTGTGTTAACCACCGGAGCTAGAAAAAAAAACCGAGGAAACCTGTCAGAAGTGCGACAATTATTGAGCCTGGAGTGGTGTGTGTCGGCGGCTAGTGGTTGGGGATTACACTGGAGGCTAGACCAGGTATCATCCTGCCAAACACGTGGGCCTCCTGCCAATCACAGTCTCAGCTTGTCTCGGGTCCTGTTTTGTATCTACCTTGCTAGAGACTTGAACCCAGGTGGAGAGGGAGGGGAGAGAGGTGGTGGGTATCCGTGGTGGTGGTTGCTATGGGGTGTGTTGATAGTGATGTGGAGAGGCGGGAGAGTGTGAGTGAGAAAAAGTGTTAAAGAGAGAGAGAGAGGTCGTCACACATGGCCAGCAGCTCCCTGGCAGGAGGTAAGCGTGGTGGAACGTGGAGTGTGGGATGGAGGCAACACTCCTGGCCTGGTGGGAAGTGGGTGTGCCCCTCTCTAAGCAATGAGTCAAGAGGATTTTTAGCTGCGTTACCTGGCTTCATGTCTAACTGAATATTTGACCAACTGAAAGACTATTTCTCCTGTGTCTCCCTCACCCCAAACTTCAGTTCGGCTCATGCTACATTACTGACACTTCCCGATAATCTAGAAGCATAGAATAAAATGTGTTGATTTGAATACAGGGATAAAGTGATGCAGGAATATTCAACTTATCCTCAGTAAAATCACTAAGAGACGCTCAGTTGATCAGAGTCTCTTGTAAGATTCTGTAGGTCTGAGATGATAAAAGAATCGAAGAAAGGTGGCGTAAGCGATTCTAGTTGATTCTTGAATAATTATCAATCTGAAACAATAATAGGATTCTGCCCATATAGAATGTGAATCCTCAAGACAAGAATACCATCCTAATATATCACCCAGAATAATGAACTTAATCCATCTGTTACTGAAACGTTCGTAACTCATCGCTTCCACCCAGGCTATTATGACTGTTTTTCTCCTCGTCTTCCTCACTCTCCCAGTCTTCCCTAACCAACGTAATAATTGTGTAGTATTATCGCCTCTATTTGCTACCATTAATAATATTATATAAGATCTCGAAGATTGGGCTTTCGACGTTGGAGACTCACTCGTATTAAATTATATTATTTTAAGATAGATGGTTTGATGCTCTTCAGAGCGCTAGACTGTCGACAATAGCTTCAATTTGTGTTAGGATATATATATTTTGTAATGAAATTTGATGTTTGAGACACCACGGTCTTTAAGAACCGATGAATAAGCCTCAGGTTGTACACTAGATAATTTCTCGGTGATTCACTTGCCTAAGGAGGACAGCCTCTACTGATTTAACTTCTCTCTTCGCTCACCCAACTGTCATGTTTAAGATTCTTGAAGTGGAGTTTGCTTAGTTAGACCCTCAACTTCTCAAGTTCCAGTGTTCCTTATCGACGTTAGTCCCTCGACGCTCCTCACAACACACAACTCTCTGTTCCTCGGTCTGTTTGGCAACTACAAGACCATCATTAACAAGCAAAATAAATCAGATTTCCTATTATCCTTGTATAACGACGCGCTGATGGAAGTTAAACCAGACGAACGTTCGCCTGACCCCCGCTTGCAGTGTTCTCCTGTGGTATAAATATAAGACCCACGCCAACTCCTTACGTGCCACGCCTCACACCCTGCAGAGGATGGTCCACAGTGTCCGTGGGGTCCGTGTCCTCCCCGCCCCACCTCTTCCACGCCCAGTGCGCCCGGGCAGACCCCAAGGTATTGTCCAGGTCCGCACCCACCGTTCCACTCCCCACGGAGCGTTCATGGTTGATGTGAGGTGCGTGCGTGGATGACGACGACAAGCACGTCAACGCACTCCCCTCCCCGCACCCACCCAGCACCTCCTCTCACGCCGGGTTGATGATAGGGGAAGATAACGCCTTGCGCAGTTCACAGTGTTCCTGGTGTGATAACATCTGCAGGGAAGTGAGGAGGTGTGGCAGAGGGACCTAGACTGCTGTCGTGAAGCTTTCCAACCAGTGTGATCATTTGCATGTATTTTTTTTTCATTACATCCGCCAAGAGGAAATAAGAGGATATTGTAATCAGTCTCTACGTTTATCCGTCTGTTTGTCTTATTTTTAAGTTCATGCGTGCTTTTAATAATATTAATATTTGAAATTTCATAATAATTGACGGTTTATTGAAAAATGTACAGCAACCAAAGGTTGACAATACACAATGGACAGATATGACTTATCACATACAGTAACATGGGGGAGTGGGCCGTTTATCAAAAGCTTTCCTTAAAAGGAAAAAGAACAAGGAATGAAAATACAAGTTAATGTTTATAATGGATGGCGGGGCTGGTCTTTTGCCCTTCTGTGTGAGGTCACGTAGGCCCGGTGCGCTGAGGCGTCGAAAAGCAGACAAGTAGTTCATTGGTGGTGCCATGAGGACCCCAAGTGGTGTCGCAGCGACTCATTCGTTCATTATGTGGTGTCGCAGTGTCATGGTGTAGTGTCGCAATACCTCGTTCACTGTCATGTGGTGTTGTAGGACCTCGCAGTTAACTTGTGTGTGCGTGTGTGTGGTGAGTAGAACATTGTGTGTGTGGAGGGGGTGCCTGGCTGGCTGGTATGTTGCGTGTTGCCAGCGAGAGAAACCTGCTAATTCTGGTGAACTCGGATCAACGGTAAAGATTTCTTGCAGCTGTTCGGGAGATGAATAATGAGGTTTGGTTACAATTCATTCATGATAAACACACACACACACACACACACACACACACACACACACACACACACACACACACACACACACACACACACACACACACACACACACACATACACACTATATATAACCCAAAATATGTAAGGATGGGGTTTAGATGATTACAGGGACCCATATAGAGAATCTCACTCCAGAGAACTGACTGTCTGCCTCATTTAGGGATTGCAAAATACTATACTACAAGTGTCTGTATTTTCATTTTCTTCCGTCTCCTCTTGGCTCCTCGTCCCTGGTAGGAAAGCGAAAGACAGACAGACAGACAGACAGAATTAGACAGACAGATAAAGAAATTTATACTGACAGAAACAGCAAGACAGAGTGAGAGAGGCAGACAGGCAGTTAGAGATATGGGAAAAAGGAGAAGATGGAAGGATAAACATGACATGGCGATAAAAGAGGAGGAAGTAACATAAAGAAACAAGAATATGACGAAGCAATTCACGCTAGAATAATGAAACAAGTGAGAATGAAAAAGAAGAGACGAGATGCGAAGTACGAAGAGAAAGGAGAAGAGGCAGATGAAAGATAATATAAACAGAGGGAGAGAGAACAAAGCAAGTATATAACACGTGGAAAAAGAGGAGAAGAAGGGGAGGGAGATGAAAGACGATAGAAAGCAAGTAGAACAGGGAAGAGATGTAGAATGGAGAGTGCTGAAAGGACGGTGATGTTAGTGGAATAGGAAGGGCAATAGGGATGGGGAGGGCAGGAGGGGTAGAAAGGGTAAGAGTAATGGGGGAGCAGGAAGGAAGGGGAGAGCAGGAACGAGAGGGGGAGTTGTAAGGATAGAGTGGGAAGGAAGGGAGAGCAGGAACGATGGGGAGAGGGGAGGGGGGAAGTAAGGATAAGGCGGGAAGGAAGAGGAGGGCAGGAACGATGGGGAGGGCAGGAAGGATGGGGCGGAAGGAAGGAGAGGACAATAGTAACTGGGAGGGCAGAGGAGAAAGGATAAGACAATTGCAATGTTGTTTCAGTGTGTGTGTGTGTGTGTGTGTGTGTGTGTGTGTGTGTGTGTGTGTGTGTGTGCGTGTTGCAAAGAGGAGGGCAGGAGGTCTGTTGAGCGAGGGGAATTATCAGTAAAAAATTGGTGAGATACTAAATGAGAGAAGATGATTGGAGAGAGAGAGAGAGAGAGCAGGATAATCACCTAGTCATATCCTTCGAAGGCGAAAACAAAAACACGACTCAAGCCGCCCCCTCTCAACACACCCACAGAAACAGACTGGAAATCCAAGATAAGACAAGACGTGGTGGTAGACACATATAAGGCAGGATGGGCACGTTTAGCACCGCCGACTAATGCCTCTTCGACAACGGGCGCTCGTGAAGTGGATCCCTGTGTGTCAATAAGCGCTGTCTCGAGGGTCCTGGAACTTAAAGATTAGTGAGATAAAGTTTTTCCTCCGTTTGTGGACATTAGACAGACAGACAGATAGACAGACAAACAGACAGACAGAAGGAGAGAGAATATTTAGTTATGGTGGAGTTTCAGCGTAATGTTGACACCTTTTTTTTTTCTTATCTTTGATTGGGAAAAAACATTTGGGTGAATCTCAACGCAGTGTCGAGCCTATTTGTGTAGGTTTTATGTTGGCTGCGTTTAATTAGTCCAATCCCTGTTACTTTTTGATCTGACTGATGGATGATTTATAAGTGTAAGGGATGTGGGTGACTTATCACATGAGCAATGTCCAAATCTTGATTACACGTATTGGGTCGTGGGTTAGATTAGGTTAGGCGGTTAGACTCATCCTCTCATCTCAAGTTAGGTTAGGTTAGCTTAGCTTAGCTTAGGTTAGGTTAGATTAGGTTAGGTTAGATCCATTCTCTCATCTCAAGTTCAGGGAGGACTATTATACTTAAGAGTCGCTCAGCATCCAGACGCTAAAGGAGGATGGCCGTCGACCGCACCACAAACTCCAGTGTCTCTCATTTTTATCATCTTTGTGTTCGATTTTCATCTCCTTTTCACTGTCTCTTTTTCACCATCGTTCATTCATCTTTATTATTGTCTCTTCATGTTGTTGTTGTTGTTAGTATTTGTGTTGGTGGTTTTTTTATTTTATTTTGTATTGTTGTTTTCTTTCAGTGGTGAGTGTTCGTGGTTTTCTTCTGTTGGTAATGTTGTTGTGGAGTTTTGTATGTGATTCGTTACGTACAAGTTCTTTTATTGTGTTATTTACTTTGTGATTATATTTCACTAGTCTCTTGGTTTGAGGTCACGTGTTGTTGTTGTTTGTTAGTCAGGTTTAGTTTGCAAGACAATTATCTGGTTGGATTAATCTGTAGTGTATCATGGTATTACTAATAATGCAATAGGATACAGTGTATGATAAATGGAGTTATAGAGAAATACAAACACTGCCTGGGTTAAACAGAATAGTTATTAAGAGTGTGTTTTCGTCCTCTGTTTTTCTGTTCTATCTTTAATTTAAGGAAATTTGAAGACATTTATTGTATCTTATCAAAAGGGATGTTGTGTCAGTAATGTGTGGACCCAAACGCAGAGATCCCCCACACAAGTACTGCTCCTCTGCTACTACTGCCACTGAACACTGCCGTCTATCTTGTCATTATAATCTGCGTTGATTAAACTTCTCAGAGGACAAACAGGAGGCGATGGTTCCAGGAAACATCGTATTGTTGGAATTTTCGTGTTATTGGATCTCACGTAAGCAGTTTCAAAGGCGGAGGTCGACAGCCAATGATTGATTTGGTTGAGACATAACTCGCCCTTCAAAGATCAGGAAATTACAGGGCGTTAGGTCTTCTGAAAGTGAGGAGTCAACAAGAAGCCGACGACCCTGGAATCAAGGGTGGAAATTCTCCTTATCTGTGTTTTAGGATTTTGACCTTATCGGACGCCCCTTTAAGGGACTAATGGTCTTTGAGATATCTTTTCCCGTATCTTGAATGGTCGCCACTTACGACGGCCGCCGTGGTCACCAGCCTACCGCAAGGTGAAGGAGAAGAAAAGAAGAAAAACGGGAGGAGAAAGAATTACGAAGCATAAAGAAAACTTAATGGTATAAAGGTTAGAAAGATGAGACGAGAACTGGCTTTAACAGAGAAAAACTACAACGTAATTTCTTGTGTCATCTTTTGTGTTTTAAAAGTTCATAATACCCGCCCCCCCCCCCCACAGCATCTGGTCACATCAGCTGCACGCCACCTCATTTATGCGTATACACCTCCCTTTCCTTATCACATTTTCATCATCTGCGTCTGTTTTCATTGTATATCCTACGATTTAATTTATCCGACCGCTTATCAAGGAATGTAAGAGTTTCCTTCAGGCAGGAAAAACAGTGGACACTAATGTAAGTGTTCTAGTCATTACACAAGATCCTGGTAAATCTCTCTCTCTCTCAGAAAAATCACCACAAATAATAAATTACAGCAACACAACATAACTAAAACTAACCTAATTAATCATTATATAAAATTAGGTTAGGTTGGTTTTCTTTTTATTCGTAAGTGCTTCAACTAATAGGGATATTTTCGATGTGTTTGCTTTCACTATTCGATTTTTTTTTCTTTTAGAAAGTTGAGTTTAGTTAGGTTACATTAGATTAGGAAGAGTTAAGTTAAGATTATAGCAAATTAAGTTACGTTTCGTTGCAATAGTGTGTTTATCCTCTTCACTGCCCCCCCTACCCCCCACCCACCACTACCGTAGTATTTCTGGTTCAGGAAGAAAAACATCGTACCGCAGAGTGTAAAGTGCAGGATGTGGGTCGTCTGGTGCTGGAGTCTTGAGCGCCTCCCTCCACTGTGTGCTTCTGGAGGGCCAAGGCAACGCACACATCAGGATCCTAAAACTCATTGGTGTATTCCATGATTAATCCTCGTAACTGAATAATTAAGAATAAACATTAATGATTGAATTATATACTAAATCACAAAAATAACATCTAAAAAATAACCTAATAAATTACACTCTACTCACACTTTACTCTGGCCTGATATATTTAATTAATACAAGTTAAAAGACAAAATTGACTATCTTGCACATTAATTTTGTCTCTCAACTGATGTCAACTGAATGTATGTAGGTAAGGAAGAGCTTCAGTGTAATATTCAATTCATTTTTCATATTTTTTTGTGTGTATTTAAGTTAAAATTAACCAGTTAGATATATTCTCCCATCGTCAGTCCCCAAGAACATTCAATGAGCGAAACTTTAAGAATATTTTCCTTAACATGCAATGATGAGCGTATAAGTTCCTCGTGTTGTGGTACTGAGCCACTCTTAGTCTCGAGTGTAGAGAGTTAGGAGTGAAGACCGAGACATCCAGAAGAGTGTTAAATATTTGATAAAGACGAAAGATAATGAAACAGACTTTAAAAAAAAAAGAAGGAAAATTATGTATATGGAATAAAATTAAATAGATGAAAATATTATGAACGGAAGGAAAGAAGGAAAATGGTTAGTCTGTTTAAGAAAATGAAAAGAATCAAAACAAAACATATTGAAAGAGACAAAGGCGAACTAAGGTGTGGGTTCATTGATCGACCCCTTACGGTGGTGGTGGTAGTAACAGTTGTGGTTGTGGTAGTGGTGGTGGTGGTGATGGGAGTTATGGTGGTGTTGCAGGGGTTGTGATGGCAAGGTTTGTGGTGGTGGTAAGGGTTGTGGTGGTGGAGTTGTGGTGGTAACAGTTATGGAGGTTGTGTTGGTGGTGGTGATGATTTTGGTGGTGGCAGTTGTGGTAGTGGGGGTTGTGGTGGTGGCAGTTGTGGTGGTGGGGGTTGTGGTGGTAACAGTTGTGATGGTGGTGGAGTTGGTGGTAGTTATGGTGGTGGTTGTGGTAGTGGTGGTTATGGTGGTGGTGGTACTGGTGGTGGGAGTTATGGTGGTAACAGTGGTGGTTGTAGAGGTGGTGGGTGTGGTGGCGGTTGTGGTAGTGTCAATGGTAGTGGTCGAGGTGGTGACTGTGGTGGTGGTGGTGGTGGTTATGGTGGTGGTGGCAAATGTAGTGGTGGTGGTATATGTAGTGGTGGGAGTGGTGGTGGAGGAGGTGGTGGTGGTGGTAGAGGTGGTGTGATAGTAGTCGTAGTGGTGTGTGGTAAGAGTAGTGGTTGTGGGATTAGTGGTGGTAGTGGTGGTGGTCGTAATAGTAGTGTTGGAAGAGACAATGGTAGTAGTAGAAGTTGTGGTCGTGGTAGCGGTTATGGTAGTTTAGAGGTAGTGGTGATAGTAGAAGTAGTCGTGGTCGTAGAGGTAGTGGTGGTAATAGAAGTGAGAGTGGTAGTAATGGTAGTAGTGGTGTTAGTAGAAGTGATTAGTGGTGGTAGTAGAAGTGGTAGTCGTGGTAGTAGAAGTAGTAGTCGTGGTAGGGTCGTGTCCTCGAGAACAGTGACGGTCAGGGTCCTAAAATAATTGAGGAAATCATTTTTACTAGAGACCAGACAAATTGGGGTGTTTTTACGACGCCTTCTGCTGAGAGCCTGTGGTGGTAACTGGCGAGTTTTTCACCACACTTTTTTATTTCTGTGACGGGGCGAGGGAAGGGAGGTGGGATTGTGAGACGGCCAGACAATGTGTAACACCATTTGCTACTGACACAAATATGTATATCTATATAAAACCAGAGGGGAAAAGTAGGTAACTCTAGCCGTTGCAACAACTATCCCGGATATTGCGAGTATCGTGGTAGAAACTAAACGATTTTCAACCATTGATACTCGGTTGAAAGGCTCGAGTATCGGGAAAGATTATTGTTTTGTTGCTGTAGATAATTGTCGGGTGGTATTGGCTGGCGTGTTGCAGGCACTGGTTGTGAAATGCAGTGCTCAGGAGGAGTGAAATAGATCGCTGTTTCATAAGCTCTCTCTCTCTTTCTGGTGTTGGCATTTACGCGGGCTATCAATTCCTTATTTTTAACTGGTCTTAATCAACCCAGTACCTGATGGTGATTTTTTTTCCTTGCGCTTGAGGGAAGTTTTCTCTCACGCAGTCAATAACCAACACTTGGTCACTTTCCTCTGAAACTGTATTGTTCCGTGATTTGAAAAGGAATGTTTAGATATTTTTTTGTGAAGTGTGTTGTTCCATATATTTACCTGGGGAATTTTAATTGGTTGAAATACATCTGTCTTGTTTATCCCACATGGAGCTGTAAACACATCCATTACCTGGGGAATTGTTATTATTTTTATTAACTGTTCATCTGGATAGATACTAATCATTTGTACCATTGATCGGATCTGACAACTTACCAGAGTCAAGCTCAGTATTAACACAAGATATTTGACATGTAGGGAGCTATGCATCCTTGATATCTGAGGAAAGTTGTGTTTATCTATTTGTTATGATCTGTTCCTCGTTTCTCTCCTCCTATTTACGATATTTAAACCCATTGTGTTGGTTCTGCCTCAGGTGTCCAGATCAGTGACCTGTATAGCATGTATAAAGCTTAAACAATTAATTATCATATTGTGATGATATTATATATATAAATATATACTTAACTCTACACCAAAGCACCTCAGTGGTTCTATTACTATCTGATATAATCTTAACCTAAAATAATGGCAAAGGTAACGCTAAATGTCCAGAGTCACTACAGTGACTAGCCCCGTAAATGCCAGAGGTCCCATGGTGTAATGGTTAGCACCCTGGACTTTGAATCCAGAGATCCGAGTTCGAGTCTCGGTGGGACCTGGTTATTGTTTACTCGTTGTAAACACTAATGGTTCATCGGATGTTATGATAGATTAACACTGTTATAACTCTATAATTGGTAGAACTACTCTTGAATGATATTTATACATTATGTAGCAATCAACGATTCTTATAAGAAAAGTGATATATAACAGACCGCACCTCACATCATACACGTTGTACTCTCTCTTGAATACTGCTAATACTGCTCATTCGGAAGTTCTTTATCTCTTATCTATAGAGCGTAGTGCTATCACCGTAGTCTCCCGGTGTGTGAGTCAGAGTAACACGACAATAAGCAGGTGGTGGTAAGACGTAGAGAGCGAGGTGGTTGGTGGGGGTGGGTGGGCAGCTCAGGTAACAACACGCTTCGAGGATGTAAAACTTTCTTCACTTGGGACCATCAGAAAACTTTACCTGTTATGAAGTACCTTAAGAAAGTTTATAAATCAATGAGGTACTTTAATATTCAGAAGGATCATCATTCTACCCAACCCTCTGCTCAGATGTCAGATTGTTCGTCATTTTATGTGGTATTTCTTAACAAAACCCCTTCATGCTCTATCCTGCATTAAAGAAGTTAGAATTATTATGACTGAGGCATTTTCTGTAAAGACTAATAGTAAATGTTATTTTCTGTTGTGTAGTTAAGCAGAGTTATCAATTAATAATTTTTGTAAAAGATTGTAAAGCATAAACTGTCCTACTTCCCTATCTGGACCAAAGAATGTTTATCAGTGAGTAAGACTTTTCTTCAGAGTTTAAAGGTGAATGTTTTAATAATATATTCACCCACGTCAGCTTAAATCCTTCACATGGAAAGTTTAAACGAGCTTTGGTGTGTAAGTTTGACGTTTGCTAAAGGGTATAGACAGAATTATTAATCATCCTAAATTGAATTATACTAATATTAACAATGCTATAAATACTAACTTACGTTTTAAATAAAAGTAATCAAGTTGGTCATTTGGAGACTTAAAATAATTATAACAGTACAATTACAGTAAATACTATGTAATTATATTCTTAAGAATTTTGTATCTATAATATTTCAAGTAATTACATATAATGGAAATAAATTTTAACCAAACGCGAATGAGTACCCCAATTAAGAAATGACTAACTAATATAATTATATCATATAAATGAACGAATTGATTTCCTAATCATATAAACAGTTGAACGAATAGATTTGAAGTATACATATATAAAAAAAACTACCAAACTAAAGTGACCACTAATATAAACTGAAAAAATAAATAAATAAATATGAAATCAATATTAATAAACACTAAGAATGAATGATCAGTTTCTATAGACAAACAACAAAGGATAAATGATCAATTAATATGAATAAATCTAGAGAAGAAAAAAAAAATACCACAGCCAAAAAATCACTAACATCTGTGGTCACCTGAGCGCTGACAGAGCTATAAAAAATAAACTGGTCAGGGGAATGACTGATGGTAAAGGGAACTGGGAGAATATATGATAAAGCAGAGTACGACGTTTCATGGAGCGATGACTTACAGTACTTTCGCTTGAATTAAAGAGAGAGGATGAATGTGTGTGTGTGTGTGTGTGTGTGTGTGTGTGTGTGTGTGTGTGTGAAACTGTTTTTCAATGTAATGTATGTATGTATGTATGTATGTATGGTCAGCCTGGTCGCCTCCTAAGCAAGTGGACCAGGGTTCGATCGCCGGCAAGGGTGAAACTGTGGGCAAGTTTCTTTCCGACATTTGCCTTTGTCTACCCAGAGGCAAATGTTTAGCCAGTGCAGTTGGCGAGTTGTTCGGTCTTCTCGGACTATTCTTTGACACTGTGTCTTGCAACTCTTTAACTCAGGGTGTAGTTGTTGTGTTGGTGACAGCTTCTACACCTTAAACAAATTCACGCCTAGGTGGCCCGCTTTCCTCGTACACGAAGGGCAACCGTTATGCATGTATGTATGTATGTATGTATGTATGTTTATGTGTGAGGTTGAACTTTATTCTGTGTGTGTATTAGAAATATACGTGTGTATTTGTGTGTATAATGACTGAGATTGTAAAGTGTATGTGAGTAATTATTTAGTGTTTTTATGTGTTCTGTGGATGAGAGAGAGAGAGAGAGATGTCTCCCGGCCATCACGAAGTCACGTTTTTCACTGCCTCGGGAGACACACTGAGGAAACGGGAAATTGGACCGAGATGTAGTGGCAGGAAGACAAGTCACACACACACACACACACACACACAGAGTTGGAGATGATGGCCTGTTTTTGTAGGAGGAGGAGGAAGAGGAGGTCTTGTTTGTCCTGAGGCAAAGATTAAGGGAGGGAAGTGGGGAAGTGTATCGGGGGTGGGAGGGGATTATACAAGTGGGGGTTGGAAAATAAATGGCATCAGGTGTGACTAGGAAAGGTGGAAAGATAAGTTTAGATTAATTTAACAACTTTGTCGACATGATTGAGATAAAATATTGCCTAAGCTATAGTTGAGTTCTGACGCTGAAGGTACTATATCACTGTTCACTGCTACGCGTGGACCAGCAAATTTGGATAAACTGCCAGAATATCTTTAAGGACGCCTAATTCAATATAGTGGTTATATGCTTCATGTTGCAATAAGCTAGGTAGTCTGAAGTGTGTGTGTGTGTGTGTGTGTGTCAGGAACTCCGAGAGGAGGGAGTATTGGGGAAGAAAGGGAGCGTAATAAGGGGGAAATGAGGCGAGGGGATTGGTAGAGAGAGCGAGAGAGACAGAGAGAGACAGAGAGATGAGAATTTGAATACAGGAAGACCAGAGAAGAGGAATGAATGGAACAACAACCAGTTGATTGGAAAGTAGTTGACAGGGTGGGCAATGGAAAACATGTAACAGGACGAATGATGAAAGAGGAAGGAGATAGAGAATTAGTGAAGTAGGAGTAAATACAACTGTAGTCGTGAAGTAAAATCAAAGGGACTCAAGAGAGAGAGAGGGGGACAGGGAGCCGATGAAGTAAATGGAAAGGGAGATTGTAAATGGAGAGGGAGGGATAGCACAGGAGAAGGGAGTTAAGGGAGAGAGGGGGGTAGAGAGTCATGTCTACAGGGAGGTCGAGAAGATAATTATATATTCTGTCTGGTGAGGAACGAGGTATTGAGGGATTGTTGTTTTGATAGTGGTGGTGTGGTAGTGGTAGTGGTAGTGGTGGTGGTAGTGGTAGTGGTGGTGGTGGTAGTAGTGGTGGTAGTGGTAGTGGTGGTGGTGGTGGTGGTAGTAGTGGTAGTGGTGGTGGTGGTGGTGGTGGTAGTAGTGGTGGTGGTCGGTGGTGGTGGTGGTCCTTGTTGATAGTATCGGTGGTAGTAGTTACTTGTGGTGGTGGTGGTATTAGTGGTAGGCTAGTGGTCCCTGGTGGTAGTGATAGTAGTGGTTGCTGGTGGTGACGTGTTTGAGGCAGCTGGCTGGTGGACTCGGGTGATTGCGTCATATGTGTTGTCTCGTGGTTTTTGCTGCGTCACTGCAATTGCACTTCAAGTTTTTTGTTTTGTTAGTGACTTGTTAAACATACACGAGTAATACTGAAAGGGAATACCGCAAATTACATTAAATTGTAATTAAAAAAGTAACGATTACAGTTAACAAATATAATGATAGAACTGGTAATCTTGATACTACTATTACTATTACTATTACTACTATTACTACAACATCAACAACTATTACTGCTTTTATTAATATGACCAACAACCTTCTTATACCCTTTCCATACCGTTGTCACATATTTTATTACCTAACTATCCTAATACAAAAGTATCTATCCTAGGTGAGTTAGTTAAGTCGCGATCTACGCAGCTCCCGGTCACTGTTGCCTCATAGTTCATGTCAGCAACTGTTGTTGGTTTTGGGGCCGATGATCTTGTTCCCCTGAGACATAGCAGAGCACACCTGAGTAAATAGAATTCTAGACGCCACCTCAACCAGGCCACGACAATTTTTTTAGTTTACGGCTTTTGTTCTGTTAACATCTCAGCTAATCTGGCATAGAAGCACTTTGTACTAGGTTCCATTCGCTCGATGTTGTGAACACCAGAGGAGCGAAGCTGTTTTGGTCCATTTTCTAGATTCTCTCTGCATACACTCTTTTAGTTTCGTTCTCGTTTCTCCTGTGTGAAGCCTCGAGAGTCAGCTCACGGTGACATGTGGCCGGGGGATCAAATATCCTGATATCAAAAAGAAGGTTCGAACACTGATGTCCATACGGAATTCGTTAATTGTGTTGGCAGTCCAGTGGAAGGAGAGTCGGTTCCACAGTGACGTCGCAGCATATCTCCTCCAACATGTTTTCTGTGAGGTCCCTTACATCGTCGTGCCTCATACAATCGAAACTTCCTCTTTTCACACCAAGGTATAGTTGATATCGTAGGACGTTCCACACACACACATTGGGTAGGGCATACCCTTTGATCTTAACGGTAAACTTGTTAGCCAGTTTGAGGCGCCCACCCCCTGTGTTACCTCTACTTTTTTCTTCATGATTTCTGACAGTTATTGCATCAGTAGTTGAAGTTTTTTTGCTTTAGGTGCGCTGCCGTTCTGTCGTAATGGAACGTTCGAATTTTGTGTAGTTTTTTTTTAATGTATACATCACTCGCAACATTTTGAGCTACTGCTACTACAACATCATTAAATACTACGACTACTACTACTACTACTACTACTACTACTACAAAATGTATCTAATAGTATGTCGCCTCCTGTGTCTTTCTCTTTGTGTTTTATCTAATCGTCTACACATACAAAACGACTCTCAGGTTAGTTATACCGACAGGAGTGACTGGAGGCCGTCCTTTTGGTTATGTCACTGTTGGAGGGAGGATGTGAAGAGAGAGAGAGAGAAAAATATACTGTATATATAGAAAAGAAGAAAAAAAGAGGAATGGAAAGGAATAGAAAGAGAAAGAAAAGAAAAATTGCGAAAGGAAAAAGAAAGATAAATGAAAAAGAAAAGAGAAAAAGGAATAAAAAATAATAAAAAAAAACAGAGAGAAAGGTAAAAGTGAGAAAATAAAAAGGGGGGGAATTGAAAGAAAGAGAAAAAGACAAACGTACAGATAAACCAAGAGAGATAGAGAGAGAGAGAGAAAGAGAGAGCATCACACCAAGAACACCATACCCCCAAACAAACAATGAGACGAGACACGATTATCTAACAAGCTACTTTAGTATCAGACGAACCATAAAAAAATAAAACTTCCACAGAAACAACACAAGAGAAAACCATCACGAGCCAAAACAGATCACCTGAAGATTAAACATTTCAACTTATTTTACCTAAGATTAAACATCCTAATGCTATCTTGGTGGATTAGGTTAGGTTAGGTTAGGTTAGGTTAGGTTAGGTTAGGTTAAGTCATATTAGAGTAATGTTACGTTAAGTTTGGTTTGGTTTGGTTAACGTTAGGTTATGTTAGGTTGACGTTAGCATGGTTAATCTAAAGTTATCGTCGAATAATCTAAGAAGGTTAATCTTCTAGTTACATTACATAACGTTACGTAAGATTAAATTAAGTTAGGTTAACGTTTTGGTGGTTACTCTTAAGGTTAAATAAACTGTAGGGCAGGGCGTTAATCTTTAGGTAATCTCAAACAACAAGCTACCGTCCCGTCACACACACACACACACACACACACACAGTATACGTCACCCGATGCTGTATATACAAGGAGTTTGGCAAGGTTCCACGGCGGAATAGTTGGGTCTGTGTTGGTGTTAACTGATACAACTTCCCTGTTTGAGATTCTTGAATGGAGAATTTGCATAAACATGATTTTTAATGTTAGGAGTTAATAGTGTGTTGTGATTTAATGTAGGGACTTGTTATTTTTGTTTTAGGGAGATATGGAGGAGAGGGAATTAGAAATGAGAGTTGGCGAAAGAGGAATGAAAAAGCTTCAGAGAACTACAGAGCCAGAGCAAGAGAGAGAGAGAGAGAGAGAGAGAGAGAGAGTAAAATAGAGTAAGATATTACTAGAAAGAGGGAGAGAAAAATTACCTCACTAGTTCAGTAAAGGAAAGTCGTGAATACACTAAGCGATAATTATAAATGAGAAACACGTGTGATGGCACCTGTGACGCACCTGTGTATGTGAACCCAGGTATGTTGGTGTTGCTGCTAACTTTGGGCCTGCAGGTAGAGTGAACTAGTCAAATAACAGGAATTTGGGAGATAATTTGATGATGAGACATTTTACCTGAAGAATAACCTCCCTAGCGTTACATGGGTGGAGGTTAGATTAAACTAAGTTGGGTACCGTAAGTTAAGTTAGGTTAATATCGGCTAAGTTAGATTAGGTTAGGTTTAGGGTGGTTAATATTTAGGTGAAGGTAAGGTGTTTAATCTTCAGGTTATCTTTGTGTTGTCTTAACACCAAGAAAAATGGTGGTAAAAATAAATTGGTGATTTATGTAGCGGGTGAGTTGTTTATAAATAAAAGACAAATAATGATAAAGAATTGGTATAAAAAAAGAAAATAGGAAAAAATTGCTAGAACAAAGAAAAAAATAAGAGAAAAAATGAATAAACGAAGAGACAGAAACAAATAAAAAACGGGAGGAGGGAATGAGGACAGCATAGAAAACGGAGATAAGTGTGATGGAATGTGACGTTAGCTGACATTCAACGTGGAATGTGTGATCACCTGACCACAAGACATTCCCAAGAAACTCGTTTATCGTACAGGTTAGACCAGAGTAATGGTGACTTATCACGGTCCCATGGTGTAATGGTTAGCACCCTGGACTTTGAATCCAGAGATCCGAGTTCGAGTCTCGGTGGGACCTGGTAGTTTTTATAGTATCAGAGAATGGAAATAAAGCTTCCAAAATTATATATAATTTGAACTATAATAAATTGTATGTCAGTATACTGTATATACGTATGGTGTTAGTGTGTAAATAGCTATACACTTACGTTGATATAGACACTTCTATATATTAGCGGTCAAAATCTACAGTATATACTTAATATGCTTGTATGAATTAATAATAGTAAAAATATTATACTTACTTATCTTGATAACTTCTCTGCTATGTATCTGAGTTAGTGTTTTGAAGGCTGTGGCTGAAAGATATCATAAGACATAAACACGAACAAGAGACTCCTTAGTTATATGGGACGAGATGATGGTCAGGTGAAGAAGTAGAGATAAGAGACCTTCTAAATAATGGTGGGAGAAATCTTCAAAGCGCTGGTGTAGTTTTTTCTTCTAACCGGTGATGCATTCCCTGACGTAGTCCACATTAATAAACATAATTTCAAGATTTTTAAATAA
Source organism: Homarus americanus (assembly GCF_018991925.1). Lineage (NCBI taxonomy): Eukaryota > Metazoa > Arthropoda > Malacostraca > Decapoda > Nephropidae > Homarus > Homarus americanus. Next base: position 8,560,284 of record NW_024741189.1, read on the forward strand.
ACTACATAAAGCGTGGAATACATGTTGACATAACTGTAAAGATAATTCAGTGAGGATTTACGAATCATCTCGGGGTATTAACAAGTGAATTAGAGTATAAATCCCCTTTTAAGTGTTGAGGCAATGCTTGTTTCCTTGTTATTGTCGTATTCTTTGTCACTCTTCTTCCGTTTTCTGTCTCTTCATTTTATTATCCTTCTTTTGGCTCTCTTTCCTTATTGTCATCATTATTCTCTTCTTCCTAGTATTCCTCATACATCTTTCCCTCTCTCCTTTTTCCCTACCAATTATTCTTTCTCTTTCTTCTCCTATTCTTCCAACTCTTACTCTTACTTAGCCGCTTCCTTTATCCCATCTCCTCCTCCACCTCTCATTCCTGCCTATTCCCCTCCTCCTCCTCGTCCTATTTCTCCTCCTTCTTCACCCCATCTCCTCCTCCTCCATCCCATCTCCTCTCCCACCTCTCACTCCTGCATATTTCCCTCCTCCTCCTCGTCCTATTTCTCCTCCTTCTTCACCCCATCTCCTCCTCCTCCATCCCATCTCCTCCTCCACCTCTCACTCCTGCCTATCCTCCTCAGTAGGGCCCACACAAGTACCACTGGCACTTCTCCCCAGACAATGCCAAGAGGTAAGCGGCCATCAGCTGCACATTATACGTCTTACAGTGTTTATGCCGCGGCGTGTGTCTGGCAACACTGCCGGTGGGCCACAGTGCTGAGGCCTGAGGAAAATAATTAGTTTTCGTCAAGATGCCTTATGCAGCGGCAGGAGCAGGGGTGGGGGTGGGGGGGGGAGAAGGAGGAAGAGGAGGAGGAGGAGAAAATTAGGTGGATGAGATGAAAGAAGAAAACAGAGGAAGAAAATGAGTAGATGGGGAGGACGAGGAAAAAGAAGGAGAGATAGAGGAAAAGGAGGGATAAAAGAGAAGGAAGAGGAAGGGGAGGGGAGATTAAACCTAACCTGAACTAATTTAACCTAGCAAAGGTATTAGAATAAATCGTCATGAAGTTTACAGAACCTCCAGGATTATTATAAAGTATTGGCCAGTAGGGTTAATACCGAGATAAGAAAAGCAAAGAGGAATAATGAGCTGAAGGTAGCAAGGGAGGTGAAGTCAAATCCCAAGGGATTTTTCCAAAAGTATCAAACTAAAACACGAGACAAGATTGGACCAATACAGTCAGATACCGGCGAGCTAATTGATAACGACGGAGAAATGAGCAATAATCTGAACAAATATTTTTCAACAATTTTCACCACTGAGAATTTAAACATGATACCCGAGGCACCGACTATATACAGAGATAGTGAAGAAAATATATTAAGCGAAGGGAGATATATCACTAGCCTCAAACTACCATCCAATTAGTTTAACATCAATTGTAGGTAAATTACTGGAAGCAGTAATTTTAAACTCTATTCGAAATCACCTGGAGAAGCACAAGTTGATCAATAATTCCCAACATGGCTTCACAAGTGGGCGATCATGTCTCACAAATCTATCATCATTCTTTTCAAATGTTTTCGAATCGGTGGACGAGGGGCACAATTATGATGTGGTATATCTCGACTTAAGCAAAGCCTTTGACAGAATCCCCCACGAAAGACAAATAAGTAAAGTGGAGGCAAATTGAATTGGAGATGTTCGAAACTGGTTTAGAATGTAGTTACAGGACACACACACACACACACACACACATACACACACACGTCCATGACCAAACAAAAGTCATTCACATCAACCTTCCTGTACACCAATTACTAGCTGACGGACCACAAGTTATAGGTAAGGCGAGTACTCATAAAATAAATGGCTGAAGGAAATAAATAGCTTATCACCTGCCTGCGTGGGTTGGGAGCACCTTGTAGTTTACCTGGTCAATATAACGCGTTGCCATTGACATTTGTTTTGATCTAATACCGATATGTTTGTAGACATATTGAACGTTACCTTGGTTAATATTCTCACTGTTTACACACTAATATTCATACAGAAAGTCTGAAAGTTTACCACAAAAACAAATTATAATACACAAATTTAATGTTTCTTTGTGACAGTATCTTGATAATGCCATTGCTAGACTCTCAAGGTAGAAAACCGGAAGTTAACTTAAAAACAACAATATTTCTTCATTCGATTAGATGATATTTTGTGATCTGTTTCGTCTATTGTCAGGAGTAACACAAGCCGCCAGGACCTATATCACTTCCACTCAAACACATAGCAAGACTCGGTTATACAAATCAAACGTAAATCAGTGGATAACAAACACCAAGTCGGATTAATCAGGTGAGCAATAGGTGGCCGTATTCATATACTCTATATATAATGGAGATGTCGTTCCCTATGCTGACACCTCCAATATGCACAGTGGATTGATGTAAAGTGTCTTAAAGTGAACGTGGGAGTAAAGATTCCCGTTGTGTATATATAGTGTGTTTATACGAGTTGAGGATCCGGGCAAGTATGTGATGGATGTGTCTACCTGTCTTTATTCTTCTTGTGTGTGTGTGTGTGTGTGTGTGTGTGTGTGTGTGTGTGTGTATTAGCTTGTCTTGCATCTCTCTCTCTTCTCTTACTCTTTATATATCTCTATATTATTTTAAATACACTTTCTTTTGACGTTGAGAGTGATAATGAAGGAGAAACAGACAGACAGACAGACAGACAGAGAGATAGATATATAAAAAATGGAGATAGTTAAACGGAAAGATAAAGAGACAGATAACATTTAACAACGATTTCACTGAGAGATTTCTTCCATTTTCCACCTTTCACCATTGAGGCACATTCCAGTCTCTTCAAGTACCTCAGACCTCGGGAACACAATGGAGGAAAGAATGTGTTGTGCCTGGAGGGTGGGGTGGGGTGGGGTGGGGTGGAGTGGGGTGGGGTGGAGTGGGGTGGGGTGGGTGGGTGGGGAGGGAGACAGATCGGGGTGCCTATATCTTGCACCACCACCACCATTCCCGGAGCTGTCACGTCCAGGTGATAACATCGTGGCTGGAGCAGAGGACACACGCCATAACCACATACAGTAACACCACACCACTCCACGCCACGCCACGCCACGCTCACCACAACAATATATTCCACGCCACGCACTCTACAACCAAACGTTTCTCAACCACACACGTCACTCCATGCACATCACGACCACACATGCCAAGCCACACTACACACGCTACAGCCACGCTCGTTGCAACCATACATGCAACGACACACACACCACAACCATACACACCACGCCGTATACGCCACAAGCAAGCTCATTGCAACCATACAGCTATACGGGGCACTCGTCAACCACATATGCCCTGCTGCGCTCTCCGCCATAACATCCTCCACCAAACACGCACACAAGTTACTAAAACATTCACCTATACCACACACACACACACACACACACACACACACACACACACACACACACACACACACACACTCTACTTTTACTTTGCTGTCACTAGGAATCGAGTATGACGATCATCCAGCTATGAGACAATGATACGAGTTATTAAGGATGTCACCCTCGTTGGTGAGCTCTGGGGTAATTAGAGAGGCCGATACGATATACCAAAGATGTTGCACGTGTGGAGGGCTACATCTAGTGCAAGAAGGGTGGCCTAGCTTGGAGCCCCTCTATTACGCTCGGCGCTCAGTTACCTCAGTATCGACTAAGCCACGTCGAGGACGACTGGTGTACTGGGACTACTGGCAAAGGTTGAGCTTATTGGAAACAAATTAAGTTTTGGTCTGCATATTACTTGTTTTTATTATTTGCCTTAGTTGTGTAACCTATTCAGAAGTGATGTAGTGAATTAGTGTTTTGCTGTGGCTAACACCACAAAAGTTTTTTTTAGCTTACGGCCCCTGAAAGGATTAATGCTTACGTAAAAATTATACTAAAACTTGTATTGTTGTGACTCCTGTTTTAGATAAGCTATGAATTTGTGTGTTTCACGAACATTTGTTTATTCGTAATAACTCTTTATACTGAGTTAGCGAAAATTATTAAAATTGTTATTGTGAACCAAGTAATTGTAATTGTATTTGTAATTGAAACTTTAATTGAGTAATTGAAATTGAAAAGGTAATACACAGAAACATGCACAAAGAAACCTTACCTTTTTCTTCCTCTCGTGGTCGTCGTCTCGTCGTCGTCGTCTCCTCGTCGTCTCCTCCTCGTCGTCTCGTCGTCGTCTCGTCGTCTCCTCCTCGTCTTCTCCTCCTCGTACATACATAGAAACATACATAGAAACATACAGTACAGTACACACCTGAACTGGGCACCTCTGAGGGAGAGAGGATAGCAGTCCCATCTAGCCACACGAGGGCCACGAGTAATGAAGAAATTGTTGTATTTATGTTTCCTTTATATATATTGACCGGTATATGAGCAACAGGAGTCACCGGGGCTGTGTTGACATATTTCCTTATTGGTCTCGCACATCTCCGACCATTCCTCCATGACATATAAACTTACACAACCGAACATGTAAGGTCATTTTGCAAAACTACCGGGTTTTAGGCTTGGCCGGTCTTTTTACAAAATAACCGATTTAACAAAAATAAATAAAATCTAACACACACACACACACACACACACACACACACACACACACACACACACACACACACATACACATATTTTAAGGCTAAAAGTGAACTCTTCAGTCCTAATAGACCCCAGTCCAGACCCCAGTCCAGACCCCAGTCCAGACTCCAGTCCAGACCCCAGTCCGGGCTAGATTAAGCCTTCATGAAGCCCTGGCAGGGAATTTCAATGACACCCCCCCCTCACACACACACATACTTTTTAATGCTTCCAAACCTTATTAGACGGATTAAACTCTGTACAGTAACGTAATATATCAATAGTTTTAGTATAATCGTGTGATATATTGATATATTATATTATATTAATTTACCCCGGCACGTGCACCCTCCACTCAAGACAGCCATTAACAGTATGATAGAGAAGTGACTGTTTTTCTATCTAGGACACAGATGTATAGTGCACCTCACTTCAGTTCTAATAGGATCAGACCTTGGTCCCTATAAGTCCTAGTCCTAATACATCTTAATAATAATTACCTTCAGTCCTATAAGTTTCAGTCCTCATAAGCCAAGTTTTTATAAATCCTAATTTTGATTAGCGTCAGGCCCAATAGCCCCTGTTTTAATGGGCAATAATCTAACCTACCTAGTCCTAATGGATCCTGCTCCTAATGGGCTCCAATGATAATAGACCTCAGTGATTATAGACCCAATTGTAATAGGTTAGAACCTTGTACAAATGGGGTCCCATTTATCATTCGGCTGACTTTCTTACCTCTGTCCAAACACTGAGCTACAACCTTCATATCAATAACTTCGAGTCTGAGGAAATTCTTAGATACATAAACCATTTTTCCAGCGCCTTCATGTTGACAATCTATTCTGAATATGCATTAGTGTCTCCCTTTAGGCGTTCTCTTGTAATGTCTTGCGTCCTCACTCTCACGCCACTCAAGAATTCATTCCTGTTGCCCTGATTGTTTGTGTCATCAACGTGGAGTGATGCTTGCTCAACTTCTCCTCCAGACGAGTGTACACATCAGTGGCTGGGCGTCTGTTATGCCCTTATAGTCAATAAGTCAAACTCCCTTAGATGTGAATTTGTCGTGTAATTGTATTAATAACACCAGTAGTAAGAAGAATTTATTTCTTTTATAATACTCGTATATTGGTTAATTGTAAATAGGGTAGTATTGGGTAGGGTAGGGTAGGGTAAGTTGTAGTGATGTTAAATTTATTGTTGATCAATCTGTTACATTAGAAGGTGTTACAGGAAGATCTAAAAAACATTTTCGAATGGTCTGAAAAATGGCAGATGAAATTCAATGTGGACAAATGTAAAATACTCAGTATAGGAGATGTAAACAGGGAAACCAGTTACCAGATGAACAACGATGCCATTGTGAAATCCGACTGCTAGAGAGATTTAGGAGTAATGATAAGTAGGAATCTTAAGCCAAGTAAACAATGTGTTTTTGCTCGTAATAAGGCTAATAAAGTACTTGGGTTCATACAAAGGAGTGTAGTTACAAAACTAGCGAGTTTATCCTAGAATTATATCATGCACTTGTGAGACCTCACTTTGATTATGTAGTTCAATTTTGGTCACCGTACTACAGAATGGATATCGAATCCCTAGAAAGCATACAAGGGAGGGTGATAAGACTATTCTCGGGCATTAGGAACCTTGAGAACAGAGACAGGTTAAAGCATCTGAATCTGCACTCCCTCGAGAGACGTAGAGTGAGGGGCGATATGATCGAGGTGTATAAATGGAAGTCAGGGTTAAACAAAGGTGATATAACAAAATTACTTAAATTATCCAACCAAGAGCGAACTCGTAGCAATGGTTTTAAATTAGACAGATTTAGATTTAGTCAATAGATTTGGAAATAGAGAAGTGGATGAGTGGATGGCTGGACGGATGTATGGGCGATACGGGTTGGTGTAAACGTGACTGCCCAGTATGGGCCAATAGGCCCGCTGCAGTTTCCGCCATTCTTGTGGTCTTGCGTTCTTATGTTATTATGTTAACTCTACTCCCCCCTCCCCCCCAAGATAGAGTTAGGGTTTTAATCATCAGATGTGGGGGAATAGTCATCAGTTGAACCGAACGTAATAATGAATATCTATTGGATGGGTTTTCTTCTAACTTTTAGACTTGATGAGTTTGTATATTCAGCTCTCGTGTTTGTTGTTGTCGCCATGAGGAATTTGACCAGGTAAGTTACAGGAAGAGCCAAAAGATTCCACTGTGGTGAGAGGAGTTCCTTGAAGCAGTGACCACAGGATACGATATCTGTGTTGTTGATGTGACGGACGTGTGTGTCTGTGTGTGTGTACGTGCAACCACATCCGTGTTTGATGAATAATAATTGTTAAAACGAGACACACACGCACAAAAATATTCACTTTATACCTGACAAAAGATCACTAAGTTCCAGATACCAAACACACACACACACAAACACACATACACACACACACACACACATAACTTTGTCGTTGATGATAATGTGTGTTTGTTCTCGTGTTCGAAAGGCGCTGCTCGGTCGAGTTGTTAGTGAGGTCGTATCGGGGTGCATTACTTACTTTACAGAGCTTTATACATTCTAAGAAGTAAGTGTCGCTATATAAACAGTTAATGTGAGTTAGGGCAGAGGCAAACAGTAGATTTCTTGAGCAGTAAGGTATGGTAATGAGCGGGAACTCCTGCCCGGGATGATAATGAGCGCTACTATAGGAAAATACCTACATTGTGGGGGTCGATAAAGCCTTCTCCTAGTGAATTTGTCAAGTGTCGAGCGTTGTGAAATACTTAGACAAGACGATCTCACCCTCGTCAAAAAACTCGTTTTCAAAAAGAACAACTTAAAGTGACATAGGCAAATAAGAATCTTAAGCTCCACAAGGGGATATATATTGGTCCCATGGTGTAATGGTTAGCACCCTGGGCTTTGAATCCAGAGATCCGAGTTCGAGTCTCGGTGGGACCTGGGATAATTTAGTTTCCGAATATGAGTGACCTTTAGATTGAGTTGCTATCGGATGTCATCAGTTAATGTTATTTGTTAGACTTAGGAAAGTACGAGATAAAAGAAGTACTTATTGTGTTCATAATCTTACATGAATATTTTATAATATTTTACACACAAAATGATGAGTTTTGGAACAATTGTCTTCACTAAGGATCTGCCCTATAAAAAAATCAAACACATTCCTTTGACCTCATAAAAGCACGATGTTTTTTTGTGTGTATGCTTGTTTTTTTGTATGCCTCAGCCACAGGTTAGGTTAGGTTAATACTAGTTTTAATAATTATAATTAGCAAAAGGTTGAGAAGAAAAGAAAAAAACAGGTTTCGTTGATTTGAAACTTGACTCCCGGAATTCAAGGCTGTAGGGGCTCTATGGTGGCAGGATTCTATGGTGTCAGGGTTCATTCAGGGTGTCGGGGTTCTATGGTGATGGGGTTCAGGGTGTCGGGGTTCGGTGGTGTCGAGGTTCTATGGTGCCGGGGTTCAGGATGTCGGAGTTCTGTGGTGTCGGGGTTCAGGATGTCGGAGTTCTGTGGTGTCGGGGTTCTAAGGTGTTGGGGTTCTATGGTGTCGAGGTTCAAGGTGTCGGGTTCTATGGTGCCGAGGTTCAGGGAGTCGGGGTTCTATGGTGCCGAGGTTCAGGGAGTCGGGGTTCTATAGTGTCGGGGTTTCAGGGTGTCGGTTTCAGGGTGTCGGCGTTTCAGGGTGTTGAGGTTCAGGGTGTCGGGGTTCTATGGTGATGGGGTTCAGGGTGTCGGGGTTCTATGGTGTCTAGGTTCAGGGTGTCAGGGTTCAGGGTGTCGGTGATTCAGGGTTCACGGTGTCTTGAGTTCAACTTATCAGGAGAAAAACATTTGACTGGTAACCGATTAACAATACTTATCTAACTGCTCCAACTAGTAACTGACAAATACAGTCTAACCTCCATGCACTGTAGGAGTGGATAATCCGTTATATCGAGGTCCGTTAGATATGAATCCTGCAACTAACGGACTATATAGGAGTGGACAATCCGTTATATCGAGGTCCGTTAGATATGAATCCTCCAACTAACGGACTATATAGGAGTGAACAATCCGTTATATCGAGGTCCGTTAGATATGAATCATCCATCTAACGGACTATATAGGAGTGGACAATCCGTTATATCGAGGTTTCATTACATTACACGAAAACCGCATATTTAAGCTCAATATTGCACAGTAAGCTGATATTCCCACAAAAACTGTACGGTTTCTAAAATAAACAGCACTAGTAGCAGTGTATTAAGTAGTATCTGACGCTTACTTTTAAATAACAAAGGTTTTTGACTGCGTTAAGTTGCTCTTGCAAAATAAGAAACATTCCTCACGTTAAAAACATCTATTAGTCTTGTCAGTAAACGCGAGTATTTGGGCTCATTAACCAATAGAAACCTCACCTAACTCTCCTAACATAACTTACCCCGAAACTAACCTAAGCTAACGTATCGTAACCTGAGCTAACGTATCGTAACCTAAGCTAACGCAAAAGTAATCTAACCTAACCAAATTAACCTCCAAAACCTAACCTAACCTAGCCTGATCTAACCTAACCTAAACCTGACCTAACCTAGCCTAACGTAACGTAACGTAACGTAACCTAAACCTAACCTAATCTAACCAAACCTAACCTCCAGAATCGTTAAATTGGTTCCAGCTCATTACTATGACTTCCATAAAATGCAATGTTAATTTTGATATAACCTTACAAAAGGTATATGTTTATCTCCCTTCCCTCCCTCCCTCCCTCCCTCCCTCCCTTTCTTCCATTCTTCCCTCCCTCCCTTCTGCCCCCTTCCATGCTTTCCTCCTTCTCTCCCTCCCTCTCACTATTCATATAACGTAACAAGGATTTTTATTGACCTCCTTCCTTCTTCCCTCCTTTCCTTCTTCCCTCCTTCCCTTTCTATACTCGTATAACGTAACTAGGTCTCTGTTGACCTCCATCTCTCCCTCCCTCCCTCCCTCCCTCCCTCCCTCTCTCCATCCAACCCTCCTCCCTCCCTCTCCCCCTCCCTCCAACCCTCCCTCCCTCCCTCTCCCTCCCTCCTCTCTCTCCTCCCTCCTCCCTCTCCTCCCTCCCTCTCTCCCCCTCCAACCCTCCCTCCCTCCCTCCCTCCCTCTCTCCCTCCTCCCTCTCTCCCTCCAACCCTCCCTCCCTCTCTCCCTCCCCTCTCCCCCTCCAACCCTCCCTCCCTCCCTCTTCCCTCCCTCTCCATCCAACCCTCCTCCCTCTCTTCCTCCAAACCCTCCCTCCTCCTCCTCCAACTCCTCCCTCTAACCCTCCCTCCCTCCCTCTCTCCCTCCTCCAACCCTCCTCCTCCCTCTCCTCCCTCTCCCAACCCTCCTCCCTTCCTCCAACCTCCCCCTCCCTCTCTCCTCCTCCTCCTCCAACCCTTCCTCTCCCTCCAACCTCCTCCCTCCTCTCTCCCTCCTCCCCCCTCTCTCTCCAACCCGCCCTTTTCACTACTCATATCAGCTGAAGAGTGTTAGTGCCCCAGGAGGCACAGCAGACCAAATGAGGAGGAGGGCGAGAGGAAGGCGTGGTGGTGTGGGTGGGGGTGGTGGGGTGGGAGGTGGGTGGGGGAGGGTGGTGTGGGTGGGAGGGGTGGGTGGGGTGGGAGGGGTGGTGTGGGGGGTGGGGGTGGAGGGGTGTGATGGGGTGGGGATGGAGGGTGGTGGGATGGAGGGGTGGTGTGTTGGGAGGGGTGGTGTGGGTGGAGGGGTGGTGGAGGTGGGTGAGGGGTGGTGGGTGATGGGGGGGTGGTGTGGGTGGAGGGGTGGTGTGGGTGGAGGGGTGGTGTGGGTGGAGGGGTGGTGTAGGTGGTGTGGTGTGGGTGGAAGAGATACAGGGTGGATTATAATAGATGTGGAAGATGTTGATATGGGTGGTGGGGGTGGTGGGGATGTTGTGTGTATTCAACTCCAGTACATGGTAACTTCCTATATATTTTAGTTCAATTTAATATACAAATATCACCCACACACACACACACACACACACACCTTCCATCTAAAGTTCCCAAGGATGAGATCGCTTGGACATTGCTGCGGAGGGAGACTGAACTATCGACAGCGCCAAACACTTATCTTAACTTGAAACGAAACGAGCTGTCTAAAAAATACTATTACCTGGAGAGAAAAACCAATAGATACAAACACAGAACAACCAGAGGAGTTATTATTATTAAATCCCGCCCGGTTAGGGGGTCTGTCTGTCTGTCTGTCTGTCTGTCTGTCTGTCTGTCTGTCTGTCTTTCTGTCTGTCCAAAGTGGTATTGAACAGCTGTGCGGCCCAAACAGACACTATAACATATAAAACAAATAGACGATGAAGCTGACAGACTGTTCTTGTCTCGTGTGGAGGTGTTGTGTGAGGGCTGACAGACATGCGTCAATTCACGATGGATTTTCCAATAACTATTCAACATCGCGAGGGACAATTGGTAAAGTCCATCTCTTTCGACATTGATTGGTGGAACTTGCTTAACTGTATAATGAGAATGTGGTTATAATATTCTCCTAAATTTATTTTGGGGGGAATTTTCCGAGACGGGGAATGTCTCTTTCGTTTTCTCTGTCTGCCTGTGTCTCTCTAGAACACATTACTCTCATCCTTCCCTACACACCACAACTACCGTAACTTCATCTCCTTGTGCCGGTCTCAACGAGTGTCGTAAAAATAGACAACATCTCCCACACGTCCTGTTCACCTGTGTTCGCCACACCTTACCTTTTATTTATTTCATTCGAGACCTGATCCGACCAATCGCCACTCTTGCCTTCTATCTATAAAGGTCGACTATTCCTTATGCAAGAGACAGAAAATTACCATACGTCCCACCGAGACTCGAAATCAGATCACTGGATTCAAACTCTAGGGTGTTAACCATTATACCATAGGACCAAGGTGATATCTTATGTTCGGCAATAGCTATAAGACCTGAGCAAGTTTCTTGGGACCCTCTCAAACAGGATTCAGTTAGACCACCTCAGGTTGCAGGTGAATGTCTCTGCTGGAAACCCGGACCAGGTATATTGAAGTAGTGTGTGTGTGTGTGTGTGTGTGTGTGTGTGTGTGTGTGTGTGTGTGTGTGTGTGTGTGTGTGTGTGTGTGTCGAGCAACCATTACCTCACTTTGCCTCTCGCCAAACAGGTCAAACACAGGTCACGTCCCAGTGGCATTTGTCGTGTACTCACACAGGAAGTCCAGCACGACTGTAATACTATTTAGTAATATCAGACAAACAGGGCCAACACTTCTGTCCCCCTCCATATTACTTGACCTAAAATATGTCGTTAAACTCTCCCAGGACTGGTGTATGGACAGGTGACAAGTGACCTGTCGCAGTAATAACACGTTTTCATCTAGATTACTGCCATAATACTTGTAACATTTAAAAGTAGGAAGAATTAATTATATTATTACAAATGTTGGCCATTGATGAACGCACCAAGTAATATGATGAATTTATTTTGACAAAATATGTGTTGGTGGCTGGATATTATTGTTTGTGTCCGTTTATATGTTGCTGTTGTGAAGGATCTTGTGATGTGTGTACGTGTGTGTCGTCTTTATAAAACAATTACTAATGCATATCTTTTTTTTTCTTATTGAAGTTAATATAATTATTGAGAGAGAATTTTACCTTATAATTCATCTACTTACTCCATGATCATTAGATTAAATTACTGTATGGTTATTTCATGGAGTTAAGTATTGATAAAGTAAATATATTCTTCGTTGTTCTCAATATTGTATTAGTATGAGAATGAGGATGTGATAAAGATATACAAGGGGAGTGAATTATTCAATGTAAGGATACCTATTATACATTAATGAATATTGTGTATTACGAAAAGTTCAGTTGTGACGGTTAAGAACATCATCATGATCATAATATAACAGAGGTTCACTGGACGTGTTACAGGGCTGACCGTCTGGTTATTGCGACGAGTTCTATACCAACAGACGAGTAGAAAGCACCCACCTCTATTTAAGTTACAATTCCAATAATTTTGGTTTAATAAATATCTGTTAATTTGAAGATTGAAATATTTTTTTTAACCCTTTAGAGAGCAGCTCCATACTTAGGTATTTATTCAGCTCAGAGAAACTAAAGGGTTAACTAAATAAGTTCATAAAAAAAAATTATATATATATATATATATATATATATATATATATATATATATATATATATATATATATATATATATATATATATATATATATATATATATATATATATATATATATATATATATATATATATATATATAATTGTTTACTCGTGTTCAGGCTTTTCCTTGTGTCGGCGACAGCAGTACAAGCACATGTGTGTCAGGATAGTGTTATTTTAGATACAGGAAGTTAAGTAACATTGTATCTGTTTTTTTATTTAACGCGTTATCTGGTTATTATCTCTAAAAATATAGCAGATTCTCAGAGTTTATGCATTAAAACAAGATAATGGCATAATTATGTGTTTCAGTGTTATGACAATAAGTCTTATTAGTTTCTAAATATTTCGTCAGCAGAGAAAACTAGCGTTATAATCCACCTTGAGATATATTCCATTTCAGAATATAAACAAAATTAGACTCTGGGTTCAGAGTTTTAGAGATTCGTAAGTTTCAGGGCACTTTTGAAGTCATTTTCCCGCAATCTTGAGGATCAACTTTATTGACCATTTTTAAGATACTTTCTCATAGGTACATTTAAGGAGAAAATCTAACTTATCGTCCATTGAGAGACCATCTTTCCGTCGTAGGTTAAATGAGACATGGGTTCTTGCATTTCCAGTAAGAGGAGAAATTGGACTCACGAAGGAACATTTGAGAATCCCCCCCCCCCCAAACCCTTGGTTCAACACTCACCTGTCAAGACCATTTAGCTATATCGAACACATCAGCAGTCACTCAGGCTCTCAGTGACACACTCCCTGTCCAATATTTCGTGACACTAATCACTCACATTAACCAACAGTGAGGAACAGGTGTGAGTGAGGTGCCCTGATCTAAGGCGGTGTGCGATAAATGAGAGAAGAATAGTGTGTGAATGCTAAAAGTAAATCAGTATTTGTTGAAGGTTAGAGCTATGCAACACAGGTAAACACCTTATGATCACTGCCAACATACTAATGGATGGCTACCTTATGCAAAATCATAACTGAGCATTAATCATGGCGTATATTACCTGTCCAGTATATTATTTATCTACGTACAATGAAAAGTATTTATGGAGTTGAGAACATAAGATCAGAGTGATAACGAGTTACTAAAGATGCCCAGTGCCCCTGTCGCCCAGTGACACGTCATTCTGGGTCCATACAACTCCCAGCGAAACCAAAGCAAATCCCAGCTCTCCCTCACTGTTATCGCCGCTGGTTTTTATCATTGGTGTCAGTAACCACGTGCCTCCCCCACCCCACACGCGGCCTGTTACAACACCAGATGTGGCGACTGGAGGAGGGCGGTGTTTACCACCGGGAGTGTCATCACCACTGGCGTGAGCACTGAGAGGGAGGCATGGATCTCATGACACAGATCGCCCTCTCATATGTTCCACCCACCACCGCGACCTGTTACCTTGACAGATGTGGCAGCTGGGGGGCGGTGTTTATCACCGGGAGTGTCATCGCCACTGGCGTAAGTGCTGGCATCGCCTGGAGTGTTATCACCGCTGGCGTCAGCACGAGTGTCAGTGCTGACGTTTTTGCTGCCTTACCCAAACAAAGATTAGGGGTTGGGCGGTGTTTACGGAGAAGAGGTCCTGACTCTGCTAATGTATGGTTTAAAAGGCGGCGTGGCCACCTGGACTCTAGGAGACTGCCTCCTCAAGTGATGCTGTGAGGATCAACACTCTGCTAGCACTGGTGAACAACAACTCCCAATCCAGGCCGAGTTTTTTGTACTGGAACAATTTACACAGAACTATCTTCCCTTGGAACACCATACTGGTTTGCATTGATCCAGTGACTCACTTGTAAACACAGTAAGTAACTGACAGTGAAGTGTGATTAAATTGACTTAATATCATCCCAATTTGTGACACCGTAAACAACCTGCAGTGATCCACTTGTAACCATAAGCAACCAGCAGTGTCACTTGTAACACCGTAAGTAACCGACAGTGAAGTGCCCCTTGTAACACCTTAAGCAACCAGCAGTGACCTACTATTGTCAAACATACATACGAGCAGCGAGCCACACCACCGAACGCAAATACAGTCAGTGAGCAGTGGTTCATCGAACAAACTTTGAGACCTAACCGGAGCTGAAAATAATTATCAATAAGAGGACCAGAGGTAGTGGGAATGGATCCAGGTCAACGAAAGGGAAATGTGAACATGGATAAAGGTGACCAAGACCCAGAGGCAGAAGTTGTCCCTCCGGAGCTGAACGACCACGATGTTACGGCCACAGAAGCTGAAAGGGGCCACCCTCTGCCTGAGTCTGAATGCTCAGCACCTGACCAAAATCCCGGATCTAACATAATGGCAGAAGTGCGACGAACTGTGACTGAAATGCTGGAAGCATATTTTGCAAAAAGGAACACAGCACGACGTTTGGACGAAGGGAGCAACCAACCCAGGCTGAAGACAACATCAGGGGGGACTCTTGGCAAGTCTCCCACTGTAATGACTGGACGCCCCAAGGGCCATGAGGAATCGACCGACAAAGACGAAGACGTGCAACGAGTTGAAATGGAGCAGCCTGAAAGGAGAGAGAAGTACAGCGGCAAGGAAGAATCCGACAGCACCTCAACTTCACTAAAGGATATGTTGTCATCCTACCACATGCAAAATGCACGCATCCCTACTTTCAAGGGGGAGGGCCGTGGAGAATATTGGGACTTCAAGAGATATGTGGGAACCTCCACTGCCCCATATTCGGAGAAACTTCAAATGTTAATCCACTCGTGTTCAAGTAATATTCGGAATGTTCTGAACCCATTCACCAGGATGAAGTCCTCTGAGGGCTATAGAAAGGCCCTGGGTACCCTGAAGGATCGGTATGGTGATGAGGACGCCCATATCGAAGAGTTATTGATAAACCTGATCAACGGACCACCTGTCATAAAAACCAGCGGCGATAACACTCACCAACTCTCAAGGCCTAACAGATCAATCAGAGGATTAATGATAGACGTGACCACTGTGGGCGATACATGGTTTACAATCTATTCCTGCTGCTGCCCTGTGTTTAGTATGTCAGTGAAGTGCTAAATATTATACACCTCTTGAATAACGCAGTTTAGAGAGAGTGATTATGTGTGTGTGTTGCCCACCTTATGGCCCACATCGTAGTTTTAGCCGACTTGAGGACTTCGACCAGATGTTTTATACCCTACAGTAGGTCTGATGTCATCCTAATTATCGACTCCTTGTCCTCTCTGTAAATCAAGTTTCTTCTCTGATCCTGTGAGAAGTTATCCGATTGGATCGCTTTTGCTACGGCTCACAGATGGTAACGATGAGACTGTACCGTTAGTAAAAGTGTTCATTCCTTCCCAATTAATGTTAAAATTAATCCATCTATTCTCTCAGTCAATCTATGACGGATGTTCTTCCCGGAAAAATCGTGATTGCAGCCACTCATTTGGTATTTCCCTGAGTTAATTACCCAATGGCATCTCTCTCTCTCTCTCTCTCTAAATAATCCTTCTCGTCGCGAGCTACTAATGATTTTTGTCTCCTTTTTTTCTCTCTCTCTCTTCGTGCTGTGGAGATTATTATGCATTATTCCCTGTGACCGAGGCCACATACCCAGACCGGTCGCAAAGCTTGAGTATGACCTCCACTCTCGAGGATGGCAACTTCAAAGGGCTCCCCTGCGTAATAATTTCACCTGTATGCATTATGGAAACAACCAATAAGATGAACAGCGTCGTAAGGTTCCTGGTGGTCCTATTACGTGAAAACCAAAATAGTCGAATTTTATTAAATATTTTTTCATTGTTGATACTTTAGTAGGTTCTTGTGTTTTTGTCGTTAATAATGAAGGTTATGACTTTGTTGGTGATGAGAAGCTACTGAGGAGTGGTACAAGCTTCAGATACTTTCAATAATTTTCGTCCTACCTACCTAACCTACCTACCTATCTAACCTACCCAACCTACCTACCTAACCTACTAACCTACTAACCAATCCCACCCAACCCACCCCACCCATCCACCCACCCACCCACCCACTCCATCTAACCCACCCAACCCACCAACCCACCCACCCACCCCAACCCACCCACCCACCCACCTACCCACCCACTCACCCACCACCTACCTACCCACTAATCCTCCCAACCTACCTACCTAACCACCACCCACTCCAACCCACTCACCAACCTACCTACCTAACCTACCTAACCCACTCACTCAACCCATTTACCCACCTAACCTACCTACCTACCTACCCAACCAACCCACCCACCCACCACCCACCACTCCACCACCTAACCCACTAACCCACCAACCCACCCAATCCCACTCCACCTAACCCACTTCTACCTACCTAACTCCACCCACTCCAATCCCACCACCCACCCACCCACCTCCACCCACCCACCCACCCACCCACCTACCTACCTACCTACCTACCTACCTACCTAACCTACCTAACCTACCTACCTACCTACCACCTACCTACCTACCTACCTACCTACCTACCTAACCTACCTACCTACCTACCTACCTACCTACCTAACCTACCTAACCTACCTACCTACCTACCTACCTAACCTACCTACCTACTTACCTGTGTCCACTCCACCCAGATCACACACACACACACGTTATACCTTACCTTACCTTACCTTACCTTACCTTACCTTACCTTACCTTATCTTAACTTACCTCCCAAAGTTAGATATAAACACATAGAGTGATATAGATTCTGAAGCTAATAAATCTTATATATGCGTAACATGACATTGAGAAGAGAGTCTTTTATTAATACATGAACAATATAAAAACGAATAAAATAAATCACCGCTTGGGGTCAACGCGGGTGAAATAAGCTCTCCGTGGTGATGGATGGTGTTGACAAGTATCATGGCATTAACCCTGGGACGGCATGACAGGTAAATGTCGGGCAATAGAGTGTAATTATCGCCAAATGGTTGATGACAAACCCCGCGCCGTGATTTTAACTTCTTGTGTAGCTAGTTGAGGTGTAAGATCTGATCAACGGTCCTAACATGTCCTTATCGTCTACTTAAGTCTAAAAATAGTATAAATTAGTTAAAATAAACACATTTGCATAATTACCTCCCAATTAGAACCAGGATTAGTTTTAATTTGTTCATTAGTTACTGTTATAGCGTTGAAGGGGTCCCATGGTGTAATGGTTAGCACCCTGGACTTTGAATCCAGAGATCCGAGTTCGAGTCTCGGTGGGACCTGATTAGTGTTTTTAATTGAACCACATCTGTTAGTATAATGTTTATTGCTAATTATTATTTTTTTTACTTTATCTTTCAAATTATAGTTATCATAGAGTTTAATACCGCTCTAAATGTTTATCACGTTCAGGGTACATTCTAAGTGTGCGTGTGAACGTCTCCCGCCCCCCAGACAAAAGAAAGAAAGGTTATATAGTAAAAGAATAATCAAATAGTTTTTTCTCAACTTTGTATACAACAATGTGTCATCAGCAGGTGTGTCTCTCTAGCACTGCGGGACTCAGGAACATACAGCAGGTGTTAACAATAGGGCAGGTGTTAGTGAGGTGCTGTAGCCAAGGTCACTCACTCCCGGCTCCCTTGGTGTTTGTCTACGTGTGTGGAGAGAGGGGTTGGGTGGGTTGGCTGTGTGTGTGTGTGTGTGTGTGTGTGTGAGTGTCTGTGTCTGTCTGTCTGTCTGTCTGTCTGTCTGCCTGTCTCTGTCATTGGGCGACTATATTTGATGTCCCTTTTTGCACGATTGTATGTAAATGATTCATTCATGTATGCGTGTGGGTATAGTGCGTACGTGTGTATGAGTGTGTGCATATACTCAGAGTGCGTTTCGATAGGATAAAATTAATGTTTGCGTCACTGCGTATATTTTTCATCAATTTTCTTTTTTTTTCTCGTATAAGTCTGTGTTTGCGTCTAGTGTTCGCCTCTGTTTATCACGACCAACGCTAATAGGATGCATGTCAACTCTCTTATCATAAATTTTGTGCATGTACGCATTAGGATGAGTAAAATAGTTATAATTTTTACTTTTATTTAACTTAACGGGAATGGATATTTTTACAGTAAGTGAGAGCGAGACAGACAGACAGACAGACAGACAGACAGACAGACAGAGAGGGGGACATAAACCGGGAGATAGGGGGACCAGGGGGGAGAAAATATCACTTGCAGACAATCTATCACTCAGGGGGTAGACAGACAGACAGACAGACAGGAACACACGCTGCCAAGCAGAGATAGGGAGCGTGAAAATCCACACCGATTAGTAGACAATGTGTGTGTGTGTGTGTGTGTGTGTGTGTGTGTGTGTGTGTGTGTGTGTGTGTGTAATAATAATAACACTAATAATAAACGGCTTATTAATAGAGTTGCAGCCGGTGGCTGAAAATATACAGACTTACATATGATTTAGACATAATAATATACGTTCAATACATTTACAGGGCTGTACAGTACATAAATCAGGAACTGTTTATTATTTTAACAATAGATGGGATGGTGCTGTTCATATATCTATCAGTGCGGGCTCTTATGGGCTGCATTTTGTTGTAGTGGTGAACTGGGCAATGTGGGCGGGGACTGCTGGTGGCAGTAGGTGGCGGTGACGAGGATGGTGCAGCCGTCCACTGCCAAATCCTGCTAGTGCGTGGTGGTGGAGGTCACTGAGGGATGGCATGTGTGTGTGTGTGTGTGTGTGTGTGACTATATACGTGCATGGCGACCTGTGGTGTAATGGTCAGCATGCTCGCCTCCCAAGCGAGCCGACCAGGGTTCGATCACCGGGCAGGGTAAAATTATTGACAAGTTTCTTTACATCATTTGCCTCTGTCTACCCAGCAGTAATTGGGAACCCGGATGTTAATCGATTTGCGTATCGTGTTCCCGGGTAATGGCTAGCCAGTGCAGTTGGCGAGTTGTCCGGTCTTCTCGGTTTATTCCTTGACACTGAGTCATACGGCTCGCTAACTCAGGGTGTGGTTGTTGTGTTGACGACAGCTTGTACACCTTAAACAAATTCACGCCAAGGTGGCCCTTGGGCCGGCCATCCTCGTTACACGAGGGACAACCATTATTATATATACGTGCGTGTGTATGTATGTGAACTATATGTGTATGTATACGTTTGTGTTAATGGCCATATGTATACCTGTGTGTACGTACGTGTTTGGATGTTCAATCGAGACGGTTCATGATAATATGAACCATAGACACACGGAAGGGAACACTAAAACCTGATCATCCGATGTTCTGAAGAAAATTGTTCCCTCAGCCTTACTAAAGACTCATGACCTTTGACCCCGTGACTGTGAACTCGGCAAAAAGCAACAAACAGATAGGTAAACATAAGGACAGCCTAAAAACACAATAGATATATTACACACATAACGAAAAAATAACAAATAAATGACGTAACGATATCGGGTTATTAACGACTTGTAGGTAGAGATGAAGTTCTGCTTTTCATTATTGGTATTTTCAGCCTTATCGCCATAGCTTTCCGATGATGTAACGATAGTCGCTCGGTATTCTATAAGATAACGTTAAGATAGCAGGATATGCATGACTTGAAGGATACCTAACCTAACCTAACCTACAAGATCGTAACATTAACCACTTTGTTAAAGATAAACTGACGAATAACTGAGAACATAAATGGTAAAAATAGCAAAATGAAAAATAAGAATAATGAAGTTGAAAGAAGAATAAAAGCGAAAAATGGAGAGTATAAATCAGCTGTGAGTAAAATGTAAAAAAAAAGTAATAGCAGGGGTAAGCAAGAATGCGATTAGCGTGGGAAATTAGAAGAAGGGATAAGGATAAGAGTGAATAACGTATGAAAATAAAAAGAAAACCGGTAAAAGTGTAAGTAAAACAAAAATACAGGAAACAATAATAAGGCTAAAAACGTAAAGAATTAAAAAGTAAAATTAAACGAATGTGAAAATCAACACCTGAGCTGTCATGTGAGGAGAGAACCTGCCTGACGAAGGTGCTGAAGGGGGAGGGTACCTCAAGGTCGCTGGAGAGGGGGGGGGGGAGGCAGATAGAAGGGGGGGGAAAAGACGAGTAGGAGTGTGTGGCGGGGTGAGTAGACGGGGAAGAGACGGGAAGGAGTGCGTGATAGTGTAGAGGAGGAAAAGAGGGAGTGTGAGGAGTGGGGAGAGTGAATGATGGGGAGAGAGGGAAAGAGAGAAAGAGAAATAAGTTAAGACAAGAGGATAAAAAAGGGAGGGAGGGAGAGGGTTAGTTGAAGAAGAGAGAAACGAAGGGAAGATAGACAGATTGACACAAAGAAGGGGAAGTGAGGGGGAAATATTCAAGAAGGAGAGTGGATGGTTGGGGGAAGCGGATGATGAGAGAGACAGAGACAAACAGACAGACAGACAGAGGAAATGAACAGATACCGGACAGAACTCAGGAAAGCGGTGATATGGAGAGAGAGAGAGAGAGAGAGAGAGAGAGAGAGAGAGAGAGAGAGAGAGCGATGACAGGAAGAATGAGGGAAATTTTACTGTCAAGGTCCAGGAGTCGGAGGAGAGGAAGGAAGGGGAGAGAGAAGAAGTAAGAGAAGAAGGAGAGGGGGGAGGGGCAGAACAAAGGGAAGGAGGAGAGAGAGGAAGGACGAGAGGGAGAGAAGCGGTTCCGGCAGAAGAATCAAAAACCTCAAGAAAGAAATATCTCTTACACGATTTTTTTCCCAAATATCCAAAGAAACGAAAATAAATAAAACGAAAAATTAGATGAGAAAAATGGACATAGAGAGAAGGGTTAAATAATGCCATGAAGACAATTACCAATAACTTTATAACCGATGGATGATATTATATAGAATATGATTAAATTTTACCCTAAACCACAGAAATAAATGTTTGTTACCTTACAGCTGAAGAACGAAATCATTAGATCAAGGTGTAATTTTCCGACGCACCTGAGAGAACCATCGGAAATATTACAAATTTTGGATGTAATTAGTTTAATTTTACGTGAAAACTAGTAAAATAAACCCATGTGTATCTTAACTGATGGCTGACATGACGAGAATAAAGTCCAGTCTCACCAAACATGATCCAGACAACAGGGAAAATAAAATCGAGAACAGAAAACGTGGAATAAAAAGCTAAGCAAAACAGGTAAAATACACAACGATGACTTAACACAAGTATAAGCAATTCCTGGTCATTATTCCAGTCCATATTACGTTAACTAATGACATAGTTGAATCCAATATAATCTAGTACACATAATAAGTGTTAATGGACAGTGTAAGGTAGTTTGAGCTACCCCCGGTCTCCTGATTGGTCAAGTGGCTGGCGGGAAGGGGTCATTCAGCATATAAACGGCACTAGATGTCGTTAAGGTGTCCACAGTTCTAGCCGCCGGTGACGAGTGTACTCGGACGACTCAGTGGTGTGAAGATTCGTGTGGTTATAACCTCCTCTCCGGAACTGCGAGTCACTAGAACAGAAAGAAGTATTAACCTGAGTCTCTGAGGTAGAGTTACGAGACATCCCCGGCGTCAAGAAGGCAAAGTGATGTTTATTATACCTGGTTAATGTTGGATGATTTGTTGCCAGTGTTTATATCCGTCCTGGGAAGAGAGTAGAGTATTACCTATAGTTCCTCTCTAAGTGCGGCTTCTTCTTGTTTTTGATTGTATGAGTTTAAAACGACTGGTAGTACTCGGGCGTCAACCATACGTGTCACTCACTCACTCACTCACCTTTATTTGATGATGGATAGTGCTTTTATTAACCTAGAATACATGCTTTAAGACCATAGTTGTTGTAGTTGAGTTAAAAAATTACAACATCAACACTGACACGCCACCTTCCCTCGGTTATGGAATCCGTCGACGGAACTGTAACCACTGCCCCACCCCCCCAAAAAAATATATCGGAAGAGACTGTGGTGGTGGTGAAGGTCGCTTTCATTATCTCTTTGTCGACGATACTCACCGCTCAATACTGAATAAAAGTTCAAGGAAAAGTTCACTAAATTATTCTCCAAAATGTCACATATATAAGTCAATAGAATGTGAGTGAACTGAGAGGTGAGCTGGGAGGTCTTGATATATTCATGAGGAAGCAGTAGGTCATTCTCTATGCTTAACTCTGTAATGGTCTTTGGTCAGCACTGTTTTATTCACTTGGTATAAGAGAAGTGAATTAACCACATGCTAAGCGATATACGGTAAACTCCTTTCAATGAAACTTCGATTTAACGGATTATATGGAGAGGAAATTCCGTTATATCGAGGTCCGTTAGATATTAAACTTCCATCTAACTATAATAGAGATGAAAGTCCGTTTATATAAAGGGACTACTAGCTATGACAGCCCATCTAACAGACTACGTTATATAGAGTGTCTGTTAGATGTGACACCCCATCTAACGGAATACACGGAAGGAAAAATTCGTTATATCCGCTATTTTTTTTCAGGCTTGAGGAATATTTTTCTTTCAGTGCAGCTTAACGTAGCCAATCATTTCAATCGCTCTTATTTTTTTGTTTTAAGCGAATGGAAAGTGACATTGGATAAAAGTTGAATAAGAATCATTCTATTAGTTGTGTTTGAAAAAGAACAATAATTCATCACTTAAATGGAACGTTAATAAGAAATTTAGATAAACATATAGATAAATAGATAGATAGATAGATAAACGGAGGGAGTAGAATAATAGATGGATAGAGAGATAAAAACAAATTGACAAATAATTGGAGACGAAAAGCAAGTAAACAGACGAAGTAGACAGATTAGATAACACGAGTATCTAAGGGAAATTTGAGTTTAATTTTGTCTTTTGAATTTGTTTGTATTTAAGATCTGTTACTTTTTTCGTCTTAATTTCCTCTCTGATATATTATAATTTATCTTATTTCTTCGATCTCTCTGTCCTTTATCTATTTCCTTCCTCTACCATCTTTATTCCTTCTGCCCGGCTCCAGTGCACAAGTCAATATCATTCTGTTGTTCCTGCGGGTGAACGTCTTAGTAACATTAAAACATTCTTATAATACTCTGTCATTTCGTACACTCGGCTTTGATGTTGTGTATCTTGCGTCCAACTCCGCGTCACTCAATCACCCGCCGACCTCCTCCATCCGTCATCCTCTCACCAACTCCGTCAATCAATCACCCCTCGCCTTCATCCGTCAGTCGCCCAGCAGACAGAGAATTAATTATTAATTTAATGTCATGAGTAAATTCCCCAGTGGAAAATGATCATTTGTTAAGGGAGATGATGTGAGTGAAGGTTGAAGACGTGGGCTGTGGTCACTCGGGTGTGGTGGCCGATTGGATACAGTGATCATCTCTTGTCCTGAAGGTCGCTGGTTTGCTTTCTGGGCTTTCCAAGTTGATCCAACTGTGACTGTTATGAACGTGTACCTAGTTTTATAGTTTGGGAAATTACAGCAATCGAGTGCAATGGCGCCCAAATATACAATCTTCTTGTTTACCGATAACATAGTATGCAGTGTGCTATATCCACACCGCCCTCACTAGTGTCTCGTTTTGCGAAGGTGACTACTACAAGGCTTCTTAACGGGATTTTAGACGCCCTTTTGTCATTTGTTTTTATTCAAAATTTTACTTTTACTGAGCTAAAGCAGAAACAATAAGTGTGACTAAGAATTGGTTATTGACTTGAAATTACACTTGAAAAAACATCCCTCACAGAAGAGAAACTTCTATTAGTCAGGTCAGAAAAAGTGGTTTGTAGGTTAATATAATAATAATAATAATAATAATAATTATCATTGTCTATCACAGAAAATCCAGGGCTGGAATCTCAGAGATTCGTGTCCAAAATATTTTCCTTTTTCTGGAGACGTGACAAGCATCTGACTTGCTCACTCAAGCCATTACAAAAAAAAGAAGAAGAAGAATCTGAACCAAAATAACATCGGTATCACACTGAGTCTGTTGTATCTAGAAGTGTTCTCTCCTCCCCAAGCTTGTGATGGGACGTTTGAGAGTCTAGTTCAAGGGTTGGTTAATTGCTTTACTTGCTGATTAGGCACCCCAGCTGATTTTACCTTATGATTAAGTACCCTAACTCTACCTGGGAGGATTTGTTCAGGTTAGGTTAGGTTGTGACAGGTTAGGTTAGTTTCGGTTATGTTGGCGTCATGATAGTTAATTTTAAGTCAGAATCAGCTGGAGTGCCTAATCTTCACCTGATTCGTTTATTTTATCGTAAGAGCAAGATCACTGACGTGGGTGAGTCAGAGGGGAGGTTATATCAGCTGGCCGGGAGGAACATGTCAATACCTCGCTCATCAGCTGACGAGTGTTACGTGTGTGTCTCAAGTGGAAGCTGATACACTGGCGGCGATGTCATCAACCCACTGTATTGTTATTTAACAGATAGAATGAGAGATAAGATGAGAGATACTATGAGAGATAACAGACCACTATAAAGAAGTGTTGTTCAATAGTATCTTAACAATAAAATCGCGGAGTATAATTCAGTCACTTATAATTGAGACTGAAGTAACCTGTCGCCTGATGGTAACATTTTCTAACATGACTCTCAAACACGCAGGGGATTTAGCTCTTTACCCCACATTTTATGACCTTGAGGACATATGACAAACATTATACAACTTCATGAAGAATGCCAAGAGTTTACTGTAAATTGATATGAATTATAGCGAGACATTGTGAAGAATATGACGATGAAGATGACAACATAAAACAAGTAAGTTGTAAATGTTAAAGTCTGGACTAACGATCAGCGCGCACCAACCGCGACACATCCCATTAATCATGTCAACAAATTTATACAAGACTAGGAGTGGTGTGTGTGTGTGTGTGTGTGTGTGTGTGTGTGTGTGTGTGTGTGTGTTTGTGGAAGCAACAGAGGGAGGTTAGTGTCTAGCTGCTGCCTGCTGGCGGTATATAACACTCCTTCACGTGAGTTACTGACATTCTTTACCTGCGCCATGTGAAGGTCCTGTGTTCAGCTGTAAATAAAATCTCTGTACTCTGCCAGAAACTCATACAATGGATCCCAAAACAATATGAGCGTAGTAACCTCACGATGTTGGAGACGTTGAATGTACAACGGAAGAATGACTGTGGAAAGAGAAACGGATTATAGTGTGAGGACAGAGTAAGAACGTGTTGTAGAAACTCACAACTCCTACAAGAAGCCATCAAGTACACCGGAACGGAGAGACAATGGGAAGGAATGAGCAGTACTGGTGGGCGTTGTAGACGACCTGTGGTATAGAGTCACAAGGTATCGTGGCCACAGTAAAAGTAGAGGAGCTTCATTGTGTAGAAGTTATAGAAAAAAAAAGGATGGCCAGATTAGGCGCTCCAGCTTATTACACCTGAACATTAACAACCTTAACGCTACCTGGGGGGAAATAGGTTAGGTTAGTGTTAGGGTTTTTAATTATCGCGTGAAATAAGCTGAGGTGTCTAATCTTTAGGCAAGGCAAAAAAGGTTAAGGGAGAAAAAAAGAGAAGCACTACTGTTGTGGGTTGTGATTATGGTTGTGATGTAGAGCCAGAAGGTGTCATGGCCACTGAGACGGCAGAAAAATATAAAGGGGCAGCCAACCACTAATACTACCTCAGCCAGCCAGCTACACCACCCTCAGCGCCGCCGGCAGGTTGTCACCCCCTGGCGAAGGTCGCACTCGAGAGGTTACTCCGCACTTTGCGCAGTCACGAAGATCTCTGGCCTTTGTCCTGTTGCGGTTACCACACAACAAGGGAACCGCCAGGGATGAGGGTGAAGGAGGAGGGGAAGAGGGGGAGGGGAAGGGGTAGGGGAAGAGGAATGGGGGAGAGCTTGAGGTGAGGAGAAAATGAGGCGTAGTGAGGTAAGTGAGTGTATATGAGAGAGAATAACAGTATGAGGAATATGAGTAAGAGATAATGACGACCAAGTGTAAATAGGAGAAATGAGAGAGATGAGGAAGACATGAAAATGAAGAGTTGTAAAAAGCCAGCAAGACTGTTATATGAGAACATGAATAATGAATGGGTAATTCTGGAGGGTTGCATGAGGTACAATGATGACAATGTGTAATGACTTTCAGCTTACGAGAGGAATAATAAACGAAAAGGGGTAATAAAGACGTAGAATAGGTGATGAAAATAGGGTGAGTTGATGAGAGTGATGAAGGGAGAGAGAGAGAGAGAGAGAGAGAGAGAGAGAGAGAGAGAGAGAGAGAGAGAGAGAGAGAGAGAGAGAGAGGTGGTTGGTGTGTTGTGTTCATTTACCAGGTAGGAAGGACGAGGGCGAGGGGTAATGACATTGTCTGGTAAAGCGAGAGGCGAGATGTACCTGAGACCTGCGATGGGAAAGAGAGAGAAAGACGAAACAACAGTAGGTGTTAAGAGATTTAAATAAAAAAAATAAAAACAGGGAGAAAGATAGAGAATGGAAGACAAACGAGAGAAATAGGAGATTAAAATATTGTAGTAGTGAAAATACTGAGAATCGCTACTGATACAGATGAAAAGACAGGTAGAAAAACACAGAACGATATAATTAACACACAGGCGTGAAAGATAACAGGTGTGTGTGTGTGTGTGTGTGTGTGTGTGTGTGTGTGTGTGTGTGTGTGTGTGTGGAGAGAGAGATGGGAAGGTGAGAAAGGAGACCTGAGACAACCAAAGTTAATATCCTGGAAGAGAGAGAGAGAGAGAGGGGTCGATGGCTTTGAACAGAAGGCTAAGTGACTGACTGGGCTGGCGATGTGTTGATCTCAAGATTGTCATTCCACCCCCCTTCCTCCGCCTCCTCCTCTTCCTCCCCTCTTCCCCCCATTCTCCTCTTCTTCCCCTCGCCCCTCCTTTTCTCCTCTTCTTCCCCTCGCCCCTCCTTTTCTCCTCTTCTTCTTCCTCCTTTTCCCCTCACCTCCTCCCACCCCCCACCCCCGTCAAGGACTCGCTTCTCAATTGTCTGGAGGAATCTGTTAGAAGGAAAATCCCTCGGCTTCCTCTCGTTAAAAGGTCCGTCAGCAAATCACTGATGATGAAGCACCCGAGACGTCGTCGTTCACATGCTGGCAATATAAATTAATCTGTGCAGCGACTTGGAAATAGTTTATTGGACATTTATTCAGACAAAAGAGTGATGATAAGTTAGTATAAATCTCAGACATCTTGGAAATTTAACGTCTTAATATATCAGACATTTTGGAGGCGAAATATTTATAAAGTTCAGACATTAAAGATCAAGCGTTTCTTATATACCAATTATCATAGAAATCAAACCTCTGAGCATATCTTGATACGGATAAATTGCTTTTAAAATATTAGCTGTTGATCACTCTTACTGGTGGACCGGGACAAGAGCTCCATCAATCCTACTGGTGGACCGGGACAAGACCTCCATCACTCTTACTGGTGGACCTGGACAAAACCTCCATCACTCCTACTAGTGGACCGGGACAATACCTCCATCACTCCTACTGGTGGACCGGTACAACACCTCCATCACTCCTACTGGTGTACCGGGACAATACCTCCATCACTCCTACTGGTGTACCGGGACAACACCTCCATCACTCCTACTGGCAGACCGGTACAACACCTCCATCACTCCTACTGGTGGACCGGGACAGTGAAAAGACCAAATATAAAACTCGAGGAAAAGTTTATGATTCATTTTCTGTTGGACCGAAGGCAGCACCCGTGACGTCACCCAACCCAACGCTGTAATTAAAGTTTCCGAAGCAATTTTTCAGTCATGTTTGAAGGTCATTAGCTGAAGGAAAACTCAGACTCAATAAACCATTTTCTTTAACTGAAATAACGAGGATGTGTATTTGGATTTTTAGATGATATATAGAAATACAAAGATTTATAATAAACAATTAGACTCACTAGAGGATGACTTATGCCCGGCTAGTTATATATTTTTTCTCCGTCTGTAAGTGAGTGAGTCAGTCAGTCAGTAATCATGCCATGTGTTGAGCTGCTGATGTAACTAAAGCAATGTATTTATATAAAGAACAAGAATGAGTTACTGGTATGTTTTGCCAAGGTAGAAATCGATATTTTCTCCTTGAGTGAGTGAGTGAGTGAGCCACACGCATAGCTGATGAGTAACTAAAATAACACTGATGAGGTGAAATTTGGAGCGGAAACAGAAAGTTGGACATTGGCAGAGTGGTCAGTACAACGTAGGCACATCATAGGTCAATCCTTCACAATTGAGACCAGTCCTAATGGGCCCCTATCCTGAAAGACAGTGACCATATTAGGACAAGGGCACACTAGAACTGGGGCCCACTACTACTAGGGGCCTAGTAAAACTGGGGCCCATTCGGATAAGAACCCGCTAGAACTTAGGCTCATTAGGACTGAATCTCAAAATCCCATTGTGTAGGTTAGGTTTGGTAAGGTAGGGTTAGGTAAGATTAGATTAGGTTAGGTTAGGTTGGGAGGGAATTAGCCTTGGCCCTAATAGAACCTCCCGGGGGCCTCTATACGGGTAAGTCACTGAGGCGGGCATGACGCTGAAAACTGAATACCATAGAAAGGATAATCAACTTTTACCTTCCCTGTATAATTATCGACTATAAATCAAATCATCCATAAATAGAAAAGGAAAAAAAGGGGTAAGGGGGGAGGGGGGGATCAGCCGAAATCCATCAAGGGAAATAAAAAAAAAAGTTAAACGAGAGGGAGTAGAGGAGGGTCGGGTAATGTATTCTGAGGGAGGTGTGAGACTTGTGTCGACTCACGCAGGCGATTGTGGTGGTGCTCAGCGGTGGGTGAAGGAGGAGGAGTAGGAGGAGGATGAGTTGGCCCATGTCTTTGGAGGATTGTGTGTGAGTTGTCTGCCTGTCTGTCTGTCTCTTTCTTCTCTACATCACCAATCTTTCTTCTCTTTTTCCCACTTTCTTCGCTAGAGGTACATCTGTCTGTCTGTCTGTCTGTCTGTTTCCCTTCTCTCCCCGTGTCTACTTTTCTCCTCACTAACCACATCCACAAGACCGTACCAAAATTTCATCGCCAGGTTGCCATCCAGGGTGGAAAATAAATGTTTTACCCTTAGCGTTAATATTCCCTCGAGAAAATCCTTACTTTATCAGAAAGCCGCGGTCGGGAGTATTACCACCCAGGTGAGTAAGGAGAAGATTAGGTGTTTTATTGGTTACAAGGAGCGGCACTGATGATTACAGGTGACTCTCAGGTGAATCTCAGGTGATACTCAATTGTTTTGTTTTCGTTGTAGGATGGCAGAGGGTTTGTTGACATAAGGATTTACTTATTTGTATTTGGAGAAAGAGGGAAAGGGAGTGGAGGGAATGGAGGGGAGAGGAGAGAAAGAGAGGGAAGAAAGGGGAGGGGTAAGAAGGGAAGAGAGGGGGAGGAAGAGGAAGAAACAGGAAAGGATGGGTAGGAAAGGGTGATAATCGAGAAGGGTAGGGAGGGAAGAGAAAGGAGAAGAAGAGAGTAAATGAAGAGGAAGGATAAGAAGGGGAGAGAGAGAAGTAGAGAGAGACAGAGAGATCAAACGAACAGGAAATTAAGAAGAGAGATAGGCAAACACTTCTAAGAATTGACTTGCTTGTGAATGAGACTTTGTTGCCTATCCAGAGGGGAGGAGCAGATGAGGATAAGGGAGAGGGAGGAAGAGAAAATGAAGGAAGAAGGAAGAGAAGGAAGGAAAGGAAGTTAACTAAAGGAAAACAGGGAGAGGAAGGAATGAAGATAAGGTAAAATTCTTACAAACAGGACATTCAACTGTATGAAAGAGAGAAAGAGAGGAGAGGAGGCGAATGAAGGAGAAAGAGAGAAGAAACGAAACGAAAAGAGGGGGAGAGGGGAAGGGGTAAGTGAAGGAAATAAAGAAAAGCCAAACAGACAGAAAGATAGACAGGTAAGATTGAGACAGAAAGGCAAACAGTCAAGACAGACAAAGAAAGGAGGAGAGGAAGGAAGGAAGAAAGAAATGAAAGGGAAAGAAAGATAAGGGGAAAAGGAGGACAGTGAGAGAAATACAGACAAACAGAGAGAGAGAGAGAGAGAGAGAGAGAGAGAGAGAGAGGAGGGTGGACAAAGAAGAGAATGAACTATGTAAACACAGAACAATGAACGTACCAAGTGATAGATCTCAACCCTCTCCTTCCTCCCTCCTTCCCTCCCTCCCTTCCTCCCTCTCTTTCCCCCCCTGCCTCCCTCCCTGCCTCCCATCCTCTCTCTTTCCCTCTCTCTTCCCTGTCTTTTCCTCCCTCCTTTCCTTCCTCACATTCCTTCGCCCTCTTCCTCACTCTCTTCTTTTCCCTTCCTCCCTCCCTTCTTTCCTCTCTCCCTCCCTCACCCCCACCCCCAAAAAAAATTACAAAACAAAGGCAAAAACATTTAAGAGAAAGTAGTCAAACTATGGCGTAAAAGACAAAACTTTCACCACTCAGAAAGTTTGAGGCTCTGGCAGCA
>NW_024741189.1:8593997-8659250 GCF_018991925.1 Homarus americanus
ACACAGACACATCAACACACACCTCACTCATGATATAGACGCCAAAACAAGACATCCACTTCGTGTCGTGTGATCACGTGGGCCACTGTATTGGAGGCATCTGTCACTCAGGTCTCGAGACGGTCTTGGGCTCTATATGTCACTGTCAGAGGTCGTGTAAATGAAACGTGAAGGTGAATGATTGTAAATGATCCCTTTTGCCCTGTAAACGCTTTTGTTCTTCACCGCGCACATAATGCTCAATAAACTAGCCCCCTCGTGGGACAAATTGTAAAAAAAATATTAATTGTTATTTTTATTGGACTTTTTACAGGGAGGGTGGGGGGGGGGGTTCAGCATGCTTGGTCATTTCTTATTTTGTTGTTATTTTTGTTGTAATTATTATTAATAATTTTGTTGTTGTTGTTTCTTTTAAGAGAACTAAAAGACGACCAATAAACCAAATTAACTATATTAACCTCAGCCAGTAATCAGAAAACTCTCTCAGAATTCTCACTTACAAAAATTATCTCATTTTTGTTTGAAAAAAAAGGCAGGAAATAAGAATGTGTCGTTCTCAAAGCATTCCACATTACGAGAAATGAATGACAGGCAGTCGAAGCGAGATTCGGGCCCTCCCCCTTCCCCTCCTCTCCCCCCTCCCCCCACATCCCCCTCCCCCTCCCTTCTCCTTCAATAAAAAAAAAATATTTCTGGAATGGAAATTTGCAGCACGTTGGCGGGCAAATTCAATAAGCTGATTGGCTGATGTGTCAAAGGATGAAGGCGTAACGATTTGGCGGGAATTTCGAAAAGAAAAAATATATATATATCGTGCGACTGGTTGATGTGGTGGTGACAACGACCCCTCCCCCCCCCCAACCCCACCAAAAAAAAAGAAAAAAATGAAGGAAATGGAAAAAAAAGTGGTGAAAGCCGATTACTGGCTGTGGCTACTATTTAAGCTTCAGTGGGCAGTTAGACGAGGGAGTGAGGCGCCATAGTGTTTCTGTCGTGTATGAAAAAAGGTTGGTAGGAAGGGCCTCCACCTAGCTAGGAGGTCATGTCGAGTTGGGGAGGTTTTGGGGAAGAGGTTATGTTAGGTTATGGTTAGGTTATAGGTTAGGTTTGGTTATGTTAGGTTAGCATAATCCGGGTATAAATAGATTCTTGTAATAACTTAGCTAAACCTAACCTATCAAAACTTGACTAAACTTACCTTAACCTAACATAACAACACTTACAGTATTATAGCTTAAAATATTCTAACTTAACCAAACTATTTTTTTCTAACCTAAGCCTAACCTAAACAAGCTTAACCAAATCAAACAAAACCTAACCTAACCCGACCTAACGCAACCATCCAGGGTGACAGTGCCGGGGTAACACTTGGCAATATATATATATATAATCTGATACATATCCCGGTGAGTGGTATGTGTCAGTCCATCCCGGGATCAACCTCCATGCATATTCAGTGTTAGCAGCTGCTGCGTGTCACCCCAGCCTCCAGCCAACACTTGACTGCTGTACAGGCCTGGTCACACCACTCACAGTAACGACAGTGTAGTGCTGTGTGTGTGTGTGTGTGTGTGTGTGTGTGTGTGTGTGTGTGTGTGTGTGTGTGTGTGTGTGTGTGTTAAATAAAACTCACTGGACCATATATAAAAAAGATAATCAAATATTTCCCCATAAACATAACGCTCTAGACTAGTTAAAAATAATCTCGTACCGAACATAACTACATCAGCTACACGACCCCCATACAATACACACGACCATAAGCAATATTTTTGTGACGGTGAAAATATCCAAATCCCTTAACCCCCCCCCCCCCCCCCCCCCCCCCCCCCCCCCCCCCCCACCTCCCCCATGCCCTAAACAACGGCCTTGAACACACACAAAAAGACGACAAACACACACACACACAAAAATCCTCATTTTAAGCGTTAGTTTAAGCTGCTTCACTCGGCTGCCTTCGGGGAATTTTGCTCCGTCGATGAGAGAGGAAAAATGCAGAACTTGTGTTGAGTCAGACCACAGTGTGATCAAGGAGGAGCCTTTTATATTGCCAAGCATCACGTGTCCCCCAGAAAAGCAGCAGCGTGGTAATCCTCAGAGCTTTTAAATATATTTACAGTAAGCTAATGTTACTGTTTGAGGAGATTAAGGCAGCCTTGGCCTGGATGGACAATTCTAACGTAGGTGATTTATCGCTAAGACCCCATGATCTATATAACGTAAACTAGATCTGTGACCCACGCCAGGTTATTACATTATCTTTATAAAATCGCCGCCAAATACTCGTATAATACATTAATTCTTGGCCCTCGAAGACAAAACTATCCATTTTCAGGTATCATAAAGTCTTGATAAACCATTAAATCACCATCGCGTATAAATTATTTATTTTGACTCGTAAATGTAAAAATAAAAATAAGATCGGTCTCAAAATTATCAGAGACCTTTAATAAAACACAAAGTCCCCCAGCACATGTAAATCATCAGTTCCTGGGCCTACGAGTACAAAAATAAAGACAATCTCAGATAATTGGGGCCACTATTAGGTCGCCTTCACTGTCCACTTGCCCCAATCTCACCACAAACCTAGTTGGCAGCTATCACACTCTGAAGCCGTAACGCCTGACCTGAATGCGTCCGACGCTGTAATCTTTTCAAGCTCTTAAACTTCGCTGTCTCTCATTTGACGAAGAATTGAAGCTTTGTAACTGAGATTTATATAAACTGGAGCGGTAGTAATAGGTTATAATGTTTAGTTGTGATTAAGTGTCTATTTATATCTGTAAGTTGTTCCTTAATTATTCTCAAAGGTAACCAGACTAACGTAACCTTACCTGTTCTAAACTAATTTGATAGTATTTAACCTTACCTTACTTACCATTAGCTATATTAACGTAATCTAACCTAGCCATAATTACAGTAACCTACTCTAGCCATACTAAACATATTCTTTCATAACCTAACCATAATTTACCCCAACAAAAACTAACCTAACCTAACCGAACCGAACCTAACCTAACCTAACCTAACCTAACCTAACCTAACCTAACCTAACCGAACCTAACCTAACCTAACCTAACCTAACCTAACCGAAGCACAAATGAACTGACATAGAATCCATTGTTTTTTTACCTTATTATCTCGTGTACATTTATTCTTGCATAATTCAGTACATACTCACACTCGTCCCACTGGTCTTATTTAACACTTGGCAAAAACATTTACCATTCAACATAAAATAAATTCTTCTGTATCTGTACCTAATCACACACACGTGTTCCTCTAACCTCATTACCTTAACACCTGCTTGCTAGTTTCTCCTTGTTTACCTTTGAGTATCATATAATCCCTCTCTCACGTTTTGTATATTCTTATAAATTTTATATAATTTTATCAATTTTTTTTTTACTCGTTGGCTTCACCTTCTCCTTCGTTAATAAAGGTCAGTATTCCTCGACCTGGTTTCTCTTTGTTGTTAACTTTACCTTGAGCTATGACCAGGTAAATACACACTCGTGGTGATGTCAGTCAAGAGATTAAGATGTATATAACTAACACATAATAGGTGCAGTCCCTTTGACGTCATTTGCCTGACAACAGTGGCTGTGTGTGTGTGTGTGTGTGTGTGTGTGTGTGTGTTTTGACGTTTAACAAGTGGAGGATTTTAATGATCTAAACACTCTGGTGAGGAAAACAACATCATTGTCATAAGGTTTTATCAACACTCTGCCGTCCTTGTACCAGCCAACCGCACTGTTTGTTCCTTAACTTGTAAAGTTTAACGGAGTGATGCATCTGTTTACACATACAAGGACACCAAGAAAGATTACACTCAGATCGTCATGAGTTATATAATAAAATCAGTTTATTCTTTTTCGATGACCCTTTTGTGCTCTTATATACAGTAGCGGTGGGTCAATGCTATTTATTAACAGTATCTTAACCTAAATACCTAAAAGAACTGGTCTAGGATACACATAAACAAGAGGGAAGATAGAGAGAGACAACCAAATAGAAGGACAAATGAGAAAATAGAATGACGAAGCCATCTTAGAGACCAGTTTTAACATCACGCATCTCTCAAAATAACGTTCATACTCACAGAACATTTGATGACCATACTCATCATCTTAACTCACACGTGGGGTTAGGTATCATCAGAGTTTCTTTCTTATTTGCGATTCTTAAAAAGTGTCTTTCTTTCTTCACTGGTGTAGGAAAAATATCTGCAGCTGATAATCAAAGTTTTACATTATTCTCGATGACGTGGTGTTGAGTGGGTTTAGTGTAAGTTTTTTCCTCCTGCAGCTTAAACAACCAAGTCATTGTGTGTGTGTGTGTGTGTGTGTGTGTGTGTGTGTGTGTGTGTGTGTGTGTGTACAAAGAAAACGTTTTCAATGTATTTATGGGGCCCTTATGATAGCATTATATATAGGCGTAATTCCAGAACATTATCACTCGTAAGAAAGATTTAATGAATATCCATTTGAATTTCCCCTCAACAGTATATCGACTGTTAGTGTCAATATATACACACAGAACAGCGTAGTTGTTTCATGTCGGACAAAACGAAAAAAAAAATACGCAGAAACATATTCATTCACTGGCATACAACTATATTTCTAACCCAACAAATATAGAACAAGATAAATATCGGTATTTTTCATTCAGTCTTCTCCTTAAAAAAAAAAAAGCTTTTAATAACAGTCAGGAATATGAAGAAAAACACATAAGCCTTAAACAACAACAACAACAGGAGGAAATCCCTTCAACAATATCCAATTTAATTCAACTCAACAAAACTCCCACGTTGGTTCCAGTACACAAACTCATAACAACAAGACAAAATCCCCTTTAATTAACCAATATTAATCTTATCTTTACCTGTAAAATTATCGTGTGTCGCAAAACCTACTTCGTCGAACAAGAGAGATAAATCGTTCTCCTCTTTCCCATTAATATTAGAAACGATAGCCCCAGCGTCGACCACTATCACAAAGACTACAAAATGTAGCCCCAGCGTTCACCATTATCACAAAGGCTACAAAAGACAGCCCCAGCATAGACCACTATCACAAAGACTACAAAATATAGCCCCAGCGTTCACCATTAT
This sequence comes from Homarus americanus, assembly GCF_018991925.1. NCBI lineage: Eukaryota > Metazoa > Arthropoda > Malacostraca > Decapoda > Nephropidae > Homarus > Homarus americanus. The sequence continues at coordinate 8,599,111 of NW_024741189.1, forward strand.
CACAAAGACTACAAAATATAGCCCCAGCGTTCACCATTATCACAAGGACTACAAAAGACAGCCCCAGAGTCGACCATTACTGCACGGACTAGTTTTTGTCGTAGTGTGAGACTCGTCCTCAAAATACCTAAGATGGTCCCTGGCTGTGTGTTGGTCCTGGTGGCACTGTACTTGGCTCTTACTGGGTCCCTCTTCCCTTATGGCATCGTGTCGACCACTAGGAGCCATTAAAGGAAAGGGCCACTAGGAATCATCACAAGGGATGGGACCAATAATAGCCATTTAAGGGGTAGGGATCAATTCAAACCATTAAGGGGAGAGCCACTTTGAGCCATTAAGGGATAGGGGCCACTAAGATCCTTTAAAGGGGCAACTAAGAGTTTTTAAGGGGGCCACTAAAAGACATTAAGGGGGAAGGACACTTCGCCATTAAAGGGGGAAGACATTATGCCATTAAAGGAGAGGACATTAATGGTTCTTAGTGGCCCCTTCCCCTAATGGAATATAGTATCTCTCCCGGTCTCTCTCTTGATACCTCCATCTGATTAGGTTCACAGTTCTCACAACAAGGACTCAAGGTCCAACCTGTCAGATGAGATAACGAGTGACTAACTGTTCATATACTGCGTGGTTAACTGTGTACACGTGGTTAACTATTTACATATTACGTAGTTAACTGTGTACACGTAGTTAACTGTTTACATACTGCGTGGCTAACTGTTTACATACTACGTGGTTAACTGTGTACACGTAGTTAACTGTTTACATACTGCATGGCTAACTGTTTACATACTACGTGGTTAACTGTTTACATACTGCTTGTTTAACTGTGTACACGTAGTTAACTGTCTACTTACTGCATGTTTAACTGTGTAAACGTAGCTGTCTACATATGTGTGTTTAACTGTGTATACATGATTAACTGTTTACATACTGTGTGGTTAACTGTGCATGTGTAGATAAATAGTTATTCATATACGTGTCTGTATGTATATCTGACTCCATAACTAAACCAAACAGACGCGATGAGTGTAACAAGTCCACATATATTCCTATTTACTACATACAAACATATGTGGCGTATGTGTAAGAAAGTACATATATGACTGATTAGGAGCTCGTATTGTATTTAATCAATGTACACACCTGCAGAATTAATTAGTAGACAGGTATGAATATTTTAAACACCTTTATTATGTTTTTGATTGTGTTTTTAGTAATGTAAAGCGAAGAGAGAGAGAGAGACATAGCTATTATCAACAATTGTTCCATTTTTCCCGTAAACCTTGCCTTTCTTACTCGGCTATCTGAGACGTACAGATATTACAGCCTCACCAACACAGCACCAACATTCACCAACACAACATCAACATAAGAACAACACAAAATCAACACACCACCAACATTCCACCAGCACATCTTTAAACACATCAGCGCCAATACATTTCCAACACACCACCCGCACACCGCCAACACACCTCCAACACACCACCTGCACACCGCCAACACACCTCCAACACACCACCCGCACACCGCCAACACACCTTCAACACACCACCTGCACACCGCCAACACACCTCCAACACACCACCCGCACACCGCCAACACACCTTCAACACACCACCTGCACACCGCCAACACACCTCCAACATACCTCCAACTTCCAGCCAATTTCAGCTCTAAAATCCTAGCGATATACTGTACACCTTCTTCCTTCCCTCCTCCTCCTCCTCCTCCCTCCTCCTCCTCCTCCTCCTCCTCCTCCTCCTCCTCCCTCCTCCTCCTCCTCCTTTCCCCTCCTTCTCCCACCCCGTTCCTTCTCCCCTTCCCCTTCCTCCTCCTCATCCGCTTTCTCTCTTTCACTCCTTTCCGTAATTCTCTTCCTTCGCTGTTCTTAAACTCTCCGTCTCTCTTCCCTCTCTCTTGTTTTCTTCAGTTCCTCTCTTCTACTTATCTTCCTATTTTTCTCTACCCCTCATTGTCACATACCAATATCTCTCTTTCCACTTCTCTCATTCGTTACCAAAGTTCACCTCCTCTTCTTCACCTTTCATTGTATCCCGTCTATGTACCCTAGTTCTTCTCTCTTTCTCTCTCTCTCTCACCTCTTCTTCCTCCTTCCTCTTCCACCCCTGGGAGAGTAATCGCTTCTGCCGCAAGATCCTTAATCTCCTCCCAGACTCTGCCCACTTTGGAATATAAAGATTACACTGCGTTCTCCCTCTGCCACCGGCGATATATCAAGGGGGAGAAATTTTCACCTCCAAAAATATGTCGAAAAACTCTTCAGAGGCCTTGATAAACTTAAGCAATATTTGTATATAAAGAAAGAGAGAGTGAAAGAGTTGTGTGTGTGTGTGTGTGTGTGTGTGTGTGTGTGTGTGTGTGTGTGTGTGCATCTCCATTAAAAGTAATTTGTATCATACATTATACATACAAATTTTATACCCCAGAATTATTACATTATATTACAAAAGCTTTTATCCAGGAACTACTCTTAAGCTTCCTCCTCACACACACACACACGCACACACACACACACACACACACACACACACACACACACACACACATACACACACACACACACACACACACACACACACACACACACACACACACACACACACACACACACACACACACACACACACACACACACACACAGGTTCCCTCCTCAAGGTGTTCTGAGATAATTCCATCAATGTTTCACACACCATCGAGGCATCAGCAGATTGTAGGAATTAATGTATTTGCTCTTTACCACACAAATGTATATCGGCTCAGTAAGGAAAAAAAAATCGGTTCTCTTGACACTTTAGGCATCCCAGCTTATTTAACCTGATGAGTAAAAACCCTAACGTTTACCTAACCTAATACTCACCTAACCAAACCTAACCTAACCTAACCCCTCCAAGTAGAGTTAAGGTGTTTAATAATCAGGTGAAATAAGTTGGGGGGTGCCTAGTTTTCAGGTGATATAGCACATCGTAAAGACTGGACTTTAAGGTTATTTGCTATGTATGAATTAGCTGCGTAAGGAAGTTCAAAAGCTGCTGATTATGACTGACAGATTGAATGAGTCATTGAGTGAGTGACTGACCTACTGGTTTACTGAGTGACTGACTAGCTGACTGATCGACTAATTGATTGTTTTACGGACTGACTGACTGATTGGTTGACTGACTGATTGTTTTATTAATTGGCTGATTGACTGACTAACTGACTAACTAACTAACTGACTGATTAACTGGCCAATTGATTGACTGACTAACTGACTGATGTACTATCTGACTAACTGACTGACTGACTGACTGACTGGTTGATTGACCAACTGACTGACTGACTAAGTGACTGACTGACTAAATGACTGATTAATTTGTGCTTACGACAGAATTTAGCTGTCAGCATTCACAGTCTTGACACTTTTTTAGGGCTTACGTGAACAGTGTTGGAAATAGAGTGTAAAGTTGGTGTTTTTTTTCTTCTATTCCTTATCTCCATTCTTTATCCAATCTCCGTATATCCTCTCCTCTTTCTTTACTTGATTTTCATCCACACTACTTTTCTTCTCCTTTCTCTATATTTTCTTAAGTTTCGTCAATTCCCTTATCTTACCCCCCCCCTCCCCTTCTCTCTCTCTCTCTTTCTCTTAATCCATTCTCCCACTCATTATTTCGTTCTCTCTTTCTTTCTCTTTCCTTAATCATCACTCAATCCACACACTCTTACCCCCCACCATTATTCCCTCTTCTTTCTCTCTCTTTCTCTCTCTACCTCCACTTACCTCCACCTCACCTCCACCTCACCTCCTACAAGAGCCGTTTTTGTAGTGATAAATAAAACGCATCATGATAAGTTGGTTTGGTGTTGAGCGCAGCACAAGAACGGCCCAATAAATCCAACACTATCAGTCAGCCTCGCCTCCCCTCCATTAGCCCCGCACGAAAATTGTTCTCTTTAAACAATAATAAATACATTGCATCAACCTGGGGTATATAAGATCGTACGTGTGTTAAAAATTTAGTTAATATCCCATAGTTAGATATTGATAGACTGTGTGAATTGTAAAGAGATATATATTTTTTTTTAGTTTTGAATATTTAAATTTGATTAAAAAAAAGGATACTTGGGTGATATAGAATTTGTTGTTTTTGTTGTGTAAGAATAGGTGTAGATTGGAAGAAAAATAATTATGCCTTTCGTAATATTGCACAGCTGGTAAATTTTTTTTTATTTAATTTTATCTGGTTCTGGTCATTGTTGCATTAGCGAAAACATCCAAGATAAGAAGGCTTTAGTCTCTCTCTCTCTCTCTCTCTCTCTCTCTCTCTCTCTCTCTCTCTCTCTCTCTCTCTGGGTGGCTCAAGGCCCAGATTATCAAAAGATTTCATCGTCAATATCCCTCTTGAAAGATATCGTAAGAACAATCCTAAGTTAAGTTAGATTTGGTTAGGTTACGAAAGACTATACTCTCTATACTCAACTGGTTGGGTTAGGTTAGGTTAGGTGAAGACTACTCTCTACTCATGTGTTTACAGTCAACAGCTGAAGTAGTGGCCAGATAGCTACCTCCTCCAACTCAAAAAGACTCAGAGGAAAATTAACACACACACACACACACACAAAAAAACACTTTACACACGCAGCCGTAAGCGTGAGGGATCAAGGGGTACACAGACCTCAAAGAACGGGAGAAATAAAAAATATATAAAGCGACACGAGAGAGACAGATAGATAGGGAGAGAGAAAGAGAGAGACAGATAGATAGGGAGAGAGAAAGAGAGAGACAGAGAGAAAGAGAGTGTGTGTGTGTGTGTGTGTGTGTGTGTGTGTGTGTGTGTGTGTGTGTGTGTGTGTGTGTGTGTGTGTGTGTGTAAAGGAAAGGTAAAATAGATCCAAATATACAGCTCGCATACAGTGTACAGAGAATATTTATACTATCATGGCTGTGAGCGGGTACAGAGATAGACTCGAAATAGATCCTTGACTATACTCGATTTAAAATAGCTCAGTGTGTGTGTGTGTGTGTGTGTGTGTGTACCTGAAATAGATTAGCATTTCTATCTATCTGTCTGACTGTCTCTGTCTGTCTGTCTATCTGTCTATCTGTCTATCTATCTGTCTCTCTTTCTATCTATCTATCTTTATCTATCTGTCTGCCTGTCTGTCAGTCTGTCTGTCTGTCTCTGTCTGTCTGTCTGTCAACACATAAGTGTGTTGGGGAAGGGGGGGGGGCACGAAGCCAAATAAAAAGAGCCTCGACAGTAGCTCAGGTGATCACCTCCACCCTCGGCTGGCAAAAAAGAGGGTCACAGATGGTGGCAGGTCAATTATTACCAGGTCTTGATGGGTGTGTGGTGGGTGAGGGCATGGTCTTGAATTGACAGGTGTGTGGTGGGTAAGGGCATGATCCTGACAGGTGTGTGGTGGGTGAGGGCATGGTCCTAACAGGTGTGTGGTGGGTGAGGGCATGATCCTGTCAGGTATGTGGTAGGTGAGGGCATGGTCCTGACAGGTGTGCAATGGGTGACGGCAAGGTGTGTGGTGGGCCACAGCATCGTGTGGTGGGTGAGGGCAAGCTCCTGACAGGTGTGTGGTGGGCCACAACATCGTCCTGACAAGTTTGATGTGTGATGGGTAATTTTTTATTTTATTTTATTTATTTTTTGCTACAGACAGCAGCTAATTTATTGTGCACCCCATACTCATCCTGTGAGCTGTAGCGCAAAAAGGATTATTGAGTAGAGGCCACAAACTGTGTGTATAACAGCCCCCAATTGCCAAGGTCTTATGACATTAAATTTTATAAATTTCCTGCATATTATATAGATTTGTTCACATCTACACGCGGGGCATACTGCCAGAGGTACTTATATCCTAACCTTAGTCTAGCGGTGACAACATCTTGTAATCTAGTGATCTTGTTACTTGCGCCATATACGCATTTCCTTTGACACTCGTCTGCTTTCGTCAAATTCATCAATAAGTTCTTTCCTAATTACAGTTTTAAGGGTTCTTTTTGACAGACCCAGATTGTATTCAACAGTGTCTTTGTTAGTCGCGAGTTTGGCGAGGGCATCAACTCCTGTCATGTTCTCTGAGGCCTTTGTGAGAGGGATCCACAACAGTTTGATCTTGACACCCCGGTCAACAAGGTACGCATATTTGTGTCCCGCTTCAGTGACAAACGCGTGATGACTAAGTTGAGGGTGTCAAGAGCAAGCAGTGAGGATAGAGAATCAGTAATGATGAGACTGTCAGTGACAGTGGTTTCAATAAAATTAATGGTTGTGAGTATGGCAACTAATTCAATTTGTAGAGTGGATGCCCAGTTGTTAATTCTATCTCCTTTCTCAATTGTATTACAGTTAGGTTGAATCATAACGACAACACTTCCAGCCCTCCCACAGGCAGTGTTAAGAGATCCATCAGTGTAGATGGTCTGTGTGATGTTATCATCAGTCTGTAGAGTGTGTATGTGTTCAAAATCTCTCACTTTGGCAGTGTGTTGGAGATAAATACTTTTTATAATTAATCTTTTAGGCGGATATGTAGGTAGTGTGATGTCGAAGGGAACTGTCCGTCATGGTGGTAGAAAACACTGCTGTGTCACAGCTTTGTACAGATAGTTTAGTCCAAACATCCTCTTATGTGCAGCTGTAGTTTGGATCCGTTTAGTTTCACCAGTCTCGTGACTCATATATTCTAGCAATTCAAAGGAGACAATGTTTTCAAGATCGCCAAGGAATAGTCTCAGGGCTATCATGAGGTTGAGTTCAATTATTCTACATTTGACACTGGGTATACCTAGTTCTTTCCTCATATTAAGTACATAAGTGCTCATGAGACATCCTAGGATATTTTGTGGGCTTTCTTTTGCATTTTTTCGAGTGATCGTTTGTGGACTGTCAGGAGTTTCCAATATGCATAGAAGTTATCAGTAATCGGCAATAATCCCTATTTAGTGTTAAGGGAAGTGTACCCGGAGTTCTGCTGGCTCCTACTTCAGTTCCGTTAAAGTCTAGCGAAACTTTTTTTTAAGTTAAAAATCCCAAACACTTTTGCTTAATAATAAAATTAAAAGTTTGCCACGTACAGTAGCTAGTTCTTTGTGCTCCCCATACTGACCCTGTGAGCGGTAGCGCAAAAGGATTACAGAGTACAGGTCACAAAGGGCGTTTTTACCAGACCCTAGTTGTCAGGATATTATGGAATTGAATGTTACAGAGTATTTCAAATACATTGTTTAGTTCTGTACAAAAAGGGTAACTTATTCACAACTGCGTGAGTACAGCAGTGTGAGGCAATATGTCTGGCCGCACACTTTGATATTCACAGTTACGTGAGAGATATTCAAGCACATTGTGTGTTTGGTTCTATACATGGGAATGATTTAGCTACTGGGTGCAAAAATGTGGTTACGATCTTAATATGCCAGCTATCTTGCCATTAGAGATAAAGTGTTGTGTCATTTTATACACAGTGTGCTTGGACCTGTCAAGGACGTAGTGCTCGAGTGTGTGGCCATATGTTTGGCCACACACTTTACATTTAGATTTGTTTACATCTGCTTGAGGGATATATTGCCAGAGGTGCTTACCTTATAACCTTAGTCTACTGGTTACAACATCTTGTAATCTAGTGATCTTGTTACTTGCTCCATATACATGTTTCACTTGGTACGTGTCATCATGGTAAACAATGGATTGACTAGTGCCTGTTTGCACTTGTCTGCTTGCGTCAAATTCATCACCAAGTTCTTTCCTAAGTATAGATATTCTTTTTGCATTCATAGATATTATTCAACTGTTTCTTTATTAGATGCGAGTTTAGCATAGGGATCAGCTCTGTCATGTTGACTGAGGCCTATAAGAGGGATTCACAGCAGTTAAATCTTAACTCCCCCGTCAACAAGGTACGCCTATTTGTGTCTTTCTTCAGAGACAAGTGGGTGACAGCTTAGGTTCAGGGTGTCAAGGGCAAGTAGTGAGGATAAAGAATCAATGATGATGAGACTGTCAGTGAAGTGAGGGTGTGTGACAAGTGTGTGGAGGGTTAGTGGAAGGTCCTGGCAGGTGTGTGGTGGATGATGGCAAAGTTCAGACAGATGTGTGACAGGTGAAGAAAATGTCCTGGCAGGTGTCTGGCGGGTGAGAGGAAGATCCTAGCAGGTGTGTGGTGAATGAGGGGAAGTTCTCCTAGCAGGTGTGTGGTGAGTGAGGGGAAGGTCTCCTAGCAGGTGTGTGGTGAGTAACCTGAACTGATATCTTCACCCATTACTGTTTTGACGCATGTTTTATGGCCAATTAATATCGTGTGTGTGTATAAATACTACTACTAATAATAATAATAAACGGTCTATTGAAAAAGTTTGCAGCCCGAAGGCTGAAAATATACATTGGACATAAATGACTTATTACATACATTGGTGGTTTAGCAAAAGCCTTCATTAGAGAAAGGTGAAGGAACATACAGTGAACATACAGATTAATGTTTACACACGTGTGTGCGTGTGTGTGTGTGTGTGTGTGTGTGACGGGAAGGACACAGAAGACATTTGATGTTTGTTGAGGAGGTGGAACTAGGGTGGAAGTTTGATAAACACGGAAGAGAGAAGAAGAATTTTGGATAAAAGAGACACTAAACGGATTAGTGAAAATAGGAAGCAAGTAAAAAAAAGGACACGAAAATTTGGAAATAAATTGGGAGTTGGGAAAGGATAGGGAGTTAGGAAGGAAAGGGGAAATGGGAAAGAATAATACTAAGTAGGAGGACGACTTGAGACGTGATATAGAAAAGGGGATGAGTTAAAAAAATCAAGTGAGAGAGAGAGAGAGAGAGAGAGAGAGAGAGCTGCAGTAAGAAAAGTGTTGAATCTTCCCCTTCCGTGTTGTCGGAATTTCAATGGGAGTTTGTGAGACTGACCCCCCCCACCCTCCTCCCCCCTGTGTGGGTATGTGTGTGTGTATGCCTTGAGTGTGTCCACGTGCGCTTCTTGGCTTAATCGTTGGTGTGTTCGTGACAGCATTTGCGCTTGGTGTTGGGTAAAACTTGTGTTCATGAATTGATCCCTGAAAGGAGGAGGAGGAAACCGAGAGTATTGATTTGGATTCGGTGTCTTGATTGTTTGCATGACTCCCTGGGTTATTCTTTGCTTATCACATTCCACACATCATGCTCTTGCAACCGTATATAGAGCGTTCATAAACACGCGTACACACTCAAACAAACACGCACACGACGTATTCACTCAAAGAAACAAACATACGTACTCATATCAAGAATGCGAAAGACAAATAAACAATCAAAAATACAAACTCAAACAAACACACAAAAACCATTGAGTATGACAGACAAATAAACAAACAAATATAAATATAGACATAAAACAAGCAAACCCACATGTAGACAACACACAAAGACAGACAAACAAACAGACAAAACATGTACAAACCAAAAAGCATACACATGCAAACTGACTGACAAAACACACACACACACACACACACACACACACACACACACACAGAGCGATTAAGTTAAATTTTTTCCTCTTAGTTTTCTCAATAAACATAAAATTATTTTTCAATTAAAACTCAGAATTTCTATTAAGCCATCATCTCAGGTCTTAACTCTCCTTACAACCCCGACTGTTTATCTTTAGCACCCAAGCTAACTGGCAGATAAACTTTGGTCACGACGCGAAGATTACGGCAATTCGACTGTTTTAGCAATAATTTATCTAACTAATAATATACAAACGCCATCTAATGACTAGTTACTTTATTTTACAGTTGTGAAAGTGAAGGTGGTTGAGTGCAGTGCCTGTTATATTGCCTCCTTGTGTAGCGAGACTTAGTTAAACGTCCATATCTCCCAAAGGATCGTCAGGCCTATGGAATCTACTTCCTCTAGTTTGTTGGCAGTTCATTAGTACTTTTTTATTGAAACAGTTTATTTAGCCATAAAACTACAGATACAGAGTGGACAATCATAACATTATTGACATGGTTAAACCAAATGAAAGCCTGAGCTCTCGCAGTGGCACTTCCACTGATACTGTGAGTAATATTATACAGGTGTTTTCTGTTAATATTAAACAAGGAACAACTGACTGTCTCTGTCTCAGGTTGATGGACGATGAAAATGTTCACCGTTTTCATTAGATACGATCTAGATACTGGGATCAGCAGTGACATAGCAAGTTTGTGGATGACTCCAAAATAGGGCGGCAGATTGATTCAGGGCAGGATGCAAATGCACTACAGGAGGATTTAAATAAACTGCAGGAGTGGTCAGAAAAATGGCAAATGATACTCAACTGCAGCAAGTGCAGCGTACTTAATATTGGAAGAACAAATACTGTCAATGTATACAGCCTTAACAACATCAACCTAGAGAAGTCGACTTGTGAAAGGCACTTAGGGGTAATTTGTACGCCCGGACCTACGGCCTAGAAAACAGTGTCGTTGATGTTCAAAATAAGGCAAACAGAGTATTAGGTTTTATATCTAGCAGTGTAAGTAATAAGAGTGCGGGGGTCATATTGCAACTATATCTTGCGCTAGTCAGGCCGCACCTCGATTATGCTGTTCAGTTCTGGTGCCCTTATTATAGAATGGATATCAATTCACTGGAGTCGGTGCAGCGGAAAATGACGAAAATGATTTCGGGACTTAGAAACCTTCCATATCAAGATAGATTAAAGAAACTAAACTTGCATTCCCTAGAAATACGAAGAGTGCGGGGAGATATGATAGAAGTATTTAAGTGGGTGGAAGGAATCAATAAAGGAGATATAGATAAAGTTCTTATAATATCCGAGCAGGATAGGACTCGAAGCAACGGATTTACGTTGGATAAGTTTAGGTTTAGGAGGGTGCTAGGAAGGTACTGGTTCACAAATAAGCTTAGCAACTTTGTAGTAAGTGCTGTAACGCTGGAAAGTTTTCAAAGGAGGCTAGATAGATTCACGGATGATAGAGAGTGGTTGTAACTCTCGACAGGAGCTGCCATGCACAGGCCAACCGGCCTATTGCAGACTCCTTATTTTCTTATTTTATATGTTCTTATTAATGTATATGGATTTTTTTAAATTAATTAAAACTGCTTTGTCATTTAAGGACGAGAAAAACGATTTGTTACGCCATCTATTGGTGAACTAATGAACTACAGGCCATATGACTAGCGTGTTACTGCAAAGGGAGGTGTCTGAGATCCACCCATTCTTATGACCAGAGTTTCTTATTTTCTTCACCAACAGATGGCATACGAATGCACTATTTTTGTGTACAGTAATTTTGGTATAGTCGTGTTGACTCTCCGTAAAGAGTTGTTTTTCCTTTACTAAACTTAGTGATGTGACGTAAACAGTGAATAACATTAATTTGAATGATAAACTTTTCGAGAGGAAGTGTGTGACGATAAACAATTGGCAAAGAATTTTCCCATTATCCCAAAATTACGTTACTCGAGTGATCCCGGGACCCACATCATCGTTACCTCCTCCATGTTGGTGAGTAGGAGTACATATATTTTTACACAAAGGCTAACTCTAATATATTGTCGTGTTCCCAAGAACTTTAGTGAGCTATAGTAACAGAGATCACGTACTGTCATAAAAGTAAACCTGGAAATAGAATGTCTGTGTTGTTTTAGGTGGAAAATCATTGGTAATATTGAACTGGATACAAATATCTTTCGACAGTAGCTTCCCATTATATATTGTTTATATTTTGGTACATGCGGTGACCTGCTCTTGTAAACATGTTGTAGCGTTATAACATTAGAGATTTCCTTAACTTCCTCTCCTACCATAACCTTCATGTTTACGTGAGTAGCAACTTGGGCCGAGTGAGATGGTGTTAGTTTACCTGTTGTTTAGGTCTTTTACATTACTAGTTGTGTGTTTCATAGTTAAGTGTTCGATCAATAGAAATATAATACTTCCTTTAAGAACCATAAATTAAGTCTGATTTAGTTTACAGGAGTAGTCGAGCGAGGAGAGAGAACAGCTGTATTAGTTTTAGTTAAATACGCGAGTGATCAACACTCTCTAGTCTTATACTGTATAGGGGAATTAAATTTGGGTAAATTTTCCTCTTATAACAGCTAGTTTATTGTGCGCAAAAGGATTGCTGAGTAGAGGTCACAGAGGGTGTGTATGACAGTTACCAGTGGTTAGGATATTATGGAATTGAAAGTTACAGAGTTTTTCAAATAACTGTTTTATTTAGTTCTGTACATAGAGGGTGACTGATTCACAACTGCGTGAGTACAAGAATGAGAGGCAATATGCTTGGCCGCACCTTTTGTTATTACACAGTTGCGTGAGAGGGGTGTTTAGTTCTATACAAGGGAAATGATATAGCTACTGAGTGCAAAAAGTGGATACTATCTTAATATGTCGGCTATCTTGCCATTAGAGATAAAGTGTTGTGCCATTTCACATACACTGTGTTTGGACCTGTCCCTAAAAGGTTTTGTCTTCACACAGTCGAGGACGTAGTGTTGGAGTGTGTGGCCATATGTCTGGCCACACACTTTACATTTAGTTTTGTTCACATCTGCCTGTGGGGCATACTGCCAGAGGTACTTGTATCCTAACCTTAGTGTAATCGCTCTTAGGAGCAATTTTGGTTTGTGCAGGACAATAAGGCCCTTGTCGTTGACGCGATGAGTATAATTCGGTCAAAACCTGTTGAATACAATTCACATATAACAACTGCTGGTACATCAGGACACAGTTTAAATAATACGATCAATATACAAATCATAATTACACTTATTAAAGTTATTTAGAGTTCTCAGAGGATTCAACAGTTCACAATTACACTCACGTTTTGGGGTCTTGGGTTAGACCAACGAGAACAAATCTAATGTCCTGCTGGAGATATTGGTTGACGAGAATCAAGATGTTGCCTTTACAGTAGAAGGCGATCGACTGTCCCTCAGACAGTCACACAGCTGCTACCAGCTCCATCTCGCTTAGTAAGCTATTCTGAGTTGTAAACAGTCTCTTCACTTAACATGTGGCCGGCGCGCACATTTAACACCTCAGCAAAGTTCGTTGTCAACACACACTCTCTCTCTCTCTCTCTCTCTCTCTCTCTCTCTCTCTAATCCCCTCTTTCTCTCTCTCTTCTAGTTTATCTTACTGTGGCGGTAACACATCCTACTGTGGAAGTAACACTTAGTCGAGCGGTTACAACATCTTGTAATCTAGTGATCTTGTTACTTACCCCATATACATGTTTTATTTGATACATCTCATCATGGTAAACAATGGACTGCCTGTTTGCACTTATCTGCTTGCGTCAAATTCATCAGCAAGTTCTTCCTGATTATAATTTTAAAAGTTCTTTTTGATAGACCCAGATTGCATTCTTAGTGCCTTTGTTAGACGCGAGTTTGGCGAGGGCATCAACTCATGTCGTGTTCTGTGAGGCCTACAATATGTGAGAGGGGAACAGCGCCACTTGGGGGGAACTACAGACTATGGTAGACGTACACTGCTTGTATAAAACTTTAGTGAAAATATCCCCCCACTGATGATTGGAACTTGTACATAAGTGCATGAAGTGCATTGTGTTCTCGTGTGAGTTCAAATTGTTTCAGTTAGTTTTGTCACGACATGTGTGTTCATAGAGGAATGAGACCGAAATAATTGTATGTTACGCGCAATGTTGACATTCTTACGTAAATTATTTGGTACCGCTTATGACAAGGAACGAATTATACTTAAACTTTCTCAACCTTAACTTCAACTACTTGCCAAGAACGTTAGTTAAGGTTAGGATTTGTACATTTAAGTTTTGTTATTTCTTGCCGTGTACAGTTATAGATGATTTACGTGAGGATTCGAAACTCGCACGTATAATATCTTTTACGATTGTTTGCATTTGGTAAAAAACAAAAAAACAGAAGAAAATTGACGTGATGAGAAAACCAACAATCAATTATCTGTACCATGTAATTATTGATAATTTCTGGTAAGAGCAACAAAATATTAATACGTGTTAGTGCTAGCAAGGACGGGGTTGTTGGATCAGTGTGTTGGGGTCAAGGCGGTCAGCTGCCAGTCATGAGTCGTATGACCTAGTATACACAGCGAACTCTGAGGACGTCCCCACCAGCACACTAGATCCCAGGGTCACCATGATTCTCACTCGCTCTCTGAGGTGAATACACATCAAGTGATTAACTGTGATATTGCACATTCCTTAAACTCTATAAAAGAACATTAGACACATCCCTCGTAAACACGTACGGTCATTATGTCGGGGTTAACTACCTCGTCTAAACAACCAGTAAAAATGACCTGAGCAATAGAGGAGAACAGTGAAGGAGACGTTGTTGAGTTGATTAGTTTGATGTGTTTATTTACATCGCCCCACACTGGACTAGTGGGGCGTGGGGGGTCTATTGCAGTGGTATGAACAGTAACACCGGATAGAGTGGTATTAGGTATAAAACTTTCCACTACTCTGCCGTCCAGTAGTTTTCAATGGTATATTGGGTAAATTATACAGTCATACATGTCAGACCCATCAAACAAGTGGTTGATCGTTGACTGCCTGAATCTCTCCTGCATCGATCATTAAGGACCTAAAAGATGAATTACTTAGTAACCACCACCACCCTCCTCCTCATCCTCCTCCCAGGGTTGCTGCACACCACAACAAACAATTACTCAAGACAGTATCGCAAAACATTACACACACACACACATACACGTGCACACACGTACACACACGTGCACACACGGAAACACACACACACAAGCACACAAACACACACACACAAACACACACACACACAAACGCACACACACACACACACACACACACACACACACACACGTACACACACTTGTACACACGTATACACACGTGCACACACGTACACACACGTGCACACACACACACACACACACACGTGCATACACACACACACACACACGTACATACACACAGACACACGCGTACACTCCACACACACGTACACACACACACGCGTATACACACACACACACACACTTACGTACACATATACATGTGCGCACACACACTTACACACACACACACGTACATACACGTGCATACACGCACACACTTACGTACACATATACATGTGCACACACACACTTACACACACACACACACTGCCCGGGTTGTGTAGGAAGAGAATAACAAAAACATTGCCATCAGTAAAATATTTAAGCTTCTCGACCCGTGAAGATGCAAATAGAACTTTCTAGAAGCGGTAGACAAAAATGTGTTTGTTCTGTGTCACCGAAAGTTAAGAGTTTGCTGGCCAAGGTTATTTTGTTTGTGTGTGTGTGTGTGTGTGTGTGTGTGTGTGTGGTTGTGTGTGTGTGTGTGTATGTGTTTGTATATATGTTTCTGGGACGTGGTTGTGTGTGTGTGTGTAAATTTGGGACGCTACCCACGCGATGGTCTAAATGTACGTGCGAGAGAGAGAGAGAGAGAGAGAGAGAGAGAGAGAGAGAACTGTGGAATGGGATTAAGGATTGGAAGGGTTAAAAGGCGGGGAGGAGAAAGAGGAGGTGAGATGGTTGGGGAAAGGAGAATAAGGGATGGGAGGTGACTGAAAGAGGAGAGAAATGAAAGAGAAGAGAGGAAGTGAATAAGGAAGTGGGGAAGAGGAACAAGGTCAGGAAGAGAAATGACAACAGGAAGGAAGGAAAACTGGGGATCAAAGGGAAATGTGGGAGGGAGAGAAATGTGTGAAAGGGAAAATATGAGAGAAAAATGAGAAAATGAAGAAAAATGAGGATGGGGAAAAAAATGTTGGATGTAGAATAAGGGAGAGGAGGTGAATGAGAGAGCAGAGGTGGTTTAGAGAGGGAGTCAGGCGACGTGATGATGGGTCACCTGGGAGGTGTTAAAGGAGGGGAGAGAGCCAAGACGATGTACCGTAGGGGACGAGGGAGACGTCTCACCCTCTACTATATAATGAGGGCGAGAGATATTTATTGCCACTTATACAAGGAAAGATGAAAGGAGGTTCCCCCTCTCTCCCCCTCTCTCTCCCTCTCTCTCTCCCTCTCTCTCTGCTTGTCTACCTATCAACCTTACCTCTCTATCCACCCTACTATAGTATATGGTTACCCTAGCCAAGATATCAGGTGTTGAATGACGTAACACCAGACAGGTATGGACCAGTAATGCTCAACACAGAATTAGTGGTGTGCAAACATGAACGACAAAATACCCAACACGATATTAGCACAAGGCAAACATGGACGAATAATGTTTAACGCAGAATTAGTACAGGTGTGAAGGGGATGAGTAATGCACAGTGTAGGATGTATTGCACAATATATCATAGTCTTGGTAATACAATAACAAGCAGACCCCGGCACAGGCTCAGCACAACACGGCTGTAACTTATATCATTCAAATAAATAAGATTTTGGTGTAGTAAACAGCTTTTGTGCACTGCGAAATTCAACTGAGACTCGAGGCTGTTGCTGAGGAAGAGTTAAAAGATGGAGGAGGAGAAGAAAGGGAAGTGAAGAGAGAAGGATGAAATTATAAAGAGGGTGTAAGCGGGGAAGGAAGAGGAGGGGGAGGGAGGAAGTGAGTGTGGAAGAGGAGAAAGAGGATGTAGAGAGGGAAGAGAGCGAGAAGAGGAAGAGGAAAAAGGGAGGTATGAAGTAGGAAGTGGAGGAAGAGGAGAAAGGGAGGTATGAAGTGGGAAGTGGAGGAAGAGGAGAAAGGGAGGTATGAAGTGGGAAGTGGAGGAAGAGGAGAAAGGGGGGTATGAAGTGGGAAGTGGAGGAAGAGGAGAAAGGGAGGTATAGAATGGGAATGGAGGAAGAGGAGAAGAATAAAGGGTGCTTAGGATGGGGTGATGAGGAAAAATGGGGATGTAAGGATGCAGGGGGGTGCTGAAGAGACGAAAGGGAAGGTATTGGAAGCAAAGGTGAAAGAAGGAAGGGAAGGAAGCAATGAAATAGGACGAACAGAAAAATAAAGAAGGATGTGAGAAAGAAATGTCGATACGTATTTTTAGTTGTAGCCAAAACACAACCACAGGCATAATAATAACGCCTCGTTCCCGACAGACGAGTCGTACAATAACAACTACGGAAATATAAATATTCCCGGTCAGGGTAAATCATTTTGCATTTTATCAGAGAGCAAATCAATCTGATTTACCATGATTATGTCCGAGCATATCTAATTTCAACCCCTTTGAAAATTACAGCGACACAATTTTCCAACCCTTTTCATCATATCCAATAAAAGCTCTCTTGCTCTCTGCACAATATGAACAAACACGTATGTCTTCATAAAAGCCGGACAACGCATCGCAATACATGATTCAACACACGCTCTAGTTCTCAACTCAGTAAGGTCGAAATAACTAAACAGTCAATGAGAATATCATATTGTAAACATTAGGCCGAGCGTCCGTCACAACAGAGCCAGTGGCAGCGCGTCCATTTCGCAGATTCTGTTATCTGCATGAAGAGGAAAGCAAATAAGAACCTTATATCTACATACTTAGAATTTAATCCCAGTAAACAGAGAGACGTGTGTGTGTGTGTGTGTGTGTGTGTGTGTGTGTGTGTGTGTGTGTGCGTGTGTGTGTGATGAAGAGCGAGCATGACACACGGGAGGGATGGGGCCATCGACCGTATAGATGTGTTGGTGCACTTTACTCCGGCTGCCAAACCTTTGCTCTTTTAGCGTGAGTACAATGGTGAAAACCTCACTCACTCGACGCTGCTCCAGAGGGAATTTACGGTGGGTGGGCAGGCGAGGGGAGGGGAGGGGGGAGTAAAGGAGGGAGGGAGGGAGTATGAGTAGAGGGAAAAGTTATCTAGACAGAGAAAGGGTAAGAGATAGATGACTAGAGAAATAGTTGAATGTATTGAAACACACACACACACACACACACACACACACACACACACAACACACACACACACACACACACACACACACACACACACACACACACACACACACACACACACACACACACACACACACACACACACACACACACACACACACACACACACCTCACACACACACACACACACACACACACACACACACACACACACACACACACACACACACACACACACACACACACACACACACACACACACACACACACACACACACACACACACACACACACACACACACACACACACACACACACAGCATACCCCTCTATAAAATATAGCCTTGACACTCGAGATATATATTTATAGACGAACATATACACACGAGTATGCAAAATAATTTATCTTAAAAGCATTAAACTTTAAAATACCTCAGAATATCCCAGCAATGAAATATTGTCGGAGACTAATGTAGTCTACCAGCCGGGTCCTCCCACGAGTCTCCTCAAAACTGTTTAGATGAAGGAGGTCATTCGTTGGTGATATGCTCGACCAAGTTTATATCCTCCTCGAGACCCAAGACACAAGTACCGGGAGGATGTGGTCAAGTGCAACCTAGTGTTTATAGGTCCCTTGTCCCTATTTAGCTCCGGTCTTAATAGGCCCTCAAATTCTAATAGTCCCCAGTCTTAAAAGGCTTCTGTCTCGAGTGCCTGCCCACAAGTCCTAGAAGTCTTTACTCCTACAGGTCATGGTTAAGACTTAATGGGCCTCAGATCTATAAGTTTACGGTCCTAAAAAGTCATAGTCTCATTCGTTCTCTCGTCCCTAATATACTTCATTGCTAATACACCTCGGTCTTAATGGGTTCCAACCCTAATTTGACAAATTCCTAATTTATTCAACCTATCATAACCATTAGGATTGGGTCCCATTAGACGTACTATTTGGATAGGATAGGCTGGACTCCATGAGGATCTTGACCCATTTGACCAGTCACCGTATTATGGCCTCCCCACCTGGTCAATTGAGGTCAAACGCTGACCTGAGCTGACCTCAGTAATGGCTCAACCCTGTAGTTAAATTGACCTGGAGACGGGACACAAATGCTAATCCGATGACGCGGGGACAAAGGCTTCACGGGGCGGCCATTGTGCTCATCCGTTGACCTGATCCAAAGTTTAAATCATCATTATCATCGATAAGAGACAGGGGTGAGGGAGACGCAGAGAGGTGAGCGAGTCCCCGGTTCTAATGGATCCCAACCTAATATAACTAATCCTATTTTCTATATCAGAGTCCATTAAGTCGTATAAATAGCGGTCGAGTGGATACAGAGGTCGGTGGTTCGATTCCCGGGCGCTCTCAGTTCACCCAACTGTAAATGGGTACCTACAACTTGGGGAAATTAAGGCGGCATTCAGTGTGCAGTATCCACACTGTCCCTAACGAGCAATCATGCCTTTGGGATCCACTTTCACTTTGAAATTTGTATGTCAATTGGTTGACCATAAATCTGTTCGGGCCAATTCCTAATGAGCCTTAACCTAACCAAACTACTGTATTAGGAATGAGGTCTATTATATTTAGATTATTTTTATCCTGTAATGATCCAGGAGCGGTGTGCAGGACAGCGGTAAACACAGCTGGTGAGGTAGATGATATATTCAAGCTATTCTTTCCTACTGCAACATGAAGACGAGGGTACACGATTTAGTTAAGTATGTATTGATGATGTATTCCTTATGTATACAAATATGTATATTGTTGATGGGCAGAAAAAACGTGAAAGACCAGAGCGATGGAGAGAAGTGTGAAGAATTAAGGAGATGAATGATGATAGATGTGGTGTGATAAAAGACCGGGAATGAAAGGAGTGAGGAATGATTGGTTGTTTTGGGTTAATGCACTACCCATGGAAATAGAGATAGAGAAGATAAGACAAGAGAGATATTCTGGCATGAAGAGAAGGTAAGAAGAATGAAGTGAGAGACTGAATGTTGATGAAGAGAATATCCTTAGGTTAGGTTACATGGAACATCTCTGGTAACACATAAGTAAACACTGTGGTTGGGTTAGGTTAGGTTAGCTTAGGGTAAACTGGAGCTTTTAACAGTAAGGTCCATTGACTAGTCAGCTGTCAGACTCCCCTCGTAAATAGTCAAGTTTGGTGACAAGAATACAAGACTTGGTGTGGAGGGAGCGAGGGAGTGTCTTTCTTTGTCCGGGTGTGTGTTGTGGAGGGGTGGGGGGGGGCAAGATGTGTTTGTCGTGTGGTGGGGAAATATGTTGTCAGTTTCTTTCCAACGTTCTATCTCTCTTTATGTTTCTCTGTTTACCTTTCTCCTTTAATCAGTATATCTATGTATATTATCTCCCATTCTATCTTAATATAATTCCCTCTATTTCCTGTCTCTATCGATATAATTTCCTTTCTCTCTGTCTATAATCACTTCCTTATCCTCTTATTTTTTCCTCTTCCCTTTCTATCTCTCGGTTATCTCTCTTACCCTTTCTCTCTCCCCTTTCCAACACAATAGAAGCCGTATATAACTAAAATACCATTTATGACGTCATTTAACTAATGAGTAAAGAAATAATGAGCACCTGGAGTCCATTAGATGATTCCATAATGAATAAGAATAATTAAGTCGCACTCGTAACTTAATTCCTAATGATGACAAGGGGAGGTAAGATGAGGCCTCTGCCACGCCTTGAAGCTCGGAATGACCTTAAGTAGAGCTGAATTGGGCTATTGTCTGTCTGTGTGTCTGTCTATGTGTGTTTGTCTGTCTGTCTGTCTGTCTGTATGTTTATATGTATGTCTATCTGTCTTTCTGTCTGTACATCTGTATTTCTGTCCGTATATCTGCATGTGTGTCTTATGTGTTTATGCGTGTCTGTTTGTTTTATGGCTGTCTGTATGCCTGTCTGTCTCTTTTATGGCTGTCTGTTTAGGGTAGATAAAGAGATACGAGAACCTTAAAGACATGTGAAAAAGAAAAAGAGATAGCGATAAAAATTAAGTGTGGAAAGCAAAAGGAAAAAGCAAACAAACGTAAAATTATCCATATATACGTGTGTTGGGTTACCTTATTAATTAATATTTTAGGTGATGGTGTTGACTGCCTACTGAATACGTTACATTATGAATTACTATGAAATTGTTGAAAGGTATACTGTAAAAGTGTAGTGAGTTCCGATACTTTCGTTGATGAGTGTGTTTTGTTATATATATAAACACACAGACATAAACACAGTCACACACACACACACACACACTCTACTACAACTTTGCTGTCGTTCGCACTCGAGTATGACGATCATCCTGCTATGATACAATGATATGAGTTATTAAGGATGTCACCTAGGTTGGTAAGTTCTGAGGTGACTAAAGAGGCCGGCAGGGTCGATCACAGATGTTGCACATGTGGGGGGCTACATCTAGTGCGGGAGGGGCGGCGGTAGCGTCTTTCCGGCGTTGGCGCTTGTCTGCCTCGTTTTGCAGTCGGGCTAAATCGAAAGTATTGACACCTTCATGGGCGGTGATCCTCCAAGCGTTATGGTGTGGAGTATTCGTCTCCCAGGTGAAGGGGTCATTTTGGCACTTTTTCAGGTTTGTCTTGAGACTATCCTTATACCTTTTCAGTTACCCGCCAGCGTTACGTTTACTATTCGTTAGGTGACTGTAAAGTAGCTGCTTTAGCAGTCTACTGTCTTCCATGTGGGTAAAATGGCCAATCCAGCGTAGTTGTTCATGGATAATGGTAGCCTCGATGCTTCTACAGTTGGTGTCGGCAAGAATACTGGCATTTGTTCTCGTGTCTTCCCAGCGAACTCTGAGGATGGAACGTAGGCTACGTTGGTGAAAGTTTTATAGTGCCTGAGGTGCCTCCTGTATGTGACCCATGTCTCACTGCCATATAGTAGGGTGGGATCACTGGTCGATATGCATGCAACATTGTAGATAATTTCAGCTCCGTACAGCTGAAGACACGGTTTCGGAGTCTGCGAAAGGTTCGAGATGCACATCTGATCCGATGCTAAATCTCTTCACCGATGTCCACGGTGGTGGACAGGTGAGAGCCGAGATACCGAAAGTGGGTAACATTGGAGAGGGTAGTACCGTTAAGCTGGATGGATGGTGGAGGTGTGGCTGAACCACGGGCAGGCTGAAAGAAAATTCGAGTCTTAAGTACATTCACCTCAAGGCCGAAATGTGCATACGCATCTGCGTAGGTGTTCAAGATCTCCTGTAGGTCGTGTTTAGTATGAGCGACAAGGGCGAGGTCGTCTGCATACTGAATCTCAGTAATGGAAACTGCCGACATCTTTATTCCTGCCTGGATTCGTCTTCTGTTGAGAGACTCTTCATCCGGAACTCGATGTCCACGCCGCCAGCTAAATTGGCGCTGGCACGAGTAAGGAAGGCAGCCAAGAAAATGGAAAAGAGAATTGGTGCCAGTACACACCCCTGTTTAACCCCCGTTTGGATGGGGAAGAACTCAGACTGGGTGCCATTGAGCAGGACACTGCTGTTCATGCCATTGTGGAGTTGCCTCACAATGGCGATGAATTTTGCTGGGCAGGCAAAACGGCTTAGGGTCCACCAGAAAGCTTCCCTGTTGACCTAGTCGAAGGCCTTGGTTAGGTCAATGAAAGCCATGTATAGGTCACGACACTGTTCTCTGCATTTTTCCTGTATCTGACGAGCAGCAAAGATCATGTCAGTGATGCCACGTGATAGTCTAAAGTCATATCGAGATCTGGGAGGAAATTTTCCTCCTCAGGAAGAAGCCTGTTTAGGAGGACTCTGGAAATAATCTTGCCAGCTACGGACAGCAGCGAGATCCCGCATTAGTTACCACAGTCTGACCGGTCTCCCCTTTTCTTATAAATATTGACAATGGAGTCGTCTTTAAGAGCTTGGGGGATTTCCTCCTTTTCCCATATATTCTCCACGTGAGAGTGGAGATGGCTGGTTAACAGAGGTCATCTTGCTTTATGCACTTCGGCTGGAATTCCATCACGCCCTGAGGCTTTGTTATTTTCCATCTGTTTGATGGCATTAGCTTCCTCATACAGGGATGGAGGATAGCTGAGGTAGGTCAGCTATAGTTTCTGAGGGACATGCTTGGTATTCAGGACATCGCATCGGTGTTTCTGTTGAGCAATGAATGGTAGTGCTCTTTCCAGCGCTGAAGGTGGCCTTCATCCTCTTTAATTATGGAGTTACCATCGATGAGCGGAGGGGGCCTACGCCAAAAGTGATTGGTCTATAAAATGCTTTAGTGGAATTGAAAAATTCGCGCATTTTGTGTTAATCTGCAAATGTTTGTGTTTCACACATTTTATTTTTAAACCAGTCATTCTTTAGATTGCGAAGTTCCCGCTGGGCTACAGCTTTCTTCTTGCAGAAGGTATCAGCTTTGGCCCGAGACTGAGGATTGTTCTTCCACTCAGTTAAAGCAGCACGTTTATCGTCGATGAGTACATTGAATGCCGGGTCATTTTCAACAAACTAGTCCTGGTGCATTCTTTCGATCTGGCCGAGGGTCTCTCTGCAGGTTTTTGTCATGACAGTGTCGAGAATATCCCATTCGGCACTGAGATTTGGGTTGTTTGTTGTTGGGTTGTTTATCAGCCCATGTTTGAGCTGCTCTCTGAAAGCACGTGCTACTGCTGGATCCTCTTCTGAAGGCTTGCTACCTTTGTCATTTTGGGGCGACGTGAAATGAGAGCTTGGCTCTGATGAGCTGATGATCAGTGTCGCAGTGGTCTCAGCCACGCATGGCTCGGGTGATAAGGACATCTCGGTGATCTTTTTCTCTGACAATGATGTAGTCAATGAGATGCCAGTGTTTGGATTGTGGATGGTGTCACAAACTCTTGAACTTGTCGGCCTGCCTAAACAAGGTATTGGTGAGGTTGTGTGCAGCACACTTGCTGAAAAGGAGTAGGCCGTTGGGACTACAATTGCCTAGTCCATTTCTCCCTATGGTTCCCTGGCAAATGTCAGCATTTCTGCCAGCTTGGCATTGAAGTCACATAGGAGCACAACCTTATCGACTCTGTCGAGGTCGGCGTAAAAGGCCTCCTTGATGTCATCCTCTGCACCCAGTGTTGTGGATGAGCGCTGATGAAAAAGGCATGACGTGAGTGATCCAGTGGGACTGGGAGCGTGATGAGGCACTCGTTGATCCCAATAGGTATTTCAGTTAGCCTGTGTAGGATGCGTTGGCTGATGGCAAAGCCAACTCCATAAATCCGGTTTCACTGCACAGCAGGCTTACCCTTCCAGAAGAAGGTATATCCAGACCCCAGTTCTGTGAGTTGACCCCTGTTCTTTGAGTCAACCCTCGTCTGGGAGCCGGGACTCACTAATGGCTGCTTTGTAGATGTTGTACTAAGACAGCTCTTTTGCCCCAAAAGACGTTCTTCTTTCAGGACGCTCATTTGTACTAGTATCCAGAAGTGTCCTGACATTCCGTGCAGCGACCATAAGAGGTTGTATAGCTTGTTTTTTGTTTTGATCTGTGATTATGATTAAGTTTTCGACCGCATAAGAATAACCTTACTGGGTGTGGTTGCCCAGTCAGGTTAGTTCTTTAGGCAGGCTATGCTTAGGGCACCTTTTCTAGCCCCCTCCCAATGTGGGGTGAAGAGAGTGGTTCCTGGTACGAACTGCTTAGTCGCAAAGACAGGACCTGGTTGCACGTTTGCCTGTTCCCATTGCATAAACGACCATCTTATATGTGCCGCCCATGTGCAGAGTTGTGACTAGAGACTCAGGGCAGTCATCTCTGCCTGTCACCGTCGCCACTCGTCGGACGCCAAAGGACTTTTGGGGATATAGGGGTTTTGATGGTGAAGAAAAGTTTGATGAACTAGATGATGGTTGCGCGTGAGTTGATTTTAGTGGTGAGGCAGGAGCGCAGGC
This sequence comes from Homarus americanus, assembly GCF_018991925.1. Lineage (NCBI taxonomy): Eukaryota > Metazoa > Arthropoda > Malacostraca > Decapoda > Nephropidae > Homarus > Homarus americanus. The sequence continues at coordinate 8,623,944 of NW_024741189.1, forward strand.
TGCCACCACACATATTGGCTCTCCCTTTTCCAGATCCAGTGGTGCAGGTAGCTACAACGAGTGGGGAGAAGGAGAGTTGCAATGGACTGCTGATCGCCCAGTTTGTTGGGTTTAACCTCAGTAGGCTGTCCACCTTGCATTGCCTTCATCCGCCGGTATAGTCGTTGGGTTCCCATGTTAATCACCTCATCCGCCTGTTCCGCCGTTGGGATCTTACTGGAGCTCTGTACGCATGTCTGCCTAATGCACGGCTCCACCCCAGATTTTTCGTTCGGGGTTTACTCCCGTAGCCTTATACCTACCAAGGTTAATCTGCAAGGTAGCGAGGCAGTGGTTGGTAGGCGCCAGGACGTGTCCACATGCCAGTGGGCCTATGTGCCATCCCCCTGGGGCCCATTGTTGCTTCGAAATCCTATGTTGACCTAGCCTGATGCTGCGAGGAACCCAGTTACCGTGTGTTGCCACGAGGATGTGCAGCAGGAGTCTTAATGATGAAGAGGCTTTGTATTGGCATGGGAAATCTTACTCAAGGCTGCTTCCCTGTTCACCACAAGTGCTAGCCAGCTGCGGTATCTGAAAACGAGAGGAAGCAAGCAGTGCCTGCACTTTAACACTAACAGAATGCTGCCACACTAGATGCATTACACCACCACACACACACACACACACGCACACACACACACACACACACACACACACACACACACACACACACACACATACACACACACACACACACACGCACACACACACACACACACGCACACCAGCACAGTACAGATGTCTTCACAATTTAAGGCTAAATAATTTCCTCGCTCTTCCTCGTGCTCGGCTGGTAAGAAATTTTCCAGCCTCTGCTTCCTCTTCCCTTTTAAAACATTTTTGGCTGGCTCCTTCGCTCTGTGCCCAACAGGGAAAGAAGAATAACTTTTGAAGTATATACATTACGTCAAAATGATGTATTTAGGATGTCCAGTGTGCACGTATCTTTTTAATGTTGTATGTTAGTGTAAGAGAATTATGCTGTTTGATGCTTTAGTTTATATTTCTAATGTATGATAATGAGTCAATAGAGTATTTATATCATTGCGTCATCGTGTATTTCGAACGTAATAAGGATGTCGAATGTCGATTTATCTTTTTAATTTTTAATCTTAGTGTATGTTAGTATAAGTAAGAGAATTTTATTTCATTCACAGTAGGATAAAGAGATCTCCTCAAAATAATGGTTTATAATGTAATGAGGTTGTCCAGTAAGAATGTGCCTTTGTCATACATATTAATGTAATTAAGTTTAAGTAAGAGATTTTGTTTCTTTTGGGGGTTAATATGATTTTATTTCAAGTAAGGTAGTGTTCATCACATAACATAATATGTTAATTTTACACTTAGAATACCAAGAAAAGATCCTATCTCTTAAACGCTGTATGTTAGTATAAATGAGTCTAACTTAAGATATTTTATAATGTTTTTCTGTTTTATGGAGCGAGATTCTATTTAAAGAATTGAAAATACAAGAGAGTGTTTTCCGTACAATACACTAAACGAAAATGTATATAAGGACAGCGAGAATTTGTCTCTTTAGTACTGTACGTTAGTGTAACAGTAAATTATATACCTTGTGGTGATTATATTACATTATATTCACAGACTGACAGGGTAAGAAAATTTTATTCACAAGATCCAGTTTTCATCTTTACAATTTATAAACAACTGGATTTCAGCTACAAATCTCATACAATATTTTTTGAGGGGTATGTGCACGGATTAATGATCGATTATTTTACATTATTCATTAGTTCTATTTAGTTAATATTTTCACGCATTTCTGGTTCGTAAATGTGGATGTTTTTTTGTATCAGGTTACCTTTGGCATCATATATTCTGTTGACATATTTACGGCCGCTGTTGTGAAGGTGTTCCCTGGGTGATTTTCTTTCCAGTATACAATGTGGTGTTTACTCCCGTATTTGATTCACACCTCAGCACATCCATACTTACAAACAGTAGCTCAATCTTTCTCCCAGCTATAGAAAGTAAAGAGGAAGTGTGGGGATTCACCCTTACAAACCATAGCCCAAACTTTCTCTCGGAATGAAAAAAAGAAAGAAAAGAATAATCCTCACAAACTTTCACTTAAAGAGAAAGAAGTTAGAGATTTATCTTTACAAACAAAAGGTCAAAATTTCTCTCGGATATGAAGAGTAAAACAGTAATAATTCAAAATTCTCTCCTTCACAGACGATGGTTCTCTAAGCAGGATTTGCGAGTCCTTGGGTTCGGAGCTTCGACTATATACTGTATATTATGTAAGAACGGAGCTTCGAACATTTGTCAGAGACTTGTGGGAAACGCCCCGGCGAGGCTCTGGCAAGATGATGGAGTAGACGGGGAGGTTCACCAAGTATTCGGAAGCAGGAAAACATTACCTGTTATTTCCCTTATTTTTGGGGGGAAGCCAAAGTGAGGAATATGGAGAATTGGGAGTGGGGAAAGTGGGGAGTGTGGAGTAGGGAGAGTGGCGAGAAAGGGGAGGTGGTATTCAGGTGAGTTTGATATGTAATGGCTAAGGGAGAATGGGGAGATGAGGGGGCAGTGGGGAGGAGGTATTTAGGTGGTTTGGATTTGTTGTGTTACGTTGGGAGGAAGAGAAGAGGTGAGGAAGGGGGAGGTATTCATGCGTGTTGGATCGTGGTATCGTGTGGGGAGGGATGAGTACGGGGTTGTGGGAAGGAAAAGGGAGTTTATGGGTAGGGGTTTGTGGGGAGGAAAGGAAGGAAGTATTCGGTTAAATTTTATGTCTGGAGTCGTATTGAGAGGGAAGGAGGGAGGGAGGGAGGGAAGGAGGGAGGGTGATGAAGGTATTATCAAAGCGAGGTGGATCTGTAGTGTCATTTGCGGAGGGAATGTGTGAGGGGAGCTGCTATTTACGTGGTGTCGTGTGAGGAGGGAGGGAAGGGAGAGAAAGGAGAGAGGATATGTGGAAGGAGGGTGAGAGGGGAGATGTGGAAAGAATGAGGAAATACAAGAAGGGAAAGGGTCAGACGAGGTGTTATTCAGGTGAGTTAGATTGAGGTGTCGCGTGAGGAAGGAGGGAGGGAAGGACGGGGTGAGGGGTGAGGAAATGAGGGGATGGAGGAAGATAAGAGCAGTCAGTATTCAGGTGAGTTTGATATGTTGCATCGTGGAGGCAGGCAGGCGAGGGGAGGGTTGAGGGGGAGGTGTTTGCAGGTGAATTTGATGTGAGGTGTTAGGTAAAGAGGTGAGGGAGGAAGATGTATTAAGCTGTAACGTAATATTATGTAGAGAGGGAGAGGAAGGGGGGTAATTGTAGCTTATATTCAAATTCATTAGACCTACATTAGTTAATATTAATTGTTTTAGATTCTAGAGTAATATAAGCTCGATAACAGGACTGGTATTCATCACATCGAAATTATCTAAATGAATATGGATGGATGTTGGGGGGGGGGGGAGTAGAAGATTCTCAAGTATTAAAGTCAAGAGCTTTATCATCGGGTGGCCATTCCGCAGTGTCACCCAACAAATATGGAAAGATGCAGCCAATAACTTTAATCTTCATGGGACGTTTACAGTTCCCTGGAGGTTCAGAAGCGATATTTTGCTGTTGAAAGGATTGGATCAAACGTTACACAGGATTGGAAAAAGAATGGACTAGCTGTCAAAAGGCACAAACTCAATTAAATCCACTTCCATACTTCGATCAATAAGTCAGAAATCCCACTACTATTAGTTAAGCCTGGAGGTGTATCATGCACTCATAAAAGAGAGAGGGAAAACTCCACTCGTTGCTAGTACAGATTAATCGAGCTGCAGACGAGACCCGGGAGAGGATTTGCTCGTAATCCACACGAGATTGGAGGGGTCATTACTACCCCCCCCTGGAACGAGACCCAGGGGAGCGACGTGACCCCCCGGCCTGGGTTGGGGGAAGGGTGTTTGTGTGGGTCATGTTCTCTCCTACGAGCCCCGGGGGACAACTCTTCCTCCTGCTGGTGGGGCTTAGCAGGGAGGGGCTGCCTGGCTTATCCGGAAATCTGGAGGGAAAAAATAACTAGATGAATAAACACTTAACAAGGGTGGCTAAAGATTAGTCATTGGTTGTGTTGAATTCCTTTTTTTTTAAATAAATCCCTGAGCCACGCTTAGTATACATCAGCTTAGTCATGAAAGTCGGACGCTGTGATTATCAACATACAGAATGTAAAAATAAATATTTACATTCAATTACAGTCATGGTGCTAGTTTATGGTCGCTATTAATCTCTATTTACTTTATTATAGTTTTCGTTACTACTATCCATTCCAGAGATCTATAACACTATTAATGGTAGCTTAACCTCGTCACCATCATCAACCATACTCCCTATCTTCACCATCCACAACACTCATCATCCTCACCATCCTCAACACCCATCATCCTCACCATCCTCAACACCCATCATCCTCACCATCCTCAACACCCATCATCCTCACCATCCTCAACACCCATCATCCTCACCATCCTCAACACCCATCATCCTCACCATCCTCAACACCCATCATCCTCACCAGCCACCACACTCCCTATCTTCACCATCCACAACACTCATCATCCTCACCATCCACAACACTCATCATCCTCACCATCCACAACACCCATCTCACCATCACAACACCCATCATCCTCACACATCCTCCTCATCCTCACCATCCACAACACCCATCATCCTCACCATCCACAACACCCATCATCAACACCCATCATCCTCACCATCCACAACACCCATCATCCTCACCATCCACAACACTCCTCATCCTCACCATCCACAACACCCATCATCCTCACCATCCTCAACACTCCTCATCCTCACCATCCTCAGCACTCATCATCCTCACCATCCACCACATCTCAATATCCAGACCGTCACTTATTCATCTCCTTCACTGTTAACTCACCACATTCACCTTTACTCATTCACTCACATACACTCATTGATAATTTAATCATCTTTCGTTTATATCAACTTTTATTATTTCTTATGTCTATTATGTTTTATTTACTCTAGTTTTTATTGTATTGTTTTTATTTTTGTTTCCTTAGCAAAAGAAAACGAATTATTGTATAGATATTTTGATGTTATATGAAATAATTATTTATTTTTAATTTTTTTTGGGGGGGTTTTCCCACGACTTTTCGTCTTGTGTATAAACTAAGACTTAAGTGAATGGCGGTTAAAGACCCTCTGGACGGTAAAGAGTCTTAACACCTTCAGTACCATGATACAACCCCTCAAGTCACTATTGTAAGTCATCGTACTTAAGGGGTTAAATCATCGTACTCAAGGGGTTAAGTCATCGTACTTAAGGGGTTAAATCATCGTACTCAAGGGGTTAAGTCATCGTACTCAAGGGGTTACGTCATCGTACTCAATGGGTTAAGTCATTGTATTCAAGGGGTTAAGTCATCGTACTCAAGGGGTTAAGTCATCGTACTCAAGGGGTTAAGTCATCGTACTCAAGGGGTTAAGTCATCGTATTCAAGGGGTTAATTAAATAAAATATCGACAGTAAAGACTTCTCAGTATAGACTCCATGAAATTTTTGTGTTAATGTATAAGCTAAGACTTAATTGATAGATGTTTAACGACCTCTTGGAAGGTAAGAAACTTCAAACACAATAAAAACAAAAACAACACCACCATCGCCACCACCACTACCACCATCACCACCACCACTACCACCATCGCCACCACCACTACCACCATCGCCACCACCACTACCACCATCACCACCAGCACTACCACCATCACCACCACCACTACACCATCACCACCACCACTACCCATACCACCACTACCACCATCACCACCATAACCATCCCACCACCACTACCACCACCACTACCACCACACCACCACCACAACCACCATCACCACCACCACCACCATCCCACCACCACACCACCACCACCACCACACACCACCACCACCACCACCACCACCCACCATACCACCATCGCCACCACCATACCACACATCACCACCACCACTACCACCATCACCACCACCACCAGCCACCACCACCATCGCCACCACACACCATTGCCACCACCACCACCATACCACCATTACCACCACACCACCACCACCACCACCACCACCACCAACCACCACACCACCACCATCACCACCACCACCATTGCCACCACCACTACCACCATACCACCACCGCCACACACCACCACTCACCACCACCCACCACCACCACCACCACCACCACCCACCACCACCACCACCCACCACCACACCACCACCACCACCACCACCACCACTCACCACCACCACACCACCATCACCACCACCACTACACCACACCACCACACCACCACCACCACCACCACCACCATCCCACCACCACCATCACTACCACCATCGCCACCACCACCATCACCACCAGCACTACCACCATCGCCACCACCACCACCACCATTGCCACCACCACCACCACCAACAACAAGGCTCTTTCCTAAGATTCTACAACTTTTTCTCACCTGCAACGACAAACAGACACAGACGATCTATACACACTTGAGTCCTCCCCACAACACCCAGGTGGAGGAGGAGGATTTTAATAAGCTAGATGCCTCCAGAACACGCAGAGTCTGCCACGCCCCTGATCCTTATCGCCACCTTCTACAGACGGGTCCTCCCTTTTACCCTCTACAGGTCGGTTAAGTCCTGATCGTCCCAGACAAAAAGCACAAAAAAAAGAGTAGAAGAAAGGAAGAAAAATTGATGAGGGATCTGTTACATTTGGTGGAATTTCCTGGGTATTTGTGAGGCCAATTAGGGAGTCACTTACGGGGATTGTAAAGTATTTATGGCGAGTGTCCCCCGAGTGAGGAGCTTACACTTTGTTATTTTTCCTTAATAGTTACTGTGGTAATAATGAAAATAGTAATAAAATTATTGTTGCTGCTGCTAGTAACAGTAGTGAAAATCTATTATCAAAAAAATAATTCGTACAAAGAGGAGTAAAGCCAATTATAACAGTATGAGCCTAGGATTCGTAAAAGAATAATTATCATTAACATCATTCTTCTAGAACCTATCAGTGACAGGTAATGAAGAGAGAAGTGTGTAAGGTGGCTCTCCTACCTGAGTGTTGTTTATGGAGGTGACCCACAAGACAGGACGAGACGGTTGTATTGAGGACAGACTACACTCATCTCGCTCCTTGTTTAGAGTTCACACAGACACACACACTATGTTCCCAGCACCAACCATCCCCACTACTACTACTACTACTGCTACTACCACCACTACCACCACTATCATCACCACATCACCACTACCACCATCATCATCATCATCTCTACCATCATCATCATCATCTCTACCATCATCACCAACAACAAAAACAACCCTGTCACTTCAACTACCACTATCTTCACCATCACCACTATATCAACATCACTGCCATCACTATCACTACCACCACGACTATCACCACCACCAGCACGACAATCACCACTACCACCACCAACACTACTGCCTTGCTCCAACTATCACCACCACTACCACCGCTATACCAACACTACAGCCATCACTATCACCACTTTCACCACTGCTACCCTCATCATCACCACCACTACTATTGTCCTGGACGTTTCTTGGACGTAAGAAAAAAAAATAACCTCCAGCATCAAAACTTAACACACAGTCACATTTTTCTACAGTTTACGTGACTGTTTGAGACTGTCTTCCCAACCAGTCTATGTTACTCGTTCTGTTAGGTAAGCGACGTCCTCCCACAGGTAGATGTTAGTTAGATATCTAATGGATAACTAACATATGGTCTACCCCGGAATGCAGTCAGATAAGATCGCGCTCCGCTGATGTACGTGTGGGACTGGTCTGAGCACCGAGGTGTTCTGGGGACGAGAGAGGGTGGCTGGTTCTAGGACAGGGATGGCTAGGGTTCTGGGGGAGAGTAGGGGAGGGTGGCTGGTTCTAGGACAGGGTTGGCTAGGGTTCTGGGGGAGATTAGGGGTGAGGGAGGAGGTTGATAGGTTCTAGGACAGGGTTGGCTTGGGTTCTGGGGGAGAGTAGGGGAGGTTGGCTGGTTCTAGGACAGGGTTGGCTAGGGTTCTGGGGGAGATTAGGGGTGAGGGAGGAGGTTGATAGGTTCTAGGACAGGGTTGGCTTGGGTTCTGGGGGAGAGTAGGGGAGGTTGGCTGGTTCTAGGACAGGGTTGGCTAGGGTTCTGGGGGAGATTAGGGGTGAGGGAGGAGGTTGATAGGTTCTAGGACAGGGTTGGCTTGGGTTCTGGGGGAGAGTAGGGGAGGTTGGCTGGTTCTAGGACAGTAGAGAATAATAGGGAGGATGGCAGGTTCTAGGAGAGGGTTGGCTGGGGTTCTGGGGGAGAGTAGGGGGAGGTTGGTAGATTCTAGGACAGGGTTGGCTTGGGTTCTGGGGGAGAATAGGGGGAGGTTTTTTAGGTTCTAGTAAAGGGTTGGCTTGGGTTCTAGGGTAGAATAGGAGGGAGGATGGCAGCTTCTAGGACAGGGTTGGCTGGGGTTCTGGGGAGAGAGGAGGGTGGCTTTTACACTTGGAGATCGTTGTCTCAAACTTAAACTATAATCGTTACATTAATACATCGTTTCTGTATTGCTAGTTTCAAATATAATTTCTTTTAAGGCTGATGATAATGCTACGATTGGGTCGTTAACGATTTGGAACTAGAGACAAAAGTTCTGTCGTTAGTTATTGGTATTTCAACCTTATCGATACTACATCCTGATATCGTAACATTTACCACTTTGTATGTCATAGAATAAAGTTGCGATATCGGAACATTTATTATTTGGAAGATACTTAACGTAACCTAACTTTAAAATCTTATTTTACATTAACCCAACTTTAAACTAATTAACATTAACCTAACAAAACTTTAACCTAACAAAAATTTAACCTAACCTAACTTTAACCTAACCTAACTTTAACCTAACCTAACTTTAACCTGACATAATTTTAACCTTACCTAACTTAAACCAACAGGACAATAACAATCCAATCATCATAACGTTAACCACATCATTTTCATTTCACAAGTTTAATAACACTGTGGAATAAACAATAACCTATAATAGCCGAAGTAATCCACCATTTCGTTATATTTCACAACCGTATGACGACATATGGGAAGCAGCGGGGCACACACAGGCCGCGTTGGAGGAGGAGGAGGAGGTCTCATTACTCACACCTCTACCTGGGTGAGTCCATACACCAGGTAGATAAGGAGATGACCCTCTTACCTGTCATTGAGTCACCCCACCACCACCAAGATGCTATTTACGTGATTATTTTACTGTTTTAATTACAACTTGGGGGTAGGAATGAGTTAAAGATATGCTATTATTGCTTTTTATTTAGGGTAGTGAAGATATTAATTACCTGGGGGTTCTTACAGTACAGAAAACCGAGTCACATATGTGTTTATTTTACTGTTTTATATCAACTTAAGGGGAGGGGAGGGGGTTATGGACACGCTGTTATTGTTGTTCTTCATGTAGTAAGAATCTTCGTCTCCTTAGGTGTTGAAGCCCAGATCACGGACGCAGTTTCTACAAGTGATAGAAACTTTTAAAAACACAGGAAAGATAATTTATTTCCTATGTTGGATACAAAGTTTTCATACGGTTTTGTTTTCTATTAAGGCTTGTAAGGGGGAGCTAAATGTTCGAGATTTATAATTGGTAAGACGTGGTTAAAGGATGATGTTTATAGAAATGTAAAATATCTAATTGAAAATAAAACTTCAGCCGCGCGTAAAAGAATATGACAGTCTGACGGGAGATGATGATGTAAATGGCGATGTAAATATAATAAATGAGACACGTGGAATACACAAAGGAACTAAAAATCATTGAAGACATCGTTATATCTTGTAAATAGAATTATGATGAACCAAACCGTCTTTCAAGGAAACGGTGAAGCCATCGGGATATCTCAAACTAAAAAATAATATATATTTGTAATTCACCGGAGACTCGACCTTCTAAAACACTAAGTAAAAAACCTGACAGCTCTCCGACAACTTGATGAAGATGAGAGAAGATTTGACATTTTCAAGATAAAAAAGCAAAGAGCAAATCAGTGACGCCATGATATTTAGTTGGATTTGTTGGGATTTACACGCTAAAAAACTGAGACATTATAGGCGTACAGAAGGTGATATCCAGTGTGAAAAATGAATGTAAATATGTGGTATTAAGAAGGAATAATTATAATATATATTTTTTATTATTATTGCCAAGGTTACGTGGAGCTGTGGGGTAAACCGGCCGTCACTCCCCGCCTGACAAGTCCAACATTTACACTTATCAAACTCAGACGAGAACCTGAATGGAAGTTTTTTTTATAAGTTTTAAAACGAACCTTCAAATACTTCACCGGTCGTGCCAGACACTAATAATCCCTGAAAACAGTTAATGTATTAAAAATAAGAGGTTAAAATGAAATTGTGGGAAAGAGGCTTTGAACAAACTAACATTCTCTCAGAAGAAAGAGCAAAAGTTTAGAAGGTTTTGGTGGTAACGCAGCACTCGACCATCCATAAGGAAATGACAACATGAGAAAAGTTAGGAGAATGATGATAGTTCCAAACTCTGGGATTCCAGCGATGGGGGTTCGCCAAACACCAGCTGAAGTGAAAGAAAATAGACACGAAAAAACAAATCCTGGAAAAGGTACCATTATGTGATGTTCCAGGAAATATTTGACTGCAAAACGTCCCGTCATTTTTATGGTGGATTTTTTTTGTAATTCATAGATGAGCCGAGGATTTCAAGACAGATCTACATACGACTCTGGCAGCTCAGGTAAAAGCAATCATCCCTGTTTGTCTAGCAAGAATAACCCGTGGGATACCATAAGAAAAAAAACCCACTGAATATCTATAGAGACAGACTCGGAGTACCAAAGGAAGATGACCAATAGAATGGATTCACCGGAACACAGATCCTTGGGAGCTACAGGAAGCGTGTGGAAGGAAGGAAGGTGTTTGCCTGGCAAGCTTCCCACGCCTGACAGACACACAAAGCCTCCTCCCCGACACCTCAGATGAGATGCAACGCGGCCGCGGCTTGCAAGTCAGCGGGGTGAGAGAGAGGCAAACAGATAGACAGACAAGGGAAAAGAGAAAGTCCCTCGACGACGTGTGATTGTGAAAATGCCTTAGCTTTGTGGTTCTAGTGTGACAATATGAAAAAAATACCCAAAGCGAACTTGACATTTTCTTTGCGTTCGGTTCGGTAATGTAAAAATGCCAAAAAACAGAAGAAGCCACTGAGGGAACACGGAACACCAACAGGTAATCTGGACAGGACGGGAGAATGTGGCAGACAGATAGCTGGCAGTTGTGTGGCGATGTTCTTTATTTACGTAACACACAGTGCCGTTAGCTGTGGGTAGAGGAAGGTCAGGGCACCGCTTCTCCGTGCTATATTGGGTTTAAATCCGTGTTGCACACTTTGCATCTTTCACCGAGTCTGTGCGAGACAACATGTGGGAGTATTATTGTTACTGACTGTCGAAATGTCATCTACCGGAAACTCTGCTGTCACCTGTATGTTGAAATTAAGTTAATGGATATTTAGTAAACATTTAATGGTACAAATATTACTGAAGATATTAAAAAAAAATAATAAATAACATTCCACGTAAACAGGACTCAAATTACATTGTATCGTGCACGAACAGAAAATCACAGGTGTTGCAGGTGAATGATTAACTGTTACGAGATCCTGATACTGTACCTGGCTGGTAATTACAAGCGACAGGTAAACTTCGAGGAATTGGAATTATAATTTAAAACCACTTCAAAATAATGTTATAGTCTGAAATCTGGAAATGAAATAGCAAGAAAATACTTCGTGTTTCGGAATGTTACTTATACAAACTGCAAAATGTACTCCTATTGATAGCGACACAATTTTCTTGAGAGTATCGGCGGTGTAGAGGAAATGTTTACTGAGTGTTGTGTAGAAGTCACATGAATTACCTACACAAGTCTAGGCTATGAAGAGGTGGAGGTGTGGGAGTTATTTTAGTATAGGGAGAAGCAGTATAATGAGCGGTGTGGCCTCTTGATTAGCTAGTGTAAGTCAAGATGATGAAAGGAGAGAGAGAGAGAGTGTGTGTTAGTGTGTTGTACATGTAGATTATAATTATGATTACCAAACACCACCACCACGAACAGGCAGGTTATTTTGGTGTGTGTGTGTGTGTGTGTGTGTGTGTGTGTGTGTGTGTGTGTGTGTGTGTGTGTGTGTGTGTGTGTGTGTGTCACCAATTAACATGACTTTCTCGACTACTTTTTTTTAACACATCAAATTCTTTCAAAATATACAAATGTACGACAGAAAAATACACAAAAACGTGAATCCAATAAAAAAACCCACAGAATAACTAAGAGAAATCTAATATAAAAACGTAAATAGCAGATAATAAACTACGAACTTGTTAAATAAAGGCATGACGGTAATTAAAACCAGAGACAAAAGGACAATCGCTTGTATATTTCTGCTTGATGTCACTGGCAGTCTCTACTACGAAGGGATATCGCTAATCTTTATAATATAGTGTGTAGAAATAGCGGATTGGGGTCAGGTTGTGTGAGGCAGACACGTAACTGACGGCCAACAACAGAGAATGGCTCCACGGACCTTAGTGACGGGTGACTGGGGGAGTACTGATGTTATTATTATTATTATTATTATTATTATTATTATTATTATTATTATTATTATTATTATTATTATTATTATTATTATTATTATTATTATTATTATTTATTGTTTTTGTTGTTGTTGTAGACATATTAGTGTTTGTCATCATCATCATCATCATCATCATCATCATCATCATCATCATCATCATCATCATCATCATCACACTAATAACCAAATAGAATGGCTAATTTTACAGAATTTTCGTCCATTACAAACAACATTGTGGAATAAAAAACATAAAACATAAAAAAATTCTCATAGTCAGTGTTGCGTAGCTGAGTTGAGGAAGTTAATGTAAGAAGGACATATCGTGGCGAATGGTTAGGTTAGTTTAGGTTAGGTTGGGTCAGGTTGGGTTAGGTTAGGTTGGGTTTGGGTTGGGTTGGGTTGGGTTGGGTTGGGTTGGGTTGGGTTGGGTTGGGTTGGGTTGGGTGAAGAGGAATATTCTGTTAGCTATAATACCTGGAGGGGAATATTCTACTCGCCGCTAGCCTTACATCCTTCTCTTGGGGAACTTTTTATCCCCTGCCCTTGATGAACCCGGGGCACGCAACCTACCCAGCCATCATCATATTGGCATTTCCCTGAGGTGGGGAGAAATGATAGTAAGATTACCCTTTCTCCCTATCTTTTTTTTTTCTCCCTGTTTCTCTGTTTGTTCTATTTCGTTCTATTTGTATGTCCATCTATTACTATTATTAATCTCTCTCTCTCTCTCTCTCTCTCTCTCTCTCTCTCTCTCTCTCTCTCTCTCTCTCTCTCTCTCTCTCTCTCTCTCTCTCTCTCGCACATCCAAACTTTGAGCCAAAACACAATGTGCTCTATGTTAAAATAATTCCAGGGGTGTACATTGTTTCCAGCCGACACACAGTAACTGCATCACCCAATGAAATTAGTCTGGATCGAGCAGGTGACGTGGCCGGACGAGATATTTGTGCCAGTCCTGTCATTAATGGAGTCTCGCCCCTTACCCCTTTACCCCCTTGATGTTGTGTATTAGAGAAGAGATGCCCGTTACCCCTTAATGTACTCTTCCTCCTCATTACTTTCGACCAGTGTTGATCAAGTCCACTATCCCTTTACTTAACACGTATTTGTAGAGTCATCCTGCCATTCCTTTACGTGAGTTGTGTTGAGTTACTTCTGCTTCTCTTTCTTGACGTGTGTTTCTGGATTTTACCCCTCTCTATCCCTCTTCATCCCTCTCTATCCCACATTAGTCCTCTTCATCCTTCTCTATTCCCTTCCATCCTTCTTTATCTCTTTTCATCCCTCTCTATCCATCGCCATCCTTCTCTATTCATTTTCATCCCTCTCTATTCCTCTTTATTCTTCTCCATCCCTCTCTTTTCCCTATTCCTTCCAGAAGTCCCCATCTAACCCCCCCCTCCCTCCTCCCCCTACCTTTCTATCCCCTCAAGGAGTCCCGTCCCTCTCCCCCTCTCTTTCTTATTTTTTTTCGAGAGTCTATTTCCCGCTACCCTCCCACACCCCGTCTCTCTCCATCCCATTCCATCCATCCCAGGTGTCTCCATTCACCTACTCCTCCCTTTCAATCCATTAGAGGAGTCTATCCCTCTCCTCTCCCCCATTTTCCATCCCTCTCTATTCCGTCAGTGAGTCTCCATCCCCCATCTCACTCCCATCTCTCCCCCTCCCAGGACGTTCATTGGTTGAGTCACCCCTCCCTGGAGCTGACAGGTGCTGGAAGAAGCTGAAAGGTGTGAGAAGCTTGAAAGAGACAGACAGGAAAAACGTAGGTAAAACTTGAGATGTGGAAAAATGTCTCTGATAAATGTTGGAGAGAGTTAAGAGAACCTCAATGGCTGAAGGTATTGGTAAAAGATGGATTTTTTTTTTAACGGAGGAAAGGGGAGGGAGGAACTAAGCTTTGCTAGACAGATCTGATAAATTGGAAAGGGAACTGAGAGAGTCTGGAAGGAACTGAAAATGCCTGGAAGGAACTTAAAAAGGTTTGGAAGGTACTGAGAATAACTGGAAGCAACTAAGAAGGTCTGGAAGGAAGTGAGAATGACTGGAGGGAACTGAGACGGCCTGGAAGGAAGTGAGAATGACTGGAAGGAACTGAGAAGGTCTGGAAGGAACTGAGGAGGTCTGGAAGAAACTGAATATTACTGGGAGGAACTGAGAGGGTCTGGAAGAAGCTAAGATGTGAAAATTTGATAGCTGAGAGGTGCAGGAGTGATTCTGTTGAAGGTTATGACAGATATAAATAGAAGATGAGAAACACCCTCTGAAGCTGGATATGAGACGGGGGACGGGTTGAGCTGAGGGTACCTTAGAAGGGCTAGAAAGGTATGAGAAATATATAGTGAATGGTGCTGAGTGGGATTAAGTAAAAGGAGCGGAGAGATCTTGAAATGGGGGAATAATTGAAAGTCTCTGATATAGTCTCTGAGGTAAAGAAGATGTGATGGACAGCAATAAGAGAAGCTGGAAGATGGTGAGAGTGTAGGAAGAGGACAGGTAGTATAGAAAGGGTTACATTTTTCTAAAAAGGGTTGACTAATGACCAAATGCTCTTAGAAAGGGTTAAATGCTTCTAGAAATGGTGGAATATGATCAAATGTTTCTTGAAAAAGTTGAAAATGACCAGAGTCTCCTAGAAAGGGTTATTTGCTTCTCGAAATAATTTGATGTTCCAAGGAAAAGGGCAAAGAAAGACTTGGTAATAGTGAAAAAAAGAGAACTAGGTATATTTTGAAAGGGACTGCAGGCTACCAAAAATGTTGAGTGTTATTTTTTTTAAGTTTTTGGTTTTCTTTGTTTCCTAAAAGGGCTACGCGCGCCTGGACAGACTTGATAACGGGTGACAGAGATATTTGAAGGTTTAAGAATTAATAAAGGGGGGGGGGGGAAGAGATGAGCTAAAGAACCTGCAAGTCTATGTACAAGGATGACAGAACCTAAGAGAACTGGCTTTAAATGACGATGTAAGGTTCTGAAAGGGTCACAGTTAGATTGGCTAGAAATTGGATAGAAATTTAAATGTCTGGTTAGAAACTCTTAAAATTAATCCACAATGGCTAGATTGGATAGGTACCTAGTTAGATTGGCTGATGGGGGCTAAGACGCTGCAAGATAAGTTTGAAGTGGTCGGAACCTGACTAGACTAAGTTGGAGAAACAGGATGTGGGTAAGACTGGCTGGGTGAGGTTACAGTGTCTCAGCTATACGGCCTGGGAAGAAGTGGTGGTACTGGCAGATACTGGATTCCAGGCGCGTGGGGTCTACTTTTTTTTTGCTGGTCGACGGCCAAAAACTCTTCCTGGAAGCTGGACTCTCTTTTTTTTTCCTTATAGAGTTATCTGGTCAGGGTGGCCAGAGATGCTCCCTCCTGGGCGCCACCTTGATTGATTGTGTAGGGGAACGTCAGGGCGAGTGAGAGAGGAGAGAGATACATAGGGGAAGAGGGGAGAGACAGACTGGGGGGAGAGACAGACAGGGGGAGAGGGGGAGAGACAGACAGGGGAGACAGACAAGGGGAGAGGATAGGCAGGGGGAGAGGAGATACAGGCTAACAGACAAGGAAAGATAGGCAGGAGGGGGGTGAAAAAAGAGGCCAGGAGGACAGGAGAAAGCAAACGGGGGGGGAGGGGAGAAGGAAAGGCAAGAAACAGACGGGGGAGAGGAGAGATGCAAGAAGGGGTGAGAGGAGAGAGTAGGCAGGGGAGAGGGGAGAAGCCAGCAGGGTGAGGGGAGAGGCATTTTTCTTTTTATTTAATAATTTTATTGGCAAAAACTTGAGGTGCAGTAATTTGCCTATTCTGGAGTAGTCAGTATACAGAAAGATGGAACAGGGGAAGAGGAGAGGCGGAGGGTGAGAGGAAGCTAGGAGAGATATTGGATGAATAAGAAAGATGGAACTGATGAAGATCTGGGGGTGTGACTGGGATTGAGATGTAGGAGAGAGAGAGAGAGAGAGAGAGAGAGAGAGAGAGAGAGAGAGAGAGAGAGAGAGATATAAGAATCAGACAGAAGGAGAGAGAAAAGAAGGAATATGAAACAGGTATCAATCCCCCACCTCCCCCCTCTCCCCAGAAGGTACCAAACTTGAAAATCGAATCGTAAACAGAAGAAGATTTTTAGTTTTTTTTTTATGACGCAGCAAATATCCAACTCTCACATTATTAACTGCACATAAATACCTAATTATTTACTCATCTCTAATAATTGTTTAAAATTCTTCCTAATAGAGAAAATACCTGAAGATACTGTTTGGTTTTATTAGAGAACTACGTGGGTTTTTTTTTGTTTTTTTCTCGATACCTGCAGAGACAGTGGCTGGTTTCTTAAATTAACATGTAAGACTGGTTTTGTAGGTTAATTACTTACCTGACCATGGGTAAGGATTAAGGATTTATCTTTTAGTTTTCGTGTGTTTTACTTCGTGTATTATTGTGAGAGATTTAGACATTATTTATTTTCATTTGATATAATTTTGTTGCGGTCATTAGTAAGGGCTGTGTAACTGACCTGTCTGTCTGTCTGTCTGTCTGTCTGTCTCTGTCTGTCTTGTTTTGTCTTGTCTTGTCTTGTCTGTCTGTCTGTCTGTCTGTCTGTCTGTCTGTCTGTATGTCTCATTTTTTCTATCTCTGTGTCTCTCTCTCTCTCTCTCTCTCTCCTGAATACCAAGAACAAAGAAGGTGCGATAAACAGAACAGGAGGGGGAGGGGGGGAGTTCCTCGTTTCAGCTGAGAGGGGAACAGGACAATAGATTCCACGAAGTATGCCAAGAGCCAGGGGCCAATCTGGGAATGAGAATGAGGTGGGAATGGGAATGAGGTCAGGAGACGGACCACTTGGGCTTAACGAGAGTGAGAATCTCTAAGTAGTAGGACGCTTCTGGGAATGTAGGCAGCCCCAGGAAGGTGAAAGTAGAACGTCTTGGGATTTGATTTGATAAGAATGGTGTCAATAGGGACAATTTTTTGTTGGTGTTGACGACTTGATGATATGTATTGAGGAGCAACTTTTTGGCCGTCTTGATCAACTTTCTTTTTTTTTTTTCTTTCTCTCTCGTATGTTTAACGTCTGGATGGTTTTTCGGGGTCTTCCTTCTCCGTAGTTATCGGTTCTGTCCTTCCTCTATTGTTATTCTCGTTCCTCTTATTTCATTTTCATCTACATCTCTCCATATTATTCTGTAAAGTAAGAAGGTAACGGTAGGTATTATTAAGTATTTTGGTGTGTGTGTCTGTCTGCTCTATTGAACTGTTGTAGACCATAAAACTAAAAAAATCTGTGTCTCTCTGTCTGCCTGTCTTTCAGAAAACGTATTTGAATCTATTATAAATATCTTCACCTTATTGGTGTTTATAGCCGTAATATTTAAATAAGTACATTATGATATTCCCAGACACAGACACACTCCTTCCTCTTACAGTTTTCCTCCCCATAAGTGAGCAGGGGACCGCCAGCCTGAGACACACACCCTCACCCCATCGCTCAACGCCCTCCCCTCCTCATTTTCCCATAGCCGAGGAAAATTAATGAAATAATTTGGATCCCAAGAGGTGAACTCAGGTAGCTAAATCCTCTATGCCCGCGCGGAGACCAACAAAGAGTGGATCCCGAACCCAAATAAGGGGAGTCTGACCCTTTATACTCTTGATTAAACTCCTTTCACGGCGGCAAGAGAGGGAGAACAATATATCCCAGTGAATGGAGTGATTACACTTCATTTAGTGGTGTAGTTGAGCAGCAGAAGTACGGTAATGAAGCGTCAGGACCTGTTGTTTCCCCAGCCCTCCCTCTCACTCTCACTCTGTCCCTCTCTTATAGTAAAGCTCGTCTCGTGTTCCCGTAGACAGTGGAGTGAGATCATAGTGTCGAGAGGGGAAACTCTGCCGCACACCCTTGTCGGATCGATGGTGACTAGAATTTCCCTATCTTGTTATGAGATCTTTTGTGTATCGACAGACGGATCCAAACTTGTTCTCGGTATTGTCCTATTCATGAAGACTGAACCTGGAGGGAGAAGGAGGATGAGGAGAAGGAGGATAAGGAGGATGAGGAGGAGGAGGAGGAGGAGGTCGGGATGGAGGAGAAAAAGACACAGAGGAGGAAGAAATGGAGTAAAAGGGAATGAGGAAGAGTGCTAAAAGGGGGGGGACTTTTAATTTGATTAATGAGTCTTTCTTTACCAAGGTTGTGAATTTTCTTGGTTACTTGTTCTTGTTATTTTATCTTCTCTTGGTTGTTCAGGTGTTCACTATAGTGGGTTTATAATTTATTTCCTGGACAAATTTATGACTATTATTTCTTTGTATTTTGTCTTGATATCCGGCTCTCTCTCTCTCTCTCTCTCTCTCTCTCTCTTGTTCTTACTTTCTGTTTTCTTCTTTCCCTTTCTTTTATATTTAATATTTTTTCTACTACTTAAATGCTGTATCTTTCTTTTTATCTCTCCCTCTCTCTCTCTCGTCACATACTCTTCCATATTGTCTCACATTCGCTTTCCTATTCTCTCTTATCTTTTCCCATTTCCCTTGTCCACATGTTCATCTCCGTTTTCCCTCACATTCTCTCTCTTCCTCCGACTCATCTTGTCCACCCCTTTACTCTATCTTCACGCACATAACATATCCACCTCCCCCATTCTCTCTCTCTCTCTCTCTCTTTCCCACACACACACACACCGCCCCTCTGCCTTCCTACAATCACGAAGCAAAGATCTTTCCAGCTAGAGCCTCAGATTTATAGCATAACAGTGCAGTCTGGACAGGACAAAGCGTACCCCCTCCCCCAGCATTACCCGGGAGGCTGTTGAGGCGGCGTGAGGCGAATATTAACACCATGCTTACACACTCACTCCTACTCTCTCTCTCTCTCTCTCTCTCTCTCTCTCTCTCTCTGTGTATGTGCGTGCTTCTCCCTCTCTCACACGCACTCTTCTCCCACTGATTCCTTTTATTCCACATATACACTCTCCTCTTCTTGTTTCTTTCTTTTCTCTCTCACATATTCACGCCTTTCGCTGCTTCTTTCCCTCTTTCTCATATGCCCCTCCCCTACACCTGCTACTTTCACCCCTTTCACAAGCTTTCTCTCTCCCTAGTACCTCTCACACGATCCCATCTATCATTGCTGTTTTCTCTTTCTCTCTTTCTCCCTCTCTCTCACACACACACAAACTACTACTACTACTTTGCTGTCACTCGGAATCGAGTATGACGATCATCCAGCTATGATGCAATAATATGAGTTATGAGGGATGTCACCTAGGTTGGTGAGTTTTGAGGTGACTAAAGAGACCGATACGGGACATGCAGCGTCGTTCACATTCGTTGCACATGTGGAGGGCTCCATCTACTGCGGGAGTGGCGGTGGCAGCATCTTTCCGGTGTTGGCGCTTGTCTGCCTCGATTTGCAGTCGGGCTAACTCGAAAGCATTGACATCTTCTCGTGTGGTGCTCCTCTAAGCGTTACGATGTGGAGTAATCGACTCTCATGTGAGGGGGTCTATTTGGCACTTTTTCAGGTTTGTCTTAAGACTATCCTTATACCTTTCCAATTGCCGACGTTACCTTTACTATTCGTTAGGTGACTGTAAAGTAGCTGCTTTGGCAGTCTACTGTCGTCCATGCGGGTAACATGGCCAGTCCAACGTAGTTGTTCATGGATAATGGTAGCCTCGATGCTCCTATAGTTGGTCAGATTCAGATTTCAGATTTGCCCCTGAGGGGGCTAGTTTATTGGGCACCCCCTTACATCCTGTGCAAGGTGAAGCGCAGAAGCGTTTACAGCGCCCAACAGGGAAGTATGAAAAGTTCATACTTGCCTTTATGACTCGTACATTAAGGGCGTAAAAGCCTGAAGGGTCATAGGTTTTGTCAAGCTACATAAAGTGAGAGAATGATGAGTGTGTGGGGGGAAAGTTCCCGGTACATTTCATCTGTTTATGGCAAAGAGTGGCAGGTCCCTAATAATGTCAAATGCCAGGCCTGTGACTAGGAGGAGGGATACCTATAGTTGGTGTCAGCAAGAATACCGGCGTTTGTTCTCTTGTCTTCCCAGCAAACTCGGAGGATGGAACGTAGACTACGTTGGTGAAAGCTTTCAAGTGCCTTGAGGTGCCTCCTGAATGTGACCCATGTCTCACTGGCATTTAGAAAGGTGGGGAGGAACACTGCATGATACAAGTGCAGCTTTGTAGATAATTTCAGCTTCCTATAGCTGAAGACACGATTTCGGAGTCTGCCAAAGGTTTGAGATGCACATCTGATCCGATGCTGAATCTCTCCATCGATGTCTGCGGTGGTGGATAGGTGGGAGCCGAGATAACAAAAGTGGGCAACATTAGAGAGGGTAGTACCATTAAGCTGGATGATGGTGGAGGTGTGTCTGAACCAGGGGCTGGCTGAAAGAGAATCTGAGTCTTACGTACACTCACCTCAAGGTCGAAGTGTGCATACGCATCTGCGTAGGTGTTCAGGATCTCTTGTAGGTTGTGTTCAGTGTGAGCAACAATGGTAAGGTCGTCTGCATACTGAAGTTCAGTAATGGAAGCTGCCGACACCTTTGTTCTTGACCGGAGTCGTCTTATGTTGAAAAGACCCCTTCACCTGGTACTCGATGTTCAACCCGTTGGCTAAATTGGCACTGACACGAGTAAGGAAAGCAGCCAAGAAGATGGAAAAGAGAATTGGTGCCAGTACACACCCTTGTTTACCCCTTGTTTGGATGGGAAGAACTCAGACTGGGTGCCGCTCATGACATCATAAAGTTGCCTCACAATGGCAATGAATTTTGGTTGAGGGTCCACCAGAGGGCTTCCCTGTTAACCGAGTCGAAGGCCTTGGTTAGGTCGATGAAAGCCACGTCCAGGTAACGATGCTGTTCTCTGCCCTTTTCCTGTATCTGGCGGACAGCAAAGATCATGTCAGTGGTGCCACGTGATGGTCTAAAACCACATTAAGAGATTCTGGGAGGAAGTTTTCCGCCTCAGGAAGAAGTCTGTTTAGGAGAACTTGGGCGACAATCTTGCATGCTACGGAGAGCAGCGAGATCCCACGGTAGTTCCCATAGACGGACCGGTCTCCCTTGTTCTTATAAATATTAACAATGGAGGCATCTTTAAGAGCTTGGGGGATTTCCTTCTTTTCCCATATATTCTCCAGGAGACAGTGGAGACGGCTGGTAAGCCGTGGTCTTCCTGCTTTATACACCTCTGCTGGGATTCCATCAGGCCCTGAGGCTTTGTTATTTTTCATCTGTTTGATGGCAGTCGATACCTCATCCAGGGATGGAGGATAACTGAGGTGGGTCAGCTCTGGATGCTGAGGGACCTGCTGGGTACTCAGGATATCCCCATCGGTGTTTCGGTTGAGCAATGAACGGTAGTGCTCTTTTCAGCGCTGAAGGGGGCCTTCATCGTCTTTAATTATGAGGTTGCCCTCAGATGAGCGGAGGGGGACTGCGCCACGAGTGACTGGCCCATAAAATGTTTTAGTGGAAATGAAAAATTCGCACGTCTTGAGCTGATCTGCAAGTTTTTGTGCTTCGCATGCTTTTTTTTAAGCCAGTCGTTCCTTAGATTGCGAAGTTCCCGCTGGGCCGCCGCTTCCTTCTTTGATTGCCTGGTCATTTTCATCAAACCGGTCCTGGTGTATTCTTTTGATCTGGCCGAGGGTCTATCTGCAGGTTTTTGTCATAACAGTATTAAGAGTATTCCATTCGGCACTGGGATTCACGTTGCTTGCTGTTGGGTTGTTTATAAGCCCATGTTCGAACTGCTCTCTGAAAGCATGTGCTACCGCTAGATCCTCCAGACGCTTAGTATTAAAACCTCTTCTGGAGACTTGCTGCCTTCGCCGTTTTGGGGTGACGTGAAGTGAGAGCTTGGATCTGACAAGTCGATGACCAGTGTCAATGTGGTCTAAGCCACGCTTGGCACGGGTGATGAGGACATCTTGGCGATCTCTTTCTTTGACAATGATGTATTCAACGAGATGCCAGTGTTTGGATCGTCGGTGTTGCCACGAACCCTTGAACTTGTCGGCCTGCTTAAACAAGGTGTTGGTGATAGTGAGGTTGTGTGCAGCAAACTTGCTGAGGAGGAGTAGGCAGTTGGGATTACACTTGCCTAGTCCATTTCTCCCTATGGTTCCCTGCCAAATGTTAGCATCTCTGCCAACTCTGGCATTGAAGTCGCCAAGGAGCACAACCTTGTCTTCTCTGGCGATAGATGTTAGCACTCTGTCGAGGTCGGCGTAAAAGGCCTCCTTGATGTCATCCTCTGCATCCAGTATTGGGGCGTAAGCACTGATGAAGAGGGCATGACGTGATTGATTCAGTGGGACTCGAAACGTTATGAGGCACTCGTTGATTCCAATAGGTATTTCAGTTAGCCTGTGTAGGATGCGTTGGTGGATGGCAAAGCCAACTCCATAAATGCAGTTTATATTTGCAGCAGGCTTACCCTTCCAGAAGAAGGTGTAGCCAGACCCCTGTTCTGTGAGTTGACCTTCTTCTGAGAGTCGGGACTCACAGATGGCTGCTATGTCTGTGTTATGTCTAGCCAGCTCTTTTGCCACAAGGGCAGTTTTTCTTTCAGGACGCGCATTTGTACCAGTATCCAGAAGGGTCCTGACATTCCATGCATCGACCCCAAGAAGTTTTATGGTTTGTTTTTGTTTGGATCTGTGATTTTGGTTGTTTTTCGACCGCATAAGGATGACCTTACTGGGTGCGGTTGCCTAGTCAGGTTGGGTTAATACACACACACACACACACAGACACACACACACATACATACATACACACACACACATACATACATACATACATACATACATACATACACACTCTTTTCCCTCTTCCACTCTTCTCTTTTCCGTACTCCTTTTACAGTTCTTCACCTCTCTCTCTCCCTGTTTCTCTTTCTCTTATCTTCCTGTTGGGATTCTTTCTCCCACACTTTCTTTCTCACATATTTCTCTCTCAATATGACTCCTTTCACACAAGTTCTTTCTACCTCACTCCTTTCTCCCACTTACTCCTTTCCCACATTTTCTCTCTCACACAATCCTCTCCCACATAAAATTAAATATTTTCTCTCATCACTCTTCTTTAAAATTCCCCAAATCTCCTTTTCCCACATTCCTTTTCCGCGGAGAACGAAAAACAAATGAACGTGGAAAAGAAATACGACTTTTGTTTTGTCTTTTAATCAAGGAAATAATTTATTTAGACAAGTTCATTGACGTCAGAATGGAAGTAATTATCGAGATTTATTCACCTGTAAACAGATTGACGTTATTGTGGGATCAGAAACACACGTAACTGATAAAGCAAAGGGAGTGAATAGAAAAGAAGTCAGAGCAACAAGTTAATGAAACCTCCATATAACGAACTTTTCTCTCAATATAATCCGTTAGATGGGGGTTTTACATCTAGCAGACCCTCGATATAACGGACTTTCATCTTTATAATCCGTTAGATTGTGGGTTTCACTTCTAACAGACCCTCGATATAACGGACTCTCCTATCCACATATTCCGTTAAATAGAGATTAAACTGTAGTCTTATAATACAGAAATAGTTAAGAAAAAATGAATAATGAATAACACGATATCTGATAAACGAAAAAAGATGGTCAACAACTATAAACTGGAAGTAAATAAACTCTTAATAATGATAGAAATACAAAGAAAAGACGAATAAGAATCTGATAAACTAGAAATAATCAAACAGCAATGAATTAGGAAACAAGTCAAAATCTAATAAAGTATAAACAGTTTATAGCAATGAATAAGGGAGAGAGTTAATACTTGATAAACGTGGAAGTAGAGAATAAATTGCTGAAGTGAGTCAATATTGGCAATCACGTCTCCCGCCATAGTGTCTGAGTGTTTGTCATGCTCTCACAATACCGCCATTATCCTCTTCCTTGATAGTCAGGTGTGTGGATGGAGTGATCAGGTGTGTGGGCGGAGTGATCAGGTGTGTGGGTGGAGTGATCAGGTGTGTGGGTGGAGTGAACAGGTGTGTGGGTGGAGTGATCAGGTGTGTGTGTGTGGGTGGAGTGATCAGGTGTGTGTGGGTGGAATGATGAGGTGTGTGTGGGTTGATGAGGTGTGTGTGTGGGTTGAGTGATCGGTTGTGCGTGGGTGAGGTGAACAGGTGTGTGGGTGGAGTGAACAGGTGTGTGTGTGGGTGGAGTGAACAGGTGTGTGTGTGTGTGGGTGGAGTGAATAGTGTCTGTGTGGGTGGAGGAACAGGTGTGTGTGTGTGTGTGTGGGGAGTGAACAGGTGTGTGTGTGTGTGTGTGGTGGAGTGAACAGGTGTGTGTGTGTGGTGGAGTGAACAGGTGTGTGTGTGTGTGTGTGTGGGTGGAGTGAACAGGTGTGTGTGTGTGGAGTGAACAGGTGTGTGTGTGGGTGGAGTGAACAGGTGTCTGTGTGGGTGGAGTGAACAGGTGTGTGTGTGTGTGTGGGGTGGGGTGAACAGGTGTGTGTGTGTGTGTGGGTGGAGTGAACAGGTGTGTGTGTGTGGGTGGAGTGAACAGGTGTGTGTGTGGGTGGAGTGAACAGGTGTGTGTGTGTGGGTGGGCGACCAGGTGTGTGGGTGGTGATTAGGTGTGTGGGTGGAGCGACCAGGTGTGTGGGTGGAGTGATTAGGTGTTTGGGTGGAGCGAACAGGTGTATGGGTGGAGCGAAGAGGTGTATGGGTGGAGTGATTTGGTGTGTGGGTGGAGCGAACAGGTGTGTGGGTGGAGTGATTAGGTGTGTGGGTGGAGCGAACAGGTGTATGGGTGGAGTGATTAGGTGTGCGGGTGGAGCTGCCTGCCTTACTAAAGAGAGCAGCCATTGCGAAATCCATTATAAAGAGCACACACTACTCCGTGTGACAGTGAGGGCTCGCGACAAAAAGCAGTCATCGCTATATAGAGAGGACACCGTTACATTTAGTGGCCACCGCCACATAAATTTGCCGCGCAAAATTGAACACCCCGTCTATAAGAGGTGAGAGCAGCTACAAAAAATAGCTATCGCTATGTAGATCATTCGCGCTACGCAGAACCGGTACCACTAGCGAGCACTGCTGCAAACAGCAATCACTAATATATGAAGTGGGCGCCGATACAAAGAACCACCACCACTACACGTTCTTGTGGGGGGGAGGTCTGGACTCTGGAGCTCAGAGTTATGGCAGGTTGCACGCCGTCGACGTGGCCTTTGTGGTCTTTACATGCAACAGCATCCCCAGGCGCACCCACCAACCCTCCCACCCCATACTATACTGGGAAAGAAATGTTGACTGCAGTTATACGCCCTTGAGTATTGTCTTTCGTGTGGTTAACGTGAAGGAGATATTCAAACATATGATAAAAAAAATATGGAGGTGTTTCAGACTGATTCTGAGATTTTAATTAAACAAACGCAGGAGGAATCGGAGGTTTTCTAATCAGATTCGTAATAAGATTCGACGTATACAATAACAATATATGGTGGTGTTTCATCAGAAAGTTTTATCTCTCATAATTTTCAGTTGTTGATGGACTAGTGTAATTACTACCCTTGTTACACACAGTAATGACATTATAACGTCAAGGTGTTTCATGCTGAATCATAGGTAGAATTCGACATATATATTGGGGGTTCTGAGATGATCTAAGTAGTTTTAGGAGTAAGATTCAGAATACAAAACTAAGATAATAGGTATTACTCGAGAATATGTAAAACAAAATATATATGTGAAAATATAACGAAATAAGCATAAAATGTATTTGAAAAATACCAAATTTCAAAGACACGTTTGTTATACATAATAATTCACTGTGCAAAATATTTTGTTCTCATAAAACGAGAGTAGCGAGTGTGTTGTGAGCGTATATTGAAAGGTACACAGTCAACCAGCTCCGAGGATGGTTGGCACGGTGTCGTGTCCCAAGGCGTCAGGCGGCTCAATAAATCATGACGGCCGGGTCGGTGAGGTCTGTGTTTACGACAGAATCATGAAACTGTGTCAGGAACTGATCGCTCAGGAAATTCTAAAATACCTAGGCACGATTTCTTATATTCCTGATGTGAACTGCAAGAGAGAGAGAATATCACTTTGTTCTACTGGGCATCGAAAACATGCCCTGTTCTTATATATAATCATTTAAAATACGGGCATTCCTTATCGATGACACTGTGTGGTATTTAGTAACGTTAATCAGTCACGAACTCCACACCAGTATAATTCCACCTTAAACACAATGCTATCAATAACAATAGTTAATGATGAGAAAACAATACAAATAGTTCAGTTTATCTTTTGTTCTGCCTGAGGAATAAGTGTACAATATTGACCACACACACACACACACACACACACACACACACACACACACACACACACACACACACACACCTTCATGTTAATTACCAACACCATCAGTCTTCCGTAAACATCTCTCATGCACGAAATTACTAACTTTCCCATCCACTGTCAAGTCATTGTAACTCAAAATGAGATTGCAGAAGGGGTTTGTTGGGTGAATCAAGGAGACTTAGTGAAGTGCAGCCATGAGTTCACAGTTCACACTCACTTGCTGATCATGGTGACGGATGATTTGTTTTAAGGACGCCTGTTATCTGGTGAAAAAACGGTAAATTGTTTGAGATCTGTTTTTTTTCTGTTATTTAATAAACCTTGATAAATGAGGCATCAAACATAAATTAACACACGGAACCAAGAGTTGACTGAAAGCGGTAAAATGTATTGCTTATTTGTTTTACTTGGAAGTCTACAGAGGTTCACGTGGAGATAAGACACTCCAGCTTAATTCTTCAGGTAATTGAACACCTAAACATTAACGTAACTCCCAGGTAGTGTTAAGGTGTGTAATCATCCGTTGAAATAATCTGGAGTGTGTTATCTTCACGTGACCATCACAGAGTGTCTATAAAATACAAAATTACACCCTCACCTTCGCAAAACTATACAGGAAACGACAGTGTGTCGGAGTGAGAGGCCCTCGTAAGCCAGGACTTATAACCTACACCAGACACGTCTCGTGCTCCACGACATAAGCATCTTTAACAAGGGCTCGTCTGCTGCGTCGGCCGGAAAGAAAACGAGTAAATGGAATTGAAATTCACCATTAGTTCGTTTTATGAAATGTAAAGATCAATTGAGCAAGTAAGAAGATATGTAGAGATATGAAGAATTGATTATGTAGGTAGACTGAGACATGTATCCAGGTAGACTAAGTGATAAAGAAACAATTATTCAAATAGACAGGGACTAAAGGTAGACAGAGAATTGAAATATAACTTAAAACCATAACCAAAATTGACAGAAAAACGGCTGAGAGACAAGAAGACTGACAGACTGGCAAATAAACTGCGAGACTATGTAGATTCTCTGACAGGTATGTAAACAGAAAGGCGGTTAAGTGTTTTAGCTAACAGACAAGTGACTAGAGGAACAGGCAAGCAAGTGGAGGTACGGAGGGAAATAAATCCAACCCGTTCGTTTTTGTGGAGTGATGGGAAGATGGGAGGGGAGGGAGGGGAGTCAGTCATTTAGTCCAGAGGTAAACATGTTCTTTCTTACTGCATTCATGATATTCACTCTCTGTTTCACCTTCATTCAATGTTACATACACTCGTCACTTTCACTCGCTGCTTCACGATTATTCAATGTTGCGATCTCTCGTTCATTCACGCTATTATTTCCGTATAAGAAGGTGTCGTTGTGGACTTAGCGACAATGATTATTTCAGTGTAATCGTCTCTTATGGATAGTGTAAGAAGTACGTGAAAATAAATACCTGAAATTAAGAATAAAAGAAGATAGACGAAATAACAAAAATGGAATAAGACAAGTGAGGAGCGGCGGCCGAGTGGATACAATGCTCGCCACTTTTCCCAGGGGGCGCTTGTTCGCTCAACCCATCTGTGAAATACACGTAAAGGGTTGGTTAGTGTGGCCATGTGATCATACGGGGTAGATAGTATGAGACTAACGAGGGGTAAATGTATATTATATCCCATAACTAGAATTAAAGGGTGAAGGTGAACATAAAATCAAACGGGAAAAAAACATGATATTACAGGGGGTCGATAAAGCGTTTTATAAGTAGATAGACAAGACCGGGTTAAACAAAGTAGATATCAAGTGAGGTATATATTATAGCCCCTATATGTACTCACTCTTTGTACTCCACGACGGTAGTTCATGTCATTTACTCCTCTGGCAACCCTTCGCCTAATACACCTTCCAAGAACCGGAGCAATTTAATCTTCCTATGTTATCTCACATCAAAAGTAGCTTTAACTGATGGCTTCTACAACCCTAATTGGCAATTAGTTCGAGCTCTGGTGTTATCTTTATGGTCTTAATTGGAAGACTACACCAATGCTGTACACTTCAGATTGAAGTAAGTCACCAGAACTTATAATACCTGGGATAAGAGAGATTTGTGAGATGGAGAGAAAATAATGTGGTTCAGATTCGCTTTGCCAATTACAGGACGAGCGGTGCGAACGTTACTGTCTGTCCTAGCGGGATTATAATGATTATCACTAATCTACGAGGATGAAAGAAGACGTTAATAGTTGTGAGGATGTGGCTCTGAGGTGGTCGCCCTGACGCCACCGGTCACCACACACACACACACACGCAACAGCCAGTGATAGAATGGCGTCTACGAAGAATTTGCTAACATTCTCTGAACCCTTAATCGACCTCTGTAAACACATCAACACATTTTATGATTATTACTGTACTGTGTCTCAATCACCTCTTTGATACACGTAGTTTTGTTGTGTAATGATGAATTTAGGCGAACTTATAACTCACAGTGGTAATACATGCCATATTTCAGGATCATAAGATATATGCATGTGGAGCCTCTCGAGTAAACTAACCAAGGCCAACCATTTTATAATGTGACTTGGATTAACTGTGACGCAGGACAAAAGCTTGTTATATGAAAACACTGTTAAAAAAGCGACACTTCTTCCCTCGTAAGGTGTGATGTTTACAGCAGTCGACTCTGTGGACGTCCTCAGAGCTGATAACCTTGGTGCAAGGCGATCACTGCGGCCTTAAACCACACCAGCAGCAGCCAGACTCTCCCGCCCGGCGCCTTCTTGGTGTTTGTTTACCTTATGTGGGAAGACGGGTCGCCTCCTCGATGAGTTAGATCGCTTGCCAACCAGTTACTGCCCATAAAGACTTACCCTGTGATGCCTCGATACCTGAACCCCAGTAACCGTGTCTCGCTATCGCATTGTATAAACAAGCGAAAAAATTAACTAATATAACATTAGTAACTCACTAACGAACAGTACACGCGAAATACACTAAAATATGTGGAACTGAAAAAGTTTGGGTTTTTCTTACTGAAGTTGAAGTGGTGTGTCTGCCCCCCCCCCCCTCCCCCCCTTTGTCTAGGGCACACCCACATGTTTACTCCTTGGCTCTTAAGCAGAACCTGGCTCCGTAGACGCGATTTATGGATGTAGAGGAAAGTGAGGCAAGTATTTGTTGTAAATAATATAATTTTTTAGTGACTGAAATCACGTTTGTGAACATCCTTGGGTGTGTGTACAAATGCGAGTGAGTAATTGCTCTTGTGTGTGTGTGTGTGTGTGTGTGTGTGTGTGTGTGTGTGTGTGTGTTTAATTTAATTTTTAATTTTGCCACTTACACCGGCTAGTTTATTGTACACCCATACTCATCCTGTAAGCGGTACCGCAAAAAGGATTACAGAGTAGAGTTCACAAAGGGTCAGTATAACTAACCCCAGTGGTCAGGATATTATGGTACTGAATGTTAGAATATTTCAAATAAATTCTTGTTTAGTTCTATACATAAAGGGTAACTTATTCACAACTGCGTGAGTACAGGAGTGTGAGGCAGTATGTCTGGCCGCACACTTTGCTATTCACATTCGTGCGAGAGATATTCACGCACATTGTGTGTTTGGTTCTATACATGGGAGCTGATATAGCTACTAAGTGCAAGAAAGTGGATACAATCTTAATATGTCAGCTATCTTGCCATTAGAGATAAAGTGTTGTGCCATTTCACACACTGTGTGCTTGGACCTGTCCCTAAAAGGTTCTATATTCACAAGTCAAGCACGTAGTGTGTGGCCATATGTCTGGCCACACACTTTACATTTAATTTTGTTCACATCTGCCTGCTGTGCATACTGCCAGAGGTACTTATATCCTAACCTTAGTCTAGCGGTGACAACATCTTGTAATCTAGTGATCTTGTTACTTGCGCCATATACGCATTTCCTTTGACACTCGTCTGCTTTCGTCAAATTCATCAATAAGTTCTTTCCTAATTACAGTTTTAAGGGTTCTTTTTGACAGACCCAGATTGTATTCAACAGTGTCTTTGTTAGTCGCGAGTTTGGCGAGGGCATCAACTCCTGTCATGTTCTCTGAGGCCTTTGTGAGAGGGATCCACAACAGTTTGATCTTGACACCCCGGTCAACAAGGTACGCATATTTGTGTCTGGCTTCAGAGACAAGCGCGTGATGACTTTAAGTTGAGGGTGTCAAGAGCAAGTAGTGAGGATAGAGAATCAGTGATGATGAGACTGTCAGTGACAGTGGTTTCAATGAATTTAATGACCGAGTATGGCAACAAATTCAGCTTGTAGAGTGGATGCCAGGTTATTTATTATTCTAACTCCTTTCTCAATTGTATTACCGTTAGGCTGGTGTGTGTGTGTGTGTGTGTGTGTGTGTGTGTGTGTGTGTGTGTGTGTGTGTGTGTGTGTAATAATAATGATAACAATAATAATAATAATAATAATAATATTAATAATTAACGGTTTATTGAAAAAGTTCTGCAGCCCAAAGGCTGAAATTATACATTAGACAAAAGTTACTTATTTTGCATACAAAGACATGGGCTGGGTGGGTCTTTCAACAAAAGCTTTCATTACTGAAAGGAGAAGGAACATGAATTGAACAAACAAATTATTATAGTTTACAGCTGATGGTCCGGGCTGGTCTCTTGTCATTCTGTGTGAGGTCACGTGGGCCTCGTGGTTCAGTAACTCGTCCTCGGGTGTTGATATGAAGGACCTCACGTGGTCATGGGGACACCCTGTGGTGTGGGGTGGTGTCACAGTACCACACTCTGCTTGGTGATGTTGTGTTATCTCGTAGTCAGGTGCATAGCTGGCCAACCCTCTGTTGTTCCCAGGGTGGACTGATTAGTACCTCCTAGTCAGAAGATGGTGGTCAGTTCCCAGTGGTGCTTATCCCATTGGTGGGTCACGGCTCTCGCTGGTACTGTCTAGTGCTGAATTCACTGTTCATCACTGTTCAACACTGATCCCACTTCTTTCCGAAACGAAATTGTCACTTTTGATTATGTAGATATCCCGGTGGTGAGGATGGGTCCGGGAGAGGGACTTGGGGAATGGGGCCTAACATGGCCAAGGGAGGCAGCTGCACATCAGCGCCTGATAGGTCTTGACCCTCCAGTGGTCAAGGATGTAGTGTGTGTGCGTGTGTATGTATGTGTTATTTCGTGTGTGTGTGTGTGTTTGTGTGTGTATAATAATAATAATAATAACAATAATAAACGGTTTATTAATAGAGTTGCAGCCGGTGGATGAAAATATACAGACTTACATTTGATTTAGACATAATGATATAATATGCATTGAATACATTTACCGGGCTGTACAGTACATAAATCAGTAGTTGTTTATTATTTTAACAATAGATGGGATGGTGCTGTTCTTATGTCTATCGGTGCGGGCTCTTATGGGCTGAATTTTGTTGTAGTGGCGGACTGCGCGAGTTGGGTGGGGGGCTGCAGGTGGCAGGAGGTGGCGATGGCGAGGGTGGTGCAGTAGTCCACGGCCAAACCTTTCCAGTGCTTGGTGGTGGAGGTCACTGAGGGATGGCATTTCCAGGGTGGAGAGAGCGTTGGTGTAGCCGGAGTATTCTGCGCCGAGCATGATTCTGCAGGCCCTTTTCTGTACCTTCTCTAGCTGACGTTGTTGGGTGGAGTTGAGAGAAGACGACCAGGCTGGTGACGCATACGTTAGTTTGGGGAGAATAAAGGCGTTGTAGATGGTCCTCAGCTCTGGCGTGGGTGTCCCAAGTGACCTAAGTCTTCGTAGCATGTAGAGATGGTACGAGGCTGCCTTGACTGTGTTATTTACATGGGCCTTCCAGTCAAGTTTGTTGTCTATAGTTACACCCAGGAGTTTGGCAGACTGCACCAGCTGGAGAGGATGGGCACCCACTGTGACTGCTGGGGCTTGCACTGGAGTGGTGGCGGTATTGATGTGCATGACTACGGTTTTGGTGTGGTTGATGGTGACCTTGTTCTCCGTAGTCCATGCCTGTAGCCTGTCCAGGGTGCCTTGGAGCGATGAGTAGTCTGGTGCGGTGTTGTCCACTGAAACCCCCACAGTGCAGTCATCCACGTACTTCCACCTGTGAGGAGTGTCCGATAGAGCGTCGTTGATCAGGATGAGGAAGCACAGTGGTCCCATCTTGGTCCCCTGGGGAACACCGCAGGTGAGGTGTTGGAATGTAGAGACCAAGCCCTGATACCTGTGTGTGTGTGTGTGTGTGTGTGTGTGTGTGTGTGTGTGTGTGTGTGTGTGTGTGTGTGTGTTACGTATGTTTCTGTGTACACGATTTAAGCTTACATAAAGAACAACACGAGAACAACAATAGGCTACATAGACTAACTCTCCACTACAAACAATATTGCTTTTTTATTTCGTTCATTTATTCAACATATTCTGATGCTGTAAACGTATGAACAATTACAGTGTTCAATTACATTTTAACTCTTTGATATATTAATTAACGCGATATAACGAACCTTTTGAAATGTTTTAATCTTGTTGGTGTAATTGATGTCTAAAGAACATAAGAACATAAGAATGGAGGAAACTGCAGCGGGCCTATTGGCCCATACTGGGCAGTCCCGTTTACACCCAACCCCTATTGCTCATATAAGCATCCAACCTATGTTTGAAGCTATTCAGCGTATTCGAGTTAATGATGATATTTGGTAACTTGTTCCATTCATCCACTACTCTGTTTCCAAACCAGTGTTTACCTATTTCACGCCTAATCTAAATTTGTCTAATTTAAAACCATTGTTACGAGTTTGCTTCTGGTTGGATAGTTTGAGTACCTTTGTAATGTCCCCTTTGTTTAGCCCTGCCTTCCACTTATACACCTCTATCAGGTCGCCCCTCACTCTACGTCTCTCGAGGGAGTGCAAATTAAGATGCTTTAACCTGTCTCTATACTCAAGGTTCCTAATACCCGGGATTAGTCTTGTCATTCTCCTCTGAATTCTTTCCAAGGATTCTATATCCATTCTGTAATATGGTTACCAGAACTGAACTGCATAATCCAGGTGTGGTCTCACAAGAGCAAGATACAGTTTTAGGATGACCTCGCTAGTCTTGTAACTAACACTCTTTTGTATGAACCCAAGTACTTTACTAGCCTTGTTACGAGCAAAAACACATTTCTGACTTGGCTTAAGGTTCCTACTTATCATTACTCCTAAATCTCTCTCGCAGTCGGATTTCTCTATGGCATCGTTGTTCATCTGGTATCTGGTTTCCCTGTTTACATCTCCTATACTGAGTACTTTACATTTGTCTACGTTGAATTTCATCTGCCATTTTTCAGACCATTCGAAAAATTTGTTTAGATCTTCCTGTAGTTTTGTGGAGTCCTCTTCAGATTTAATAACACTTCCTATTTTAGTGTCATCAGCAAATTTGCTTATGTTGCTGTCTATGCCGATATCTATGTCGTTTATATATATAATAAATAATAATGGTCCAAGTACTGAGCCTTGGGTAACTCCACTTGTGAAGTTGCTCCAATGGGACTTAGTGCCATTAATGCTCACTCGCTGTTTCCTGTCCTGTAACCACGCCCTAATCCATTTAAGGATATTACCTTTGATGCCATGTGCTTCTACCTTTCTAATTAGTCTTTCGTGGGGGACTCTGTCGAGGGCTTTGCTAAAGTCGAGATATACCACATCATAATTGTGCCCCTCGTCCACCGATTCGAAAACTGATGAAAAGAATGTTAATAGATTAGTTAGACATGAACGTCCGCTTGTGAAGCCATGCTGGGAATCATTGATCAATCGTGCTTCTCCAGGTGATTTCGAATAGAGTTTGAAATGATTGCTTCCAGTAATTTGCCTACTATTGATGTTAGACTGATTGGGCGGTAGTTAGAGAATAGTCATCTATCCCCCTTCTTGAAAATCGGTATTACATTCGCTATCCTCCAGGATTCTGGTACTACACCTGTTTTTAAGGACATGTTAAACAACTTTGCTAAGGGCATACTAAGCTCTTCCTTACATTCCTTTAATACTCTGGCAAATATCTCATTGGGACCAGGTGACTTATATTGGCTTTAGTTTGTCTATTTGCTTATTCACTACAACTCTAGAATTACATGATTACTACAACACTAGTAATACATGGTCACTACAAAACTAGTACTGTATGGT
>NW_024741189.1:8659350-8706850 GCF_018991925.1 Homarus americanus
TCTGGGCAGTATGTAGCCCGTTAGGTAGCGGGCAGAGTGAACTAGGCATTGGGTTGGGTTTTTCATTGACCACATCGATAAGGGGAAGAAGGGTGAAACAATAACATGTCTTAACTAATTTATTCGTTTTAAAATATATTGCATTCCGTCAAAATACCAGAAGAGTTGGCCTTCCTCAGAAGAACAACTATGATTTTAGTTACACTGCTCAACAACAGACGTCTTACATTAATTGCGTGTCATTAACATACTCATTCCTCATAACAATCATTGACCTCCTTATCTCGGTCATCCCTTCTTACAATAACCCTCAACACATCAGACTGCTCCACCAGTATGGAATATAGCACCTTAGATTATCATACATAGTAGCACCATCTCACCTCCCTGTAGCACCATCTCAACACAATGAACTAGCCACAAAGCTTATGGGCCTAGACGTATTATATTATATTGGGCTTTAGTAACGAAACCCAATGATAGTTTCTGCTTTTATTAAAAAAGTATTGTTTATATAATTCCTGAGTGTAGATCAACCGTAACGTCCACTATTTATGAGCATGAAGGGAGAGGACGGTGGGTATGTAAATAGACCGTTTAATCACATCCGTTCGATGTAAGATTATGAGTGTGACTGCTATGAGTAGTGACCCATCGAGGGAGAACGGAATAGACACGTCGTCCTCCCTCGAGGGAAGACAGAGCCATCCATGGCGGCTTTCAAATAACGTCTTCCTCTAGTCAAGGATATCAAACTACTGCCCGCTTTAGGTAGCCAGGGAGCAGGCTACTTAATGACTTAACTCAGCATAATATGATGCAGCTTCCCGTGGGCACACCTTATCACGTGCACTGAGCCAGTGGAAAGTTCCAGGGGATGAATCAGTATATAAATCAAATGCAATTAACCCATTTATATTATTCTTCTGTTTATGAAACAAGGGCCATTACAACACCTGTTACACTCCACACCTGCAAGTATGGGACTCCTTGTAATTTCTAGGTACACATATGAGGCACATCGTTCGCACACCGCCCTCGGTGGGCAACTACGAGGGCTTCACCAAGAGACATACCAGTACTGTTTCTACACCTGGTATTATAGGTCGCTCCAAGTGACGACCGCAGAGTTTCTCAAGCCTTCCATTATGTATTCCTCCTCATTTGTGGTGGTATGCCGGGAATACACAGGTTCACAGTGGAGTAGTATAGCTGTGAGTAGTCATTTCACATGGTGGGGCCAACACGAGGTAATGGCCGCCGTTCTAATGAGTTAAAAAACCCAGGAACCTGTGTTGATGAGAGAGTAGGTGCCACTGAGAAATAATGCCTGATGGGCCGTTATCTCCCACCTCAACACATTACTATTTTACTTTATACATCATGCAAAGTTTTAAACTGTAATAGCTGCTATATAAGTCTCTTTTTTTAGGGCTGCATACAGCCCGGTGAAGTTCACTGACCTGTGTTGATGAGAGAGTAGGTGCCACTAAGGCTCGAGGTCCCGTGCCTCTCACCGACATAGGCCTACAGTTTCCAATCTTTAATTTTTACTTTGATTTCTTATGGTTTTCACATGAACACTTTCCCGTTTATTGTGACCTGGTGTCTTATAAATACATATTTTAATCCTAACTTACATACTAGAATATGGTTCGCGTTTGACAGTTCCTGGGAAATTAATTGGGCTATATCAACAACTCACACCTGTAGGCCAGGCACAAAGGACGCTACCCTGAAACAAATGCCGAATGTTCATAGCGTGGGAATATCCACTTCACTTAAAACTGTAATTCGGAATCCTCCTCTCACACATTGCACTACTTGAACAGAGACATAAGATTCTCTGATCACTGTGCATGTCGTGGGTATCCGTCACACGAGAATACGAGGTGTATTAAGTTCCCACCGATGCATACAAGATATTTCCTTTCAAGTATAGTTTCTGGGTCACTGCCAACACCTCACGTAGTTCTGATACATTTATCCTTTTTCCAGATCATTATTCTCATGTATTTTCATATGCTATCTGCGGAAGTTTTGATCGCTAAACGTTCACAGACGTAAATAGTATGACCTTCAAACCACAATCTACACTTAGTCCTAAAGTACTACTGGACTTTCCCAACCATCCTATAGATACCTTGAGTTCTCCTTAATGCTATGAGTATATACAATTACTATTATATAACCGTACCTGGGTACAATTCAACAAATGATTCAGTAACATTAAGTGGGTGAGTTATCCTTTATCAATATTTCCCATTTTCTGAGATGCTACAAGCGCGGTGGATTTGAATGCTATGTAGCGTAATATGAATTAAAGGAGTTTTTAGGAATGACTATGATGTGCGCAGTACACTGGGACCGTACTTCACCAAATGGATGGGACGAAACAGCGTTTGAACACCCGACAAAATCCTGTGTAACAACAAACCAATCCTAAACTACCACACAGAGCAAGGTCCCAATACCCCAAGTGTTTATTTCCCGATAATATACACAATCTCAACTAACCCAATACAAATAAAAATATCACCAAAACTTCAGATGAGCAAAACAGACTAGATAAAATACAAGGAACTACTAAAAATTATCCACCACTGAATGTAAAACAAGCAACACGAAAAAATCGACGAAGAACTAGATAAGCTACACAACGCCATAAAGTAAGCGTTCAACCAAACAACCCCAGTAATGATATACAGAACCCCTCCAAGTAATAAACCCACTGAAGCATTAGCGGCTACATGTACAATACAATAATACAAGGACATATATAGAACAAGCAGGACCCACGAGAGAACTACTACAAAACGTAAGGGAAATTTACCATGACCTCTAAGAGGAATAAATAAAAATTAACAACGAAATATGGAACAGTCTAATATCAAACATAGATACGACAACGGACACAAAAACATTCAGGCAAAACATTAACAGATTACTTGGCACCAAAAAACAAACAGTAAACTACATAAAAGACCAAAATGAAGAAAAATTTTATACAGACCAGGAAAAAGAAGAGGCCGTTCGTAGAGAATGGAAAAATATATTCCGAATATCAGAAGAAGAAAATTAGAACTTTGACAAAGAACATGAAGAAGCAATTAAAGAGAGCAAAACAATAGACTGGCGCCCTACCATACAGGAAAGCCAGATAGACTAAAACCCAATAGACTCATAGGGCACGACGAACTACTACTCAGCTTATGCAAATATAAAGAAAAATCACCCTGGAATAAGTAGCATAACTCGAAATATACTATTGAACCTACCTAACAGACCAATTCAAGCACTCCTATATACAACTCAGTCCTATCAGCAGGTTACTTCCCCGATGCCCTCAAGTGCGCTAAAATGAACTTCATTCCCAAAGAAGGCAAAGATCCAACATAAATAACCAATTACAGACCGATATCTTTACTGGAAATAACTGGCAAACTCTTAGAATGCTTAATAAAGAACAGGCTACAAAAAATCCCGGATACATATAGTAAACACAACCCAAGACAGCATGGCTTCAGGAGTGGGAGAGGGACCCAGACTGCAATAGCTATAATAACAGAAATCATCGCTAAAGAAAAACAGCATGGAAACCAAATAAACCTTGTCCTGAGAGACGTAGCAAAAGCCTTTGATAAAGTGTGGCGCACAGACCTAAATTACAAAACCATACAACTACACCTGCCAGCAGAAAGTGAGAGAATCCTGTGTAACTACCTCCGAAACAGAAGAGCACAGCTGCAAATAGGCCCAACCTTAGACCTCAAAAGTGGGGTGCCTCAGGGGGGGGGGGCCGTCCTGTCCCCAGCACTCTCAACATATAGACAAAAAACCTAGCAGAACCAACACAACATAGCGAACATATTTTCGCAGATGACATCCCACGAATCATATCATACCATGAAAAGTCTTAAGCAATAATGGCACGCCATACAGCGCATGCAATAAAGAACATAAATGATTATGAAAGAAAATGGGAGATTAAAACAAATATTAACAAATTTGAAATCATACAAGTTGCCAAGAAAAAGGTCGAACTAGTCAACGTGGATGAAGAAATATACCCATACGCCAATGAAGGCACCATATTGGGATTTAGGATCACAAAAACCGGTTATCAAAGTTTCATAAAAGAAAAGGACAACAAACTACGCAGCAAAATTTCAATAACTTGGAAATTTTAAAACCTAAATACAGAAAACAGACTAAAATTGTATTCGGCTCTAATAAAATCAATAATAAGCTACCCGCCTGTACCAATCAACGCATTCAGTGACACAAGAATCAAGAAACTACAAACAATACAAAATAAATGTCCAATATTTATATATAACATCAAATACGAACAAAGGATAACAAACGAAGAACTGCATAGGTGAGCGAACATCGAGGCAGTAAATGTAGACATATACAACAAAGCTAAAAGAACGCGGGGGTAAGTTGAAGAGTTAGAAGCTGAACTCACTGGCTCAATAATGAAATAGAAAGAAGAGTGAGAGAACATTCATGGTTCAGATCGAGCAGAACAAGACTAAACAACAAGCACCAATACCAAGATACATTTAACAAACTCAAAGTAATACAATAACAAAATAAAGCAAAAAATCGCATTTAAAACACTGGCACCACAAAACATCAACCTTTTTAATTAAATTAAAAAAGAAAGGACCTCCTCCTTGCCAACCAAAGTAGCAAGTTGGATCCTACACCTCTTCCTTGCAAAAAACGTTTCCTATTTTAAACAAAAGCTTTAACAAAAAGAAAAAAGAGTGTGACTAACGGACACTATCCTTGGCCTCTCCATACCCTTCCTACTGCTTTTCCTCCCACCTCCATAAAGCTCCATAAAGAACCTGGCCAAAGGTCGTCACCTCTTCCATGAAATACTGGCTACTGCAATGACAAAACATGAACGAGAAAAAAGCCAAAGGCCTGAGAGCTAAAACTTAAATTACTAATACAAAAGATCAATGTACAGGGGGGTATAATTTTAAAATACAGCATATCTAGTTGAGCCCGGATGCTTTTACTCTCCTACTTTCCTTCAAACCTGCTCCTCATTTACATTCTCCTAACCTCCCCCCCCGAAATACCTCCAAAGTAGTTCAACCCAAACCACCCCTCCTTCCTCCCATCGAGCAACAAACAATAGCACTTCATCCTTATTTACAGGTATCAAGTCAAGTCAAGAGGCATATCACATTGGAAGTGATATACATCCGTATTAAGAAAATAAATTTGCTCCACCAACATTCCATTTTCTAAATATCAATATCACCCATATAATTTTTTTTTTCACCTAACGCACGAGTGTGGAATAACGGCAACACTGGGGGAGAGGCAGATAAACCTGGCTGCTGGTGAGAGAGTGTGGTCAGAGGGTGGTACAGTTGGTCTGGACTCAGGATATATGTGGATATATGAATATGGAGATAATTAATTTATTATTTTGTAGTGTTCGTGTATGGTAAGGGTGTTTAGGTTAATTTAGGCTGTGGTTGTTTGTATTTATTTTACTTGTCTTTGTAAGTACGTCTCTAATTTTATGAAATTTAGAAATTATGCCGTGTATGATTCATCATTAATAGAGTAGAATAACAATGGAAACATGGACAAGACAAATCTCGACAAAACCATTAACTTAGTATGTCAATATTCTTCCATTTGAAATTTCTTAAGTTTCTGCACTATATTTCATATTTTGCTCCCATTTTCTCCTGTGATTCATTTGCTTCAGAATATTGTCTTGGTACTTAGCCTCCATTTCCTATTGAGTCATAAGTTTCTTCCTGACTCTCTGTTTGTACACACACACACACACACACACACACACACACACACACTAACACACTCATACAGACACAAAGTGGAGGATCAGATACACTTTCTCAGAGCGAAGGTATATTTAAATTACAAATTATCGAGTTAACAAGAAAGTATTACAGTGGTCCTAGCATGAGACTCCTCGCATGTTGCAGAAGCTTTGATACAATGCAATGTTTACACTCAGTCTCACACATTTCAGGATCAGGCTTCGTATTTCACTCCCTACTGCAGAGAATATGAAGTGGATCAGTTGATGAAGGCACTGGAGGAAACGTCCTTGGTAAATTGGCGGGGAGACTTGTTTTTTGGAAACATCCAGACCTTCCTAAGGAACCCAATTCAGGCATTGGCTCAAAAGATGGGACTCAGTCTCACTGAGGAAGAAAGCGACTGCTTCACCTACCACCCTCACCTAGACACCGAGTCCCTCAGGTAGGTGACAAACCCTCATATATCTCTCTTACCTGGATACTGAGTGTCTCGGATTGCTTAAGAGCAGCAGACAACTATAATATTTGTGAGGATATTGAA
This sequence comes from Homarus americanus, assembly GCF_018991925.1. Classification (NCBI taxonomy): domain Eukaryota; kingdom Metazoa; phylum Arthropoda; class Malacostraca; order Decapoda; family Nephropidae; genus Homarus; species Homarus americanus. Next base: position 8,665,714 of record NW_024741189.1, read on the forward strand.
TAATACCAATGATTGAGTAACTGTTCAAGTCCATGTGGTTCTCTCTGAAGTTAGGTTTTGTAAAATAACGTGACCACACCATTACTGACGTGTGAATAAACATATGTGTCCCTTTCTTAACTGATATGTGTCTATTGTCTTTGCCTTCCTTCCAATTTTGTGATGGATAGAAATACAAGCCTAAGAAAGAAACAAATTGACAAGGAAATTATTTACAAGAAGTTTAGATAGTGGCAAGAAAGAGTTAAAACAACAAATAGAACACAGGCTGTTAATGAAATGTGGAAACATTCTCAAGCAGAAAGTGTGTTCATATAAGGAAAAATGATGGGAATATAAATTACAGGCGTAGTATCACATGTACTGTACATGAGTTTAGGTGCAGTCAAATAAACGACCTTTTTGTTGTTTGAGAATAAGACGAATGAACAGTCTTTATGTTAAATTAAACAAAGCCTTGGACTGCTTTTGTTTTCCTTGTCGTGCAGTCGTAGCGATCCCTGTTCACATGTAGAGGTCCGAGGTTCGATTCCCGACAAGAAAAGTATTGTTTGTGTATGGAAGTCAGGGTGTATATGGAGTGCTAAACAGGGATAGCCTATCAAATTTGACCAGCTAATGAGGCTTACAAAAATGACCAAGCGAACTACAAATTGTTCTTTAATGAATGTTATATTATTAAAGACTAGCATAGAAATTTGATGGATAAAGTAAAATCTTTATTCAATTAGAAAGAAATAATGAAAACAAAAAGTATTTTTTAGTTACTGCTTGGATAAAATCAGCAGCATTAACCTATTCATAGAATTTAGACTTAATTTGTAATTCTCCTAGTTTTCTTAAGCTTCCAATTATCTGCAATCTTTGAAGATCTAACTGATCAGTTATGTCATTTTCACAAGCTACGAGCATAAGGTTATGCAACCGTTTTTCTGTATCGCTAAAAGACCTTTCACTTTTACATTCTGAAGATGGTGCTTTCAAGAACAACCTGGAAACTTTTGCCACAAGAGGAAATACAGTGAATGATACTTTCTATGAGCATTTGAAACCTAATGGTATGTGTGTCAATTGTACTTTCTGAAAGGGATTTGAGTATCGCTTTTTGCCATCCTTCTCCTGTCTTGTCTTGTATTTTTGCAGTTTTTATAAGTCGTTCTTTAGGTTTGCCATTTGCATCAACAAATCTAACTCCTACAATTAGCTGATCCATATGAGTAATATCTGGGGATGGATCTGCTATTATTACGATCATCCCAGCATCATTTACCTCTTCAGTAATTCTGTCCTGAACACTTTCATTGAGCAATGATAAATATTCTTCTTGACAATTCTTGCTCACATTTCTTTATTTCTTTCTTTATCTTACGTCTGGCATCATCATAACCGTTCAAACCACAGTCGCGGTATGACCACGTAGGCGGTCACATGTGTGTGCCCAGTGCTCCTGCTGTCCTCACAAAGGCCACCTCAGTCTCCTACCCCCAATGCCGGCTCTTTGCCAGGCGATGGGGGGCAGGCGTTGTCGCAGACATTTCTGAGACGGATAGTCATAGTGCATCCCACATCTTGCAAGAGTCAGACCTCAGTGATAGTGAAGGTAACAGTAATGTTTTTATGGGAAACACTTGCCTGAGTGGCAACACCACTGCCAAAGACAGAGAGCCGCCTCCCCTCTCCTCGCCTCTCTCCCTCCCGTCTCCCAACCAACCAAGTAAATTGCATCTGCACTTTCACAAGGACTCACTGAAAACAGTTGAGGACCGGTTTAATTAGACAACAAAGTATTGGAAACAACACGGTCTCACCATTCAATTCCGAAAAGGTAAGAACCGTAACTTTATCACGTGTCAGATACCCGAGGTCTATGAAATGCTCAGTACTGATGGCTATGACGGGGTTGTCTTGCTCCCCCCCCCTGCTGATGAGGAGGAATGCTGCCACTTCCTACTTAAGCAATTCCCCCTATACACTGAAGTCGAAGATGCTTCTCACTTTAATCCACATATACTCAGCATACGTCGACATTACCGAGGGAAGACCCCACAAGCAGCTGTCATAGTTAAATGGAAGGGGAGGGAGTGCCCAACCACTGTTAATGCCCACCCAGTCCTCCCTCCACTGTACGCTGAACCATATCACCCTGGGCCTGCTTTTTGTGTCATCTGCTCCCATTGGGGTCACACCTGCACCGCCTGCTGCCGACGTGATCGTCCCAGATGTCGCTTCTGTTCACGTAACCATCACTCCTCCGTCTGTGCCCAAAAAATCAAAGACAATCTCAATGGGGGTGGTGTGGGCTATGTTGTTGACCCCAGGTGCTGTAATTGTGGTGGCTGGCACAAGCTGACTCACGACAATGCCCCAAACGTCCGTCTGTCCCAGGAGAAAAGCCTCTCCGAAGGCTGCGTCCATCTCAACCTCTCCCCCAGCCTACCGAGCCTTCTTCAACAACACCTGCCCCGGCCTGGCCTCACCTGGCTGCAGCACAGCAGTCCCAGCCGTCTCCTCACTCAACTACAACTGGGCCTCTTTCCTGTCTCTACCCACACGCTGTCAGACCTTCTGCCCCCACCGGTGCCCCCACCCCACAACCCCCCCCCTTCCGTTGACACGACACAGATCATATCCCTCTTACACGAATTTACCAACCGTATTGAAAGACTCTTTGATGCTCTCTGTACCGCCATCTCCAACCTACACAGACTACCCCTACCTCCAGCTGCTACCCAGTCACCCCTCTCTTCTGGTCTGACACAACCTGGTAGCCCCCCCTGTGTGCCCCTCATGCTCAAGGCCTACTCCACCGCCGCCTGGCACCACTGCCGGCGTCCACACCAAGCCTGTTTCTGGCCAGACAGAGCCTGCACCGCATGCTCATGGACCCGAGGACACCGAGGGGGCCAGGGGCCACCTGTCCTCCCCCGCCGGCATGCCGGCACCTGGGGCTCATCCACTCCAGTTCTCCATATCAATTGACCACCACGCGGACATGCTAGTGGACTATGCATCTACGCCAAAAAGGACGTCCCCTACCAACCTCTCGACGTCCCCCGGCATTACTGACGTACACGCCATCACAATCACACTAAAAGGTATATCCCTCAATACAGTCAATGCCTATGGCTATGGCCTGGCACCTGACATTATTAGGGACCTGCCACACTTTGCCATAAGCAGATAAATTGTACAGGGGATATTTCCCCCCACACACTCATCATTATGTCACTTTATGTAACTTTCTAACAAAACCCATGACCCTTCAGGCTTTTACGCCCTAATACATGATCATAAAAGGCAAGCATGAACTCTGCTTGCTTCCCAGATGGGCACTGTAAGCACTTCTGAGCTTCACCTTGCACAGGATGTAAGGGGGTGCCCAATAAACTAGCCCCCTCCAGGGCAATCTCATCAGACTCTGACCTATAAGTACTGTCAATGAATATGATGTATTCTTTGTGTACGAACCTCTGTCCTGCATGGCAGTGAACGGTGACATTACCCACATGAATCTGATCTATGTATATATATGTAGGTATGTGTATGTGTGTGTGTATGTGTATGCATATGTATGCACATATATATATATTTATATATATATATATATATATATATATATATATATATATATATATATATATATATATATATATATATATATATATTTATATATATATGTAATATTCAGAAACTTCAGTGTAATTTCAAACGCCGCGCCATTGGCGATACTGAGTTTTCAAGGTCGTCTGAGGGAAGAGAGCGCTCCTGCACGTAGTGAGAGGTTTTGGAACTAGGCCTATACGATATTGAATGTACTTTGCCGAATTAATAATGATGCAATTCATGAAGTTAAGGGACTATTATTAAATTTGAAAATATTATAGATCGTTTATCAGTCTGAATAATGTTACGGGTGTCCCAAGAAAGTTATTAGTAGGCGGAAAATATGTCAAGTAGGCCTAAGCTAACACCTTGGGTAGACACGAGGCTGGCTCGCTCTCAGTCAGACGACAGAGGTCGAGCAGAGAAGACATACTGTGGGTCAGAGAGGACGAAACAGTCACGTGGTCTAGTCACCTGTGTTGCTCTATTGTAGTATAACAAGCAAGTCTCATTCGATCTCAGATAGGGGTTAGATAGGGCAGTGATAAAGTTATTAAGAACTAACAGTGAGTTAATTTCAGGGTTTCCGTCAGAACCCACTTGACTGCGAGAAATTGATCTGCTAGAGATTGAGTGCTAGAGATTGACTTCCGTTTGAGACTGCTGTTGATGATTGATGATTAGCGACTGTCGCCGTTGGAACGATCAGTGCAGGCTTGTCACTGGTTAGCAGGGTAGCAAAGGATCTCTTGAGTGAACGAGTGCTCCCGACAACTAAAACGACACGGGACGAGCATCAGCAGTGGGTGATCAGTTCTTACCATGTGGGTGCACAACACCACGTGTCCTCGGGCAGCTAGAAGTATTACCTACTGGCCTTGTCACCTGCTGGCACTCTCTCTTCCTGCCCATGGACGTACTGGGAGTACACTGAGGCTATCTGAGTAAATTAATGGTCACACCCTGAGACCAGGAGTCTAGGGGATACCTAGAGAAACATTTTATCTCCCTTATTACAGGTGTATGTTGAGTTGGGTGAAGCATGGTTCATGGGTATTGGTGGACCCAGTAACATCTCAATAATAGTGATAATATTTTTGTGTGTAGTTAATACCATTTTTTCAGTTACTGATATTATCTTGACGTGTGTAGTTTAATATTTCTTAAATAATTTTGATCGTATTGTTTTTTAAATGTTGTGTCACTAATTGAAACCAGAGTGATACTGTGATTCTGTTCCTTTAACGCATTTAAATTTTCTTTATAATTCCGATCTCAGATATAACCTTTGTTCCCCAGAGTAGTGTTTAAGTTAGGTTAGGAAGTGTGCATCTGTTGGTGTAACATAATTCTATTGAGTGCCCTTTAGGCCTATTCAGGGTGGAATTAATAATTTCTTATTTATATGCCATTTCCGCAGTGGTGGACATTATTTTGTGAAAACCCTTAAGGCCTGTTTCATGTGTGCAAGCAACATTTCTTAATACTTTAAATTTATTGTTATCTAATGAGGCATTGTCTGGGTTTCTAATAATTGCAATATCATCTATAACTTTTATTCCCCAGAGTAGTGTTTTAAGTTCAGGTTAAGAGGTGCGCATATGTTGGTGTACCATTATTTGATTGTGTCTGTAGTGTTGGAGGGAATATAAGTGTCTAACTTTTACAGCTTGTCTCATTCATCCCAGTCACAGACGCTATCCTTCCACGGGTCACGGACAATTCATTTTGTTAGTAAATTTAAGTGTTCTTGTGCTGGTTCGGGATTTTTTTTAAAGGGGCGCTTCCATTGCAATTACCATCTAATAATCTTTAATAAACCCCAAGTCAAGTGAGAAATTAAAAGTCCAGTAATTCCGACCGGTTACATATACAGGGTGTCCCATAAGTTTCCATACATATGGTTTTTAACATTGGATCGGTCGGCGTGGTCCTGTGGAGTGGCCTCTCAGATCCCCAGACCTTACCCCGCTTGATTTTTACCTTTGGGGGCATTTGAAGGCCATGGTGTATCAGGAAAAGATACAAAACATAAATCATCTCAAGCAACGTATCACCAACGCCATTACAAGCATAACTCCAGCTGTGCTTGAACGTGTTCTTCAGCAGTGGAGGACACGCATTGAAGAGTGTTTTCAACAGAATGGTAGTCATGTAGAGCATATTATATAAATAAAAATGGATTTTCATATAAAATTTATTTTTTCTATGTATGGAAATTTATCGGACACCCTGTATATTTAAGTAAATTTTATTTAAATTTAATTTAAGTAAATTAAGAGACGGCGTAACAATATATATATATATATATATATATATATATATATATATATATATATATATATATATATATATATATATATATATATATATATATATATATATATATAATATATATATATATATATATGCAAGTAAATCACTGTAGGGGAGAGTACAGACTAAGGAGAAATACATAACAAGGCAAATATATACAGTAGAGGGGAGTGAGATCAAGTTCCTAGGAGACAGTGAGTGTCCACAATGGTCCGGTCACTAGGACGTGACCCTACTAATCTTCATAAGCGCAGCAGCAGTCGGTAGTCAGGTCAGAGGGTAAGATGACCCAACCTTCTCACCTGGTTACAAATCTTCTTCACTACTAAATTATCCAGTTTATACATACCATTACTCAAATTCATGTTGACGGATTCGGTATGTTTAATGACACTAGATTCTATAATGTTCCTACTGTCAATTGAATTACAAGGTAATATTGAGGAGGCATTATCCCAGTCAATGCAATGTTTATTATCCCTCAAATGAACAAACATAGCATTGGATTCCTGGCCTGTCCTAACACTATATTTATGTTGTTTAAGTAAAGATTACAAGATCTTTTCCTGTCTGGCCTAAGTAACACATATTACATAACTTGCAAGGAACCTTGTAAATGCAGCCGCCTGCATTGTTGGGGGAGTTCTTGATTAACATTTGTTTTACAGTGCATAAGATTTTAAATGCCACATTGATGTTCCAGGTTTTTAGTTGTAAAGGAATTTGAGAGAATTTTTTGTGAAATGGTAATACTAAGAGATTCTTATGGTCATGGGTGGGCTTGGGATCGGTTCTATAAAAAGATTTCTTAATAATGTTAAGGTATTTGTCTATAAAAGATCTAGGGTACTTAAGATTCAAGCCAATATTATAGATATATTTATATTCCACTTCAATGAATTCCGGACTGCAAATTCTCAAAGCACGTAAAAACATTGATGAAAATACTGACTGTTTGACTCTATAATGGTGGGCAGAATATTAATGAATATATGAACACACATTAGTAGGTTTCCTATAAATACTGAACTTAAAGGTGTTACCTATTCTGTGTATCAGACAGTCTAGGAATGGCAATTTACAGTCATGCTGTAATTCCACAGTGAATTTGATCGAGGGGGCTAAGTTGTTAAGCTGTGGCAGAAAAGCTTTTAGGTCCTCATTACATGGCCAGAGACATAATACATCATCTACATATCTAAACCAGACTGCTGAAGGTGGTAAAATATTACTTAATAGGTTCTTTTCAAAGAATTCCACATATAAGTTGCTTAATACTGGTGAAAGCGGATTACCCATTGCCATACCAAATTTTTTAGCATAATAGTCTCCATTGAATTCAAATTTACAATCCTTTAGATTGTAAATTTACAATCTGGTTTAGATATGTAGATGGTGTTTGGCTACAAAGGCAAAACCAAACAAACTGAGCTATCGGCAGTCCTTTGCAACTCTCCCTCTCCCCATCCCCAGTTCTTGCAACACTTGCACTATTGGATCAGGAAGAGGGGGAGCCAAGATACGTGGTTGCAGCCTGCGCCCATGCCTCAACACATAAATCAACTCACACGCAGCCATCATCCAGCTCATCATACCTCTCATCATCATCAAAACCCTTATATCGCCAATAGTCCAATGGCGACGTGGACAAGCAATGACGAAAGCCGGAATTCTCTATTCACTACTCTGCACATGGGCGGCACAGATAATATAGTCGTTTATGCTCTGGGATCTTGGCAGCAGTGCAATCCAGTCATGTCTATGCGACTAAGCAGCCCTTTCGAGGAGCGACTCTGCTCAGCCCTTTCGAGGAGCCACTCTGCTCAGCACACATGGGGATGGGGCTAGAAAAGGTGCCCTAAACATAGTCTTCCTAAAAAACCCAACCTGACTGGGCAGCCGCACCCAGTAAGGTCATTCTTATGGGGTCGAAATCACAATAAAAATAAGAGATCCAAACAAAAACAAACTACACAACCTTTCAGGGTCACTGCATGGAATGTCAGGACCCTTCTGGATAGTGGCACAAATGAGTGTCCTGAAAGAAGAACTGCCCTTTTGGCAAAAGAACTGGGTAGGTATAACATCGACATAGTGAGTCCGGGGTCCCAGATGAGGGTCGACTCACAGAACGGGGGTTTGGTTATACCTTCTTCTGGAAGGGTAAGCCTGCTGCGGAGAGAAACCGCATTTCTGGAGTAGGCTTTGCCATCCACCAACGCATCCTACACAGGCTAACTGAAATCGGGATCAATGAGTGACTCATTACTCTCCGAGTCCCACTGATTCACTCACGTCAAGGCTTTCTCATCACCACATATGCCCCAACACTAGATGCAGAGGATGACATAGAGAAGGTCTTTTATGCCGACCTCGACAGAGTATTAACCTCTATCCCCAGAGAAGATAAAGTTGTGCTCCTTGGTGACTTCAATGCCAGAGTTGGCAGAGGTGCTGACATTGGCAGGGAACCATAGGGAGAAACGGACCTCGGAAGTGTAATCCCAATGGCCTACTCCTCCTCAGCAAGCGTGCTGCACACAACCTTACTATCACCTATACCTTGTTTAGGCTGGCCGACAAGTTCAAGGGTTTGTGGCAACACCCACGATCCAAGCACTGTCATCTCATTGACTACATCATTGTCAGAGAAAGAGATCACCGAGATGTCTCTTCGCCTGCTCCATATGTGGCTCTGACCACTGCGACACTGATCATCGGCTTGTCACAGTCAAGCTCTCACTTCATGACGCCCCAAAATGGGGAAGGCAGCAAGCCTCCAAAAGAGGTTTTGACAATATGCGTCTGGATGATCCAGCCGTAACACATGCTTTCAGAGAGCAGTTTGAACAAGGGCTGACAAACAACCCAACAACAAACTACCCAAATCCCAGTGCCAAATAGGATATTCTCGACACTGTCATGACAAAAACCTGAGGAGAGACCCTCGGCCTGATCGAAAGAATACACCAGGACTGGTTAGATGAAAATGACCCGGAAATCAATGTGCTCGTTGATGATAAATGTGCTGCTTTAACTGACTGGTAGAACAACCCTCAGTCTAGGACCAAAGCTGATACCCTCCGTAAGAAGAAAGCGGCTGCCCAGGGGGTACTTTCCAATATAAAGAATGACTGGTTTAGAAATAAAGCATGTTAAACACAAAAATTTGCAGATCAGCACATGAGGCACGAATTTTCAATTCCACTAAAAAAAATATGGGCCAATCACCCGTGGTGTAGCCCCCCTCCACTCATCCGATGGTAACTCCATAATTAAAGAGGAAGAAGGCCTCCTTCAGCACTGGAAAGAACACTTCCATTCAATACTCAACCGAAACAACGATGTGGATGTCCTGACTACCCAGTGAGTGCCTCAGCATCCAGAGCTGACCCACCTTAGCTATCCCCCATCCCTGGAAGAGATAGGTATTGCCACCAAAGAGATGAAAAATAACAAAGCCTCAGGGCCTGATGGAATCCTAGCCGAGGTGTATAAAGCAGGAGGACTTAAGCTTACCAGTCGTCTCCACTCTCTCCTGGAGAATATATGGGAAAAGGAGGAAAGGCCCCAAGTTCTCAAAGACGCCTCCATCGTCCATATTTATAAGAACAAGGGAGACCGCTCAGACTGTGTTAACAACCACGGGATCTCGCTACTGTCCGTAGCTGGCAAGATTATCGCCCGAGTCCTCCTAAGCAAACCTCTTTCTGGGGCTAAAAACTAATTCCCAAAATCTCAATGTGGCTCTAGACCATCATGTGGCACCACTGACATAATCTTTGCTGCCCGTCAGATGCAGAAAAAGTGCAGAGAACACCATTTTGAACCTGTACATGGCATTCATCGGCCTAACCAAGGCCTTCCTCTCGGTCAACAGGGAAGCCTTCTGGCGGACCATCAGCCGTTTTGGGTGCCCACCAAAATTCATAGTAATTTTGAGGCAATTCCATGACGGAATGAAGGGCAGTGTCCTGCACAATGGCACCCAGTTTGTGTTTTTCCCCATCCAAACGGCAGTTAAACAAGGGTGTGTCCTGGCACCAACTCTCTTTTCCATTTTTTTGGCTGCTTTCCTTACTTGTTCCAGCGCATATTTAGTCGGCGGGGTGGTCATCGGGTACCGGATGAAGGGTATTTTCAACTAAGACTAATTCAGGCAGGTGCAAAGGTGTTCGCAGCTTCCATGATTGAGTTTCAGTACGTGGCTCACACTGAACGCGACCTACAGGAAATCCTGAACACCTACGCATATGCGTATGCACAGTTCGTCCTTAAGGTGAATGTACGTAAGACGCAGTTTCTCTTTCAGCCTGGTTCAGCCACACTTCCACCATCCATCCAGCTTAAGGGTAATACCCTCAGTAATGTTACCCACTTTCGATATCTCGGCTCTCACCTGTCGATGAAGAGATTCAGCATCGGATCAGATATGCAACTCAAACTTTGGCAGACTTCGAAACCATGCCTTGAGCTGTAGGGAGTTGAAATTATCTACAAAGTTATATGGCAGTGAGGCATGGGTCACTTACAGGAGGCACATCAAGGCACTTGAAACTTTCACCAACGTAGTCTACGGTCCATTCTCCGATTTCGCTGGGAAGACGAGAATAGATGCCAGTATTCTTGCTGACACGAACTGTAGAAGCATTGAGGCTACCATTATCCATGGATAGCTATGCTGGACTGGCCATGTTGGCTGCATGGACGACAGTAGACTGCCAAAGGAGCTACTTTTTAAATTAGACAAAGTTAGATTTAGGCGTGAAATAGGTAAACACTGGTTTGGAAACAGAGTAGTGGATGAATGGAACAAGTTACCAAATATCATCATTAACTTGAATACACTGAATAGCTTCAAACATAGGTAGGATGCTTATATGAGCAATAGGGGTTGGGTGTAAACGGGACTGCCCAGTATGGGCCAATAGGCCCGCTGCAGTTTCCTCCATTCTTATGTTCTTATGTTTTCCAGACCCCCACCTCCCCCACCTCTCACCTCCCCCACCCCTCACCTCTCCCATTCTCGCCCTTCCCACATTCTCTCCTATCACCCTTGCCATTCCCACACTCTCTCCTACCCCTTTTTTGTAGAGAAAGGAGGGGTGAAAGAAGATTACAGGTGGGGGAAAGAAGTTATAGTTCGGAAATTGAAGAAGTTTAGGAGGAGGTAAGAGAGGGCGGGCTGACCGCCTAGCTTAGCTAATAGTGTGTTAGGGTTGTGTCATGGGTTATTTATTGTCTGTCGGTACAGGCACTAGACATCCTACCCTATCCCATACATGGGTGTTTTAAGGGCCTTATTTCATATTCCGCCGACCCTACTGGCGGATGTTGGTCTAGGGAGGTTGTTTATTGCCTGGCTGTGTAGATCGGGGGTGGTAATGGGCCTTTTGAGATTTGGTAACTTTTTGGGTACCATGTATGGTTGTTGTCGTTATCTGGTGGGAGTCTCTGAAGGAGTTCTTGCTCTGATCGTTCTATCTTTTGCCAGATTCTGCTGGCCAGGGTGTGCAGCTGCTGGTTGATGGGTTTCATTCTCAGGTCTCTATGTATCTCGGCTGTGGTTCTGGTGAAAGGGTATCTTTCGCCTGTGACGAATTTTAGGGCTTCATTTTGAACCACCTGTAATTTTAATATTTGAGTGGTGCTCATAGTATGAAGAGGTATTGCTGGTTAAGTTAATATCGGTGTGATAAATGATGTCACTAGCCGGAGTTTTATTTTCTCAGGAAGTGCTTTAAGGCGGTATAGTTTTCTCAGCTGTCGTGGATATATGCAGGCCCAGGAGGGTCCCTCTGCTTTTGTATTCTATCTGGGCATTATTGGTTACTAATAGATGAATTTCGGGAGACTGGTTTGGATTTTCCATTGTTTTTCGTAATTATTTACCCTTTCTAATTCCCACCTGGTGTTGTTGGCCTGTAGCGCTCGCGATTTTCCTTGATATGTTGTTATTTGAGTGATGTCATCTGCATACATAATATCTTCGTTACCAATTCTAGTGGGAGGCGGAGTGTCACTTGTGTAGATAATATATAGGGTGGGGGAGAGGACGCTCCCCTGAGGGACTCCACTCATGAGTGGGAAGGTCTCTCCTGTGTGTTGTCCTACCCTCAGTCTGGCATTTCTGCCTTCAAGAAAGTTGCAAAGCAACTTTTCAATGTTGGTGGGAAGTCCAAGTTGGAGGATCTTATATTTTAGACCGTCGTGCCAGACTTTGTCAAATGCCTTCGCTACATCCCGGAGAGTTAGATTACATTGTCTACCACTCGCCGCGGCTCTGGCTATGTTTTCACATGCCAGGGCTATCGCTGTTGTGGTGGACTTCCCTTTCCTGAACCCGAATTGTTTACAGTTGACTCTGTTTGTTGTTTCCAGGTGATTTCTTAGACGGTTATTGATGATTTTTTCTAGTATTTTTCCAGGTACTTCGAGGAGGGAGATCGGTCTGTAGTTTAGTGGGACGGCGGGGTTCTTTCCTTGTTTTGGTGTTAGGGTAATAATGGCCTCTTTGAATTTAGTTGGGAAGTAACCCGAGGCCAGGCAAGCGTTCATTGTGGTTCTCAGTCTGACTACCCTCACCTCTCCCACCCTCACCCCTCCCACCCTCTCCCCTCCCACCCTCACCCCTTCCACCCTCATCCCTTCCACCTCACCCTCCCACCCTCACCCCCTCACCCCTTCCCACACCCTCCCACCTCACCCTCCCCCCTCCCTTCCACCCTCACCCCTTCCACCCCACCCTCCCACCTCACCCCTCCCACCCTTCCCTCCCACCCTCACCTCCACCTCACCCTCCCACCCTCCTCCCTCCCACACTCTCCCCCACCCTCCCACCCTCCCACCCCTCCCACCTCACCCTCTCCCACCCTCTCCCATCCCACCTTCACCCCTCCCACCCTCTCCTCCCACCCTCACCCTTCCCACCTCTCCCTCCCACCCTCACCCTTCCCACCCTCTCCCTCCCACCCTCTCCCTTCCCACCCTCTCCCTCCCCACCCCTCTCCCCTCCCACCCTCACCCTTCCCACCCTCACCCTCCCACCTCACCCTCCCACCCTCACACTCTCTCCCACCCTCACCCTCCCACCCTCACCCTCTCCCCTCCCACCCTCACCCCTTCCACCCCTCTCATTACACGGACACGTGTTTCTACAATTATCCAAAGTTATTATTGTAGTTCCTCGATACTTAATCAGTAATATGAAGGCATATATTTGTCAATTGTTTTTCATATTTAATTATTTTTCTTTTAGGTTAATTAATTACTGCAGCATAAAACATACCGATGGTCTTATGTGATTACTCAGGTTTTTACTGATTTGAATACAAGATCAAAACACTAGGAAACAGTTTGTTATTATTATTATTACAGTATTATTATTATTATTATTATTATTATTATTATTATTATTATTATTATTATTATTATTATTTTTATTATTATTATCATCCAAAATATCCAAACGGTTATTTTTCACATAAAAAAGAAACATACATAGTGAAGGTTAAGTCTCCCTGTAATTTCAACACCATTTTGTCATCAACATATTATTACAGGGACAGGTGTATTCTTACATCACTTAGGTAAATAATTTTCTAATCACTTTACCTAAGCTTACCTTGCTTCACCTAACCTAACTTCCAGGTATATAGGACAAAGGTCAAGGACAAAGTTGGGCCTTTAAAGTCAGGGAGGGGAGAAGTGATAAATGGCAGTGAAGAAATAAGCAAAGCATTGAACAGCTACTTCTTATCAGTTTTCACAGAAGAAATTTGCGATGAAATTCCAGAGGTGGAACTGATATTTAAGGGAGAGGAAGAAGAGAAATTAAAGAATATCACTATCAGAAAAGAGGATGTTCTTAAGAAGATAAATAAACTAAAGAAAACAAAATCCCCAGGGCCGGATGAAATTTTCCCTCGAGTCTTGAAAGAGTGTAGGGAACAGATTAGCGGACCCCTCGTAAACTTATTTACAAAATCATTAGACACTGGAGTTGTGCCAGACTTGTGGAAACAGGCAAATGTAGTACCCATATTCAAAAAGGGAGACAGAGCATCAGCGTCAAATTACCGGCCGATCAGTTTGACGTCAGTAGTGGGGAAATTTCTTGAATCAATTATAGCAGATAGCATCCGATCGCATCTAGAGAAAAGCAAATTAGTCTACGGCTCTCAACATGGGATTACAAAGGGAAAATCTTGTCTAACAAATCTGCTAACGTTTTTTAGGAAAGTCTTCGAGGTACGTAGTAGATAATGACGAAAATTACGATGTTATTTACTTAGACTTTAGCAAAGCATTTGACAGAGTACCGCATCAGAGGCTTCTGAGAAAAATTAAGGTTCATGGTATCGAGGGGAAAGTTTTAAATTGGATAAAATCATGGCTCACTGATAGAACACAGAGGGTCAGCGTAGATGGTGTTAAATCTGAGTGGGGCAGTGTAACCAGTGGGGTTCCCCAGGGGTCAGTACTAGGCCCACTCTTGTTCATAATCTACATAAACGATCTAGATACTGGGATCAGCAGTGACATAAGCAAGTTTGCGGATGACACCAAAATAGGGCGGCAGATTAATTCAGGGCAGGATGCAAATGCATTACAGGAGAATCAAAATAAACTGCAGGGGTGGTCTGAAAAATGGCTAATGAAATTCAACACCAGCAAGTGCAGCGTACTTAATATTGGAAGAACAAATACTTATAATGTATACAGCCTTAACAACATCAACCTAGAGAAGTCGACTTGTGAAAGAGACCTAGGGGTACTTGTAAGCCCGGACCTACGGCCTAGAAAACAGTGCGTTAATGTTCGAAATAAGGCAAGCAGAGTATTGGGTTTTATATCTAGAAGTGTAAGTAACAAGAGTGCAGAGGTCTTATTGCAACTACATCTTGCGCTAGTCAGGCCGCACCTCGATTATGCGGTTCAGTTCTGGTGCCCCTATTATAGAATGGATATAAATTCACTAGAGTCGGTGCAGCGAAGAATGACAAAAATATTCCAGGACTTAGAAACCTTCCATATCAGGATAGGTTAAAGAAACTAAACTTGCATTCCCTAGAAAGACGAAGAGTGCGGGGAGATATGATAGAAGTATTTAAGTGGGTGAAAGGAATCAATAAAGGGGATATAGATAAAGTTCTTATAATATCCGAGCAGGATAGGACTCGGAGCAACGGATTCAAGTTGGATAAGTTTAGGTTTAGGAGGGAGATAGGAAGAAACTGGTTCACAAATAGGGTGGTGGACGAGTAGAACAAGCTTAGCAACTTTGTAGCAAGTGCGGGAACTCTGGAAAGTTTCAAAAGGAGGCTAGATAGATTCATGGATAATAGAGAGTGGTAGTAACTCTCGACAGGAGCTGCCATGCACAGGCCAACCGGCCTATTGCAGACTCCTTATTTTCTTATGTTCTTATGTTAACCTGACCTGACCTGACCTGACCTGACCTGACCTGACCTGACCTGACCTGACCTGACCTTAACTTACCTAATAGTGATCTTGAAGGATGAAGGCAGCCAACCCCTGATACTCTTAAAAATACAAACCTTGGACGTAGGTTTAGGGTGTTTAATCCTCAGGTGAGATAAGCTGGAGTGAACAAATCTACAGTTGATCCATTTTGAGTTTTGTTAACATTGTAGTGACCTTCTGGTGTAGCGAGTTCTCCCTCCTGGTGCCTATTGAATTATTGATAACATTCTTGGTGCTTTTTGTTGTTGTGAGTTACAGCGGCTGGTTGTTGTTGTTATTGTTGTTTTGAGTTGTAGCTGGCTGCTGTTGTTGTTATTATTTGAGTTGTATCTATCTGCTGTTGTTTTTGTTCTTGGGGGTTAGATCTACAAGTTTTTGTTGTTGTGGATTATACATGTGATAATTTGTATATGTTACACACACACACACACACACACACACACACACACACACACACACACACACACACACACACACACACACATTATATATTATACGTCATGAGAAATAAGGAAACCTATTCAATCAATCAATCAATCAATCAACCAATCAAGTTATCATCATGTCTGAGGGACGGCAATCACTGCCCTCCACGAACTGATTACACTCTAATCAGCACAAAATTTATTGCATAATGAACGAAACTTTCTGATTTCCGAAAGTAATGAAACGTTCAGTCTGGTGAAAAATGCATGAGTTCGTTTTACTGTTCAGTGCTTTTTAAACTGAAAGTTGTAACAGTCGATCTTAACTGAGATTACCTTAGCTATATATTTAAATTAAGTTAATTTAGGTTAGGTTAGGTTTATTGCTTAGTTAATAGAGGTCATGTTTAATATTCAATTCATATATGTACCGGGTACGAAATTAACATGGTATTAACTCATAAACAACAGAGCAGATGGTGGTTTAGACACGAGTACAGGTACAGATACAAGTACAGGTACAGATACAAGTACAGGCACAGATACAAGTACAGGTATAGATACAAGTACAGGTACAGATACAAGTACAGGTATACATACAAGTACAGGTATAGATACAAGTACAGGTACAGATACAAGTACAGGTACAGATACAAGTACAGGTACAGATACAAGTACCGGTACAGATACAAGTACAGGTACAGATACAAGTTCAGTTATCGATATGGTATAGGCAAAAATACAGATGCAGGTACAAATACAGGTACAGAGACCTGTAACTACACAACAGTACACAGACATTACTTATAAACTACACACAAGTAACAGTTAAAACACCAGACCTCGTGGCAGCTGAGGAGTGCTAATAAGGTGGGTCATATCTCCCGTTCTATCTGACCTTTGACCTCCGTATCTCACTCTTGTCCCCTTGACCCTGTTTACCGCCGGTCAACACCCAACTCGGCTTCTCCTGACCCCTGGCTGATACACGATCCAAGGTTAGAGTGGGGGTAAGGTTAGGTTAGGTTAGGTTGGGTTGGGTTAGGTTAGGTTAGGTTAGGTTAGGTTAGGTTAGGTTACCATTACTACATATTTACTTTCTGATTTAATTATAAAAGTACCTTAGTTATATCACCGTTATTTAACCCTGTCTTTTATTTATGCACTTCGATGATACTGCCCCTCACTCTACGTCCCTGTAGATAATGACGAATTTTCTTAATCTGTTTCTATACTCTAAGGTCCTAATGCCTGGGATTTTTCTGTTATTAATCTTTGAATGCTTTCAGGGGACTTTGCATCCATTCTCTAATATGGTGACCAAAACCGAGATGTCTAGGTTAGGTTAGGTTAGGTCAGGATTGCATAAGTCTATTTAAATGAGATTAAGTTGGGTTTGGTTAGATTGGAAGGAGTTTAAGTACATGGAAAGCTTGTTTTCGTGCGTTTGCGCTGTTGTGTGGGACCTCTGGGTTGACCACCATCTGGAAGGTCATGGCGGGGTCACGAGGTCAGACTGGGTCAGCTGAGCCACCTCATATTACCGCCCAACACCGTGAAATTAAAATCGTTAAATGAGCTTTCAACTTTGGAGAAGTTTTCCATCACGTTCCTGAGTTGTCGTGGATGTTGTAGACTTTTCGTATGTATGAAGTTGTGATTCGCTGTTATGCTGTTTGTATTGTGTGGATGTTTGTGATGGACTAGCCCACCCCGGCACAGGTCACTGACCCACAAGGGCCTGGGGGGATATAACAACAAGAATAATAATAATAAGAAGAAGAATAAGAATAAATAAAAAAATATACAAATGATAAAAAAATAAATCAAGAGTGAGAACCAATATACTGTATGTATGTTGTGTTGTCAATAGTAAGAGAAACAATTGAGACCCTGTAATTGTGTGTAAATGAGGCAGAAAGTCAGGTCAGCAACCTTGGAATTGGTCACAATTTATGTGTCCGTGTGTCTTATGTTGGTATACTGGATAACACTTGTGCAGGTGTATGTAATTACGCTACGCGCATGTGTGTAATAATAATAAAATAATAATAATAAACTATTTATTAGTAGAGTTGCAGCCAGTGGCTGAAAATATACAAACTTACATCTGATTTAGACATAATGATATGCGTTCAATACATTTACAGGGCTGTACAGTACATAAATCAGGAGTTAGTGTGTGTGTGTGTGTGTGTGTGTGTGTGTGTGTGTGTGTGTGTGTGTGTGTGTACCTGAGCAGCGTGTCTGTGTCTGTGTGCGCCCACGTGTGTGTTAGTGAATAGGCTACTCTCCTCAAAATTTCGTTCACATGGTTCACAAAGAGAGTTTCGGACACCCGGCTGTCTTGTACAGGAGAGAGAGGGAGAGAGAGGAAGCTGTTAAAAAGAGGTGACCGCTATCTTAAATTCACCGCTGTATACTGTACTAGTCACCGCCTTCTCACCTTTACTACAGTATTATAAGGAGGTGACCTCCCGCTAAGTGACCGCCCGGTTAGGACTATTAATCGCTATATGACACAAGACGATAACTCTGGCTTACTACTAAAGGAAGTAATTTGCCTTATTGAACTTACCGTCAGCTACTTTAGTTTACTTGGCAGTATATAAAATTACTTACTCTAATTCGCTGATTCAAATGATCGTTAAATCCTGTTTGCTTACTCTATGATTTATCGCTATACAAAGGTACTTAATTTATTCTACCGCTATAAAAGGGTAACTGAATTTGTTAACTCAAGTGATCGCTAAGTCTGTTTCGCTTTCTTAAGGTTTATTGCTACATTGAACTGGTTGCTGATAGCAGTTGACCGATAGACGCAGGTGAGTGCAAACCCAGTTATAGTAGCCTGGTGATGATGCTAACAGGTAAACCCTGACATAGTAATGATATAACATCAGCAGGTGAGCCCGCAAATAAAGTAGAGGAGACGTCAATAGGTGACCCCCCAAATAGTGATTACGTCAATAGGTGAACCCCCAAATAGTGATTACGTCAATAGGTGAACCCCCAAATAGTGATAACGTCAATAGGTGAACCCCCCTAAATATTACAGTGATGACGTAACCAGGTGGGGTGGACCCTCAAATAGTGATGACGTAACCAGGTGGGGTGGACCCTCAGATAGTGATGACGTCAACAGGTGAACTCAGTTATACTCATGTTAACATCAGAGGGAGTGGCATCTGGAACCCTGGAGAGTTATTAAGTGCCATCTGAGTACTCTACCTGGTGGGGTTATAGGAGGTCACTGGGGGGGTATCTAGGGAGGTAGAGAGAGGAAGATAGGTAGAAGAGGAGGGGGGTTATGGGAGGGGAGAGGGTAAGATGGGGAGGAGGGAGATTAAAGGACGGGAGACGGGAGAATAAGAGAGGATTGGCCCATACCCATACTAAGCAGTCTCGTTTACACCCAACCAAGATCGCTCATATATCTGTTCAATCTGTATGTGAACCTTCCAAGTGAACTCGCGTTAGGTAACTTGTTCCACTCATCCACTACTCTGTTCCCGAATCAGTGTTTACCTATCTCGCGCCTAAATTTAAATTTATCCAATTTAAAATTATTGCTATGTGTTCGCTTATGGTTAAATTGTTTAAGTATCTTCGTTATATTACATTTATTTAGCTCTGACTTCCATTTATACACCTCGATCATATCGCCCCTCACTCTACGCCTCTCTAGGGAGTGCAGATACAGATGCTTTAATCTGTCTCTATACTCGAGGGTCCTAATGCCCGGGATTTGCTTTGTCATTCTCCTCTGAATGCTCTCAAGGGATTAGATATCCATTCTCCAGTACGTTGACAAAACTGAACCGCATAATCCAAGTGAGGTCTCACAAGCGCAAGATATAGTTTCAGGATAACCTCGCTAGTCTTGTAACTAACACTCCTTTGTATGAACCCAAGTACTTTGTTAGCCTTGTTTCGAGCAAATACGCATTGTTGTCTTGGTTTAAGACTCCTACTTATCAGTACTCCTAAATCTTTCTCACAGTCGGATATCTCTATATCAACATTGTTCATCTGATAATTAGTTTCCCTATTTACATTTCGTAGGTTAAGTACTTTTCATTTGACCACGTTAAATTTCATTTGCCACTTTTCAGACAATGCGAATTTCTTTTTAGATCTTCCTGTAGTTTTGTCCAGTCTTCGTCAGATTTAATTACTCGCCCTATTTTAGTGTCGTCAGCAAATTTACTTACGTTGCTGTCTACGTATATATATATATATATATATATATATATATATATATATATATATATATATATATATATATATATATATATATATATATATATATATATATATATATATATATATATATATATATATATGTGTGTGTGTGTCGTTTATGCATATAATAAATAATAATGGTCCAGGAGCTGAGCCTTGACGTACTCCACTAGTGACGTTACCCCAGTCGGGTTTAGTGGCATTAATGCTGACTGTTCCCGTCCTGTAACCACGTCCTAATCCAAGTTAGAATATCTCCTCCAATTCCATGAGCCTCCACTTTACGCTTTAGTTTTCCGTGGGGGACTCTGTCGAAGGTAAACTACACAATAATCAAGTCCGTCGTCAACTGATTGGAAAACTGTTTACAAGAATTATAATGGATTTTGTCAGACATGATCGCCCGCTGGTGAAGCCTTGCTGGGAATCATTGATCAACTTGTGTTCCTCGAGGTAATTTTGAAATGAATTTGTAACTATTGCTTCCAGTAATTTTCTGCTATTGATGTTAGACTGATTGAACGGGAGTTAAAGGGAAGTAATCTTTCTCCCTTTTTTAAAATTGGTTAAGGGAAGGAAGAGGGGGGAGGGGAGAAGAAGAGGTATGGTTAAGGGTAGAAAAGGGAAGAGATTATGGGAGAGAAAAGAGGAGGTATGGAAATTACGGAAATGGAAGAGAGAAAGGATGTTATAGAAAAAAGAGAGAAGGAAGGAATTAGGAGAGACGAGGTAGGAGAGAGAAGGAGCTTTACGTAAGAAAGAAAATAAGGAGTCTGCAATAGGCCGGTTGGCCTGTGCATGGCAGCTCTTGTCGAAGTATGTAATAATACTAATAAAAGAGAGAGAAGAAGATAAGGCTAATGAAAGGGACAAGAACAGCGTACACATTAATCGCA
Organism: Homarus americanus; assembly: GCF_018991925.1. Taxonomy (NCBI): domain Eukaryota; kingdom Metazoa; phylum Arthropoda; class Malacostraca; order Decapoda; family Nephropidae; genus Homarus; species Homarus americanus. The sequence continues at coordinate 8,686,685 of NW_024741189.1, forward strand.
CCCCAAAAGCAATCTTGTCGATAGAAACATTTTTCTCGACTGAAAAAAAAATACAGGAATAATCGTGAATCAGGCTCTAATCGTCCAATATCAGGTATATTTTATACACATATAATTCAATTAATATTTGTTGCCAATTTTACTAAAGTTTTGGTACGTGTCAGTAGGTATTGTTTGATATTCCTGCAACTAAAACACATTGCTGGTGATTTTACAACTAAGACATGTGTTGATGGTCTTGCAACTAAAATACAATGTTGGTCTTAAAACTAAAACATTTTGTTGATGATCTTTCACAACGTGATAAAAATGCAGAAAATAAGCTTCTCCAGAAATCTATGTTCCAACGTATTTTCCTGAGGCTTTTATCATTAAATAATTTGCGTCGTGACGTTGATGACTGGGAAATATTAAATTTTCAAAACGCCTTAATACTTTTATCCTTATCTTTGCAACTAGAAAAGACTGTGTGTGAGTGCGTTCGTGTTTGCGTGCTTGCCTGTGTGTGTGTATGTGTGTAATAATAATAATAATAATAATAATAATAATAATAATAATTGACGGTTTATTGAAAAAGTGTGTGTCTGTCTGTGTCGAGACTCGTTATAAAGATGAAGTAAATGCATGATATTGTTTTATTAAAACTTATCAAAACAAGCAAGTGTTTGAGAAGTTGGGATAGATAGAAACGACCTCGGTATTGTGTCTGGTGTTTCCAAGAAAGTAAGAAAACGACAATAATTATAGAAAGTATGAAAAGAATAACCATGATAAAAAAAAGGTTAAAAATTACGAAAAATAAACAAGACTAAATTAAAATAGATAAATATAACTGTACAATTATTTGAAGGTAAATACATTTATTCTGGGACAACGTAGTAAAGTGGTGTTTATGATGCCGGGGTGAAGCTGTAAATTGTGAGCATTTTGTTTTATGGCGGCGGTGTAAATGTTGGGGGGCAGCCCTCAACACACCTCTTTGTTTATGTCCACCCAGGGCATAAACTACAACACCCAGTAACGCCAGCACTAAAGGTGTGGCCGGAATATATACCCCAGCCACGAATAATTCCTGCCGCCAAGAGAATAAGAATGTTTGAATAAAGGAGAAGATGAGGAGTCCTGCCAGGGAGTGTGAAGGATGTTGAGAACGTCTGGGACTTAGATTTGTGTATGATATTATGGAAAAGGAATTTTAATCGGGTACATTTCGTTAATCTATCAAGTTATTGTAGAGAGAGAGAGAGAGAGAGTCTACCCAAGTTACTTTAACGCCTATTTTCTTAAGCCATGAACTTCACAACCCCATCCCTTCATCCTCCATATACGTACAGCTCGCCTACTCCTCGTCCTCGTACCATGAAAACTTTTTTAGCACTTTCCAACACACAAACTTTCCGTGCAGGCCGCCTCTGGTTGCCCACTCCTTCCCTTGCAGCGTTTAAACTTCTTTTTTTTCTTCTCCATTTTCCAACACTCAAGCTTTCCGTACAGCTCGCCCTCTTCTCGCCCTCTCCTTGCCCTCTCCTCGTCCTCGTACAGTGAAGAGTTTTCAGGAGTGGCAGCAAGACGTCAGCATCCCTAGTGAGTGGGGACACTTTAGCCTGGGCGGGTTGTGACTGTGGAGACCCGCGTGGGAGCAGCCGTGCAAGGACCCAAAGTACCATCTGGGATCTACTAGACAAAAGTCGCACTGCGGATATCTCTCTCTCTGTTGACGATGATGGTAATAGTGGTGGTGTTGGTGATGTTGGTGAATGTTGGTTACTGACGGTGATGATTGTTGTTGATGGTGCTGGTGTTAGTGGTCATGACTTCTGCTGGGTGTTGGTGACTGCTGCTAGTGCTGGTGACTGCTGCTAGTGTTGGTGACTGCTGCTAGTGTTGGTGACTGCTGCTGGTGACTGGTGCTGGTCACTGCTGCTAGTGTTGGTGACTGCTGCTAGTGTTGGTGACTGCTGCTAGTGTTGGTGACTGCTGCTAGTGCTGGTGACTGCTGCTAGTGTTGGCGACTGTTGCTAGTGTTGGCGACTGCTGCTCGGGTTGGTGACTACTGCTAGTGTTGGTGACTGCTGCTAGTGTTGGTGACTGCTGCTACTGAAGGAAGCTGTGGCTGTTATTATTGCTCTTTTTAGTCGTAACAGCACTCCTCTTGTTACTGCTGTTCCTCCCATAATAATTCCTCCCGCTGCAGCAGAGAACGAGCATATGCTGAGCTGGCCGCACACACACACACACTCACACACTGTTACTACAAATTCCATTCATTTTACGACGAATGAACTGTCCCAGACTGAAGAATGTAATTTACCCAAACTTTTAATAATACAACAGTTGCTTTGGCTTCCGAGTATCTAAAAAAATCTAACAGGTTTTTGTTATTAAATGATAATATGTAAATTACTTCCAGTGTTATCATAGTAGAGAAATTAATAAACAAATGACGGTATCCTTTCAGGCGTTCCTCGTCCGCTACAGCTCTTCTCTTTTACACGGGATGGTATGTCATGTTGTGTAATGCGGACTTTCGCTTTTTTGTGCACAGTTCTTTTTTTGTAAACGGTATGTGTTGGTTGCCACATTTACAAGCCTCTCATGACAGGGGAGATAACAGTATAACAGGCAAGTTTTAAACCTCAGTAATAAGTGCATAATGCAAGTTGTCGCTAATTTTACATCGCGTTTTTTGCGCATAAATAAGATTTATTCCGTAATGAATGTCTGTTCCGGCGTTTATGTCTGTTATATAACAAAAACATACAAGTGTGTAATATATGCACAATATTATTACAGCCACATCTTAACAACGAAATATTAATATATGTGATATCTTTTGTCTGTTTATTACATAGATAAAAATTCTGTTTAATGTTATAACCATTTTCTCATAACACTAACACTTGCTTACACATTTTTTGCTCTGTTATATATGTATTACGTAAGATTAAGTTAGTTTTCCCTTCTTTCTTTATTTGTTTTATTTTCTTTCAGCTGAGAGTTCCAATAAGCTGCCCTGATAACGTCATTGATGTTTCTGTAAATTATAAAACGTTTTGCTATTTTTTTAATCACGTATTTTTCCAATGTTTCTCTTTATTTCTGTCGTGAAAAATATAGTTATTAGCGCTTGATAGGTTGCAGGAGTTATTAAGCTCATTTGAAAAGTTAATTTCATATAATTCTGCCTCTTTTATCTCTCTCTGTTCATGAGGAATTTTGGTGAAGAGGCGAATAATATGACAATGCATTTTTTTTATTGTTATTCTTATGATTATTATAGATTTTGGGGGGACTATTCTCATACATACATTACCTATTACTTCTACTGCAACAGCAACCACTATTGCTTATTGCTATTGCTACTACTACTACTACCACTACCACTACCACTACTACTACTACTACTACAACTTTTTTTTAACGTGGCCTCCAGCCTCCCCCAATAGCTACACCTTCGCCACCATTTAATTACCTTAATATTAAATATCCTAATACATAACTACTACTACTACTACTACTTTTTTCAACTTGGCCTCCAGCCGCCGCCAATAACCACTCCTTCGCCACCATTTTATTATCTCAATATTAAAAATCCTAACACAAAAGTAGCTACCCTAGTTGTGTCAGTTAAGCCGCAGATCTATGCGACTGTTGTTGGCTTAGGAGCCGATGATCTCGTTCCCCTGAGACAAAGTAATGCAGACCTAAGCAGAGAGAAGGACAGTCGACATCTCAACCAGTCTGCAACGTAACTTCTGGGCTGCTGCTTCTGTTAGGATAACACCTCTGCGAGTCTTGCATTGAAACATCTTGCACTTGGTCCCATCCCGCAAGAGGTTATGAACACAGGAGGTGTGAAGCTGCCTTGATCCACATTCTGAATTCTCTTGGTTACTCCCTGTTCTTGTCGTTCTCGTTCCTCTTGTGTGCAGCCTCGAGAGCCCGGTTACGGCTATATGCGGCCATGGGGTTGAATATCCTGATATCAAAGAAAATTCGCATCCAGAATCCTCGAGCACTAAAACTACCACTATCACCAGCACTGCAACTCCCACTATTACCACCACTGCAACTACCACTATCACCACCACCACCAGCCACCACCACCAACCGCCACCATCACTATCACCAGCAGTGCAACCACCACTACCACCACCACCACTACACTAACTGTCTCCCAGGTGCAATATACACACGATTACAGAGAGAATGAAGAGACAGGAAGAATAATGGAAGGAGATGGAGAGAGAGGGAAGAGGTGAGGAGAGAGTTATGAGAAAGTTAAACGAGGAAGAAAGGTAAAAGAAAGAGGATGAGCAAGGAATAAGCCAAGGGAAGAAAGATGAGAGAGAGAGAGAGAGAGAGAGAGAGAGAGAGAGAGAGAGAGAGAGAGAGAGAGAGAGAGAGAGTCTGCATATATAAGGTGATTGTTGCTATAAATCCTTTTTGTCGTACTGCTGCCGTTAATCATACAAGTATACATAAGGCGATTGTTGCCATTAAACGTTTTCGTTTTACTATTGCCGTTAATCATACATAAAGCGATTGTTGCCATTAATCGTTTATAATTTATTACGCTATTGTGGGTGGTTGTTGGGGGTAATATCGTTCAAGGCGGACACCAGCTCAAACTGTCCTTCTTGTTTTGTCTTTCCCACTATAAGAAATAATTAATGGATGATGATGATTATATTATAATATATTAAAAAGGTTTATTATATTAAAATATATCCCATTATTTGTATTTAGTAAATACTGTATAATAGCAATACATTACTAATAGCATTCTCCAGACACACAAATTAGATAGACGATAGAAACGGACAGGTAGATACTATATGGAACAGCTTACATTTTTGACAATTGTTACACAAATACGTTATAATACAAATTCCTTGGCAATTGGCCTGTTCCAGCGCCTCGACCGCCAATGAGTAACCTGACACTCTGAAACTAGTGAACGTTTTTTTTTCTGAAACTTTGTTTATAAAGTGTTTGTCTTATAGAGATCGTGCGCCACCATCCCCTGATTAACTTCATCATACACATTACATCTTACATATTTTGCCTGAGAAACTGATATGCCAACATATTCCCCAGCACTAATCGCATCATGTTTCCATTTCATATTAAGTCTCTTGTATTATCTGTTTGGGGTATTAGTGTTGGTTATAACAGTGATCATAATGGGTCGTCAGTGAGGACCACTATTCCGAACCTCATGTGGAAGGAAAATTTATGTTGAGTTTAACTAAGTGTGACAGCGAAGGGTAACCTGACTCAGTAAGACACACCTGGTTCAGTGTCGCTCTCCTCACACCTATTAGTTGTTATTATGACAAATACTGAACCTTTACCACTGGTTTTATTTTGAAAATTCAATCTGAAACTTGTTGAAGACACTGCCACTGACAGTCATCATCACTGACTCCTTATCCTCACTACTTGCTCTTGATACCCTAAACCCAGATTGTCACCCGCTTGTCTCTGAAGCCAGACACAAGCATATGTGTCTTGTTGACGAGGGCATCAGGATCAAGCTGCTGAGGATCCCCTCTCACATAGGCATTAGTGAACATGATAGGGTTGATGCCTTAACTAAACTCGCGTCCAACAATGACAATGCTGAGTACAACCTGGAACTGCCAAACAGAACCATAAAAACTGTAATCAGAAAAGAGCTTTATGGTGAATTTGAAGCCAGTAGACAAGTGTAAACAGGCATTAATCAATCCATTGTTTACCATGATGAGATGTATCAAATAAAACATGTATTTGGAGCAAGTAACAAGATCACTTGATTACAAGATGTTGTAACCGCTAGACTAAGGTTAGGATATAAGTACCTGTGGCAGTATGCCCCGCAGGCAGATGTGAACAAAACTAAATGTAAAGCGTGTGGCCAGACATATGACCACACACTCCAGCACTACGTCTTAGACTGTGAAAAATTATAACCTTATAGAGATAGATCCAAGCACATTGTCTATGCAATTGAACAGCACTTTATCTCTGATGACAAGATAGCTGATTTACTAAGGCTGTATCCACACTTCGCATCTAGCACCTTATCAAAATTCTATGTACCGACTTAAATAAACAATGTTCTGGAAATACTCTGTAACATTCATTGCCATAATATCAAAATCACTGGGGTCTGATAAACACCCTTTGTGGCCTGTACTCTGTAATCCTTTTTGCGCTACCGCTTACAGGATGAGTATGGGGTGCACAATAAACTAGCTGATGTCCGCGGCAAGATTCAAAAAAAGAAAATTCGACTAAATAAATGATGCACCATTAACACAACACTGCAGCATTATCTAACCCTTAGACGCTGTATATTGTGACGTAAGTGAATCCGGATACTGTATGTTGTTATGAAAACGTCAACAACACTTCACCTCAAGCACCTCTGAAACCACCAGCAGTAGGGCCGACTTAACGGGCGTCGGGATGTGAGGTTTTCGACCCATGGGACACGACTAAGCTACTACCAGGATGTCAGAACCGCAAAATTGGTGCAGGTAATCGGTGAAGGAAGCAGCGTTATCATGATTGGTCTTCGACGCCAGCCAGTTTTAGAGAAAGAAGTGGAAATAGGTTTTAGTTTTGGCGATGAGGATTGAGTGACAAAATGGTCTTTGCAATGAAACGTAAATAGAGTAAATAGGATAAAAAAAAACAATGTCTCCAATGAATAAACGAGAATAAATTAAAAACAAATATCTTGGCCATCAAGAGTACGTTGTTCTTGTCACATATCCAGAGTGATTCCGCGTCTTCTTAATCTGCCCAGTGCTTGTCCTATTACCTTCGTCTGCCCAGTGCTTGTCCTATTACCTTCGTCTGCCCAGTTCTTGTCCTGTTGAATGATGTTTGTCTGCCCAGTGCTTGTCCTGTTGCACTATCTTCGCCTGCCCAGTGCTGGTCCAGTTGAATTATCAATAATGTACTTATACTCGTCATAACGTCTGCTCATGTTCTGTGATTATCCAAACTATCTAAGCCTTTATAAGTTGATGATGGTGATGATGATGATGACGATTCTTAACCCTTGTAAGTTGATGGTGACGATGATAAAGATGATGAGAATGATGATGATGATGATGATGATGATGACGATGACGGGAATGAGTAGTAGGTAGTAGGCAGCTACCAAACAGGGAGGTACTACCGCCTGGAAAGATATTGGAAGCATAATGTGTTGTCTAATGGTAGACCCTGCTGCCATATGGCATCACGAAAAGTGTGACCAAGTCCTAGGTTACTGATCTGACTTTCTGTCTCATTTACACACAATTGCAGGGTCTCTCAATTGTTTCTCTTACTATTGACAACACAACATACATAATGTATATCGTTTCTCATTCTTGATTTATTTTTTTCCTTTTTGTATTTATTTATGGTTATCATGTTTATTTTTATTTGAATACTTTTATTAATTATTCTAATAATAGTAATAATAGGTATTATTATTATTATTATTATTATTATTATTATTATTATTATTATTATTATTATTATTATTATTATTATTATTATTATTATTATTATTATTATTATTATTATTATTATTATTATTATTATTATTATTATTATTATTATTATTATTATTATTATTATTATATTTTCGCCCCCCAGGCCCTGATGTGGGTCAGGGACCTGTGCCCGGGTGGGCTAATCCCCGTAATTAAAAAAAAAAATAGTGATCTACCAGTGGCATAAGAATACAAGTAATATATCATAAAGTCAGATGAATGAAGTACCCATCCCTGATATACTAAAGACTTACCTCATTCTTTATCTTAATCTACATAATAAAGAAGAAACTTTATTATCATATTATCACATGCAAATTAACTTTATCATTTTACTTTAGATTATAGAACGTAATAGGAATAAATTTGGTTCTCTCAGTATATCATTAACACATATAACCGGTTTATAAGAGAGTGAAAAAGATGGCGTTCAGAGTGTACTTTGACTATATGCTAACTAGATATTGCTCTTGGGTGAATTTATTTAACTTACGAATCTTCTGGTGAATTTAGATCGATATTCACAACATTCCATGAGTTAATTTCGTCTCGTGTCACAGTATGTAGTTATGGTAGAGCCTTGGTGTAAATTTGTTGCCAATGTTTTTCATGTTATTTTTTAACATTATGCAATTATATAAATCCTTTGATATAGAAACAGCAAAGCAAAATTATATTAAAATCCTAAACGATAGATACAATGAGAATTTAGTTTATCTAATGCACGACAGTAATTAAATAAAAATTCCCAAATGGATGCCTCGTTACACCCAGTATTTAATGTTACTAAAAGAACATTTACGCCCGCTAGACCCGCGTTCTTCATCTGTACTTTTAGAGTAATTACATAAAGTCCCCTAAAAGAACCGCTTGGCTGAGCCCGATGTTTTTAATAACAGTAAAAGGACGCTTAATGCTAGAGAGAGGCCGTTCGTGGGGAGCGGATGTGGCTGCCGTGACGCTCGGATTGTTTGTGCAACTGTCGTCACGGAGCACCAAGAACGGAAGCTAATCTAAATGCACAGTCGTTCCTTTAGGTAATGGCCGCCTTTAGGAGAGCGGGGGAAGGCGTGTAATGTGGCTCGTAAGGAGTGAGACTACTGACGTATGAGGCATAAACCCTTGTATTATGTGGAGGCATAGTGTATACTGTTTTACTTGTGTGGAAATACATTTATACAGTATTGTGTTGTATTATTTCAAGGCATATTGTATGTTACTTTACTTGGGTATGATGTGGAAATATAGTGCACGATATTATTGTGTACTTCTTTAGCTGTGTATAATTTAGAAACAATATGGCAGAAATATAGTGTGTGTGGAGAAACTGTACCTTATACGATGTACATATAATGGGTTGTGTATAATAATGCATAATTTTCAACGTATAATAAAATGTACCAGGTTTAAATTATCACTAAGTGTGTGTGTGTGTGTGTGTGCGCACGGGCGGGTGGGCTGGCGGGCGGGTGGGCGGGTATATGAGTGTTGCGGTGGGTGAGTTTTGTATTAATAATAAAGATGATGATAATAAAACCAGTAGTACTTATAATACCAATTACAGTAATAGTAACGATCTTAACAACCTAAAATATAATGACAATGACCCAAAACACAAAGTACTAACTACACACACACACGCACACACAAACACACACACACACACACACACACACTCAGCTTTAAAAAAAAAATTTGTCTGAGTCGCCAGTAAGCGCATCCAATTTAATGGTAACATTATCTTTTAATTGGTGGCATGACTGCTGGCCGCGTGACCCTGGCCCCTCCTGTTCTCTGTCCTATCCCTGTACCCCCAACCTGGGAGACTCTGTAACCCCCTCCCCCCGCACCCTCAATCTGTTACTCTTCTCTCTGGTCGCACTGAACTAGATTATAAGAGTAAGGTTTGTGTATCATCTGCACAGAGACGTTCCAGCGTTACTCAATATTTATATTATATGGTTTGTTAACATTTTATTAAAACCGAATTTTGTATCTGAACACCCAAGTGAGTCAGTTGATGTTACCAAAGTGGTCTAGGAGGTGAGTCTGACAGAACAGGTGTTGTGCGAGTCGCCGCGTGAACAACCCAATTGCTGTAGTTATGTTGTTCCAGCTCATGGTTCGACCAATGAGGAACCCAGATTGCTGGGATGTTGTTTGTTGTGTAGAGGTCAGTGCTTCCAATAACTTGATGACATAAACCATTGACTCTTCAGGCTTCTACGCCCTTAACTCATGAGACATAAAGGCAAGCATGAACTTAGCATGCTTCCCTGTTGGGCGCTGTAAACGCTTTTGCGCTTCACCTTACACAAGGATGTAGGGGGGGTGCCCCCCCTTCCCCCCCCCCCAAAAAAAATGCTTACGGCCACTTCCTGCTGAGGCAGGAGCCTGTGCAGGTGGATCTTCCCTTGTGATTGAGGATACGTTTTGTCACAATGTGTGGGTGAGGTGACGCCTGTGTACAGTTTAGCTGAGCTCAGACAACTACACGGGATCACTGGTCACCAGGCTGTGGCTCTACGGCTCAGAGAAAAGTTTTGCAGGTGAGGTTAACAACTTGGATGTTAGTACATGGTGGTAACTGTTCAGGTGTCTAATTTGAGTAATGTCGGTCTCGTGATGTAACAGTATATGTAACGTATAAATTTGAAGGTGAGTGAAGTATGCAACGCTTAACGATACAGCCATTCACAGACTCCTTATTTTCTTATGTTCTTATGTCCCTCACCTCCTCTCCCCCACCTCGTCCCTCACCTCCTCTACCCTCACCTCCTCTACCCCACCTCCTCCCTCACCTCCCCTCCCCTCACCTCCTCTCCCACCTCCCTCACCTCCCTCACCTCCTCCCACCTCCTCCCTCACCTCCTCTCCCCACCTCCTCCCTCACCTCCTCTCCCCACCTCCCTCCTCCTCTCCCCACCTCCTCCCACCTCCTCCCCACCTCCTCCCTCACCTCTCCCCCCACCTCCTTTCCCCCACTTCCTCCCCTCACCTCCCTCCCTCTCCCCACCTCCTCTTCCCCACCTCCTCCCTCACCTCCTCTACCCCACCTCCTCTCATCCACCTCCTCTATTCCACCTCCTCTACCCCACCTCTTCTCACCCACCTCCTCCCTTACCGCCTCTTTCCCACCTCCACCTCCTCTTTCCCACCTCCACCTCCTCTTTCCCATCCTCCCTCTCTTCTCTCCCAGATTAGGTTAGGCGAGACTAGGTTAGGTTAGGCGAGGCTAGGTTAGACTAGGTTGGTCAATCTTAAAGTGAAAGAAAGCTGGGGGGTCTAATCTTCAGGTGATCCGTTTTCTATGGTGGTCATCCGTTCGCGATAATTCCTAAGTAAATAATGCGTTCTTGAGTCCACTTTGTCGTTCTGCTGTACAGTATATACCTGCACTTATCAGAGGCGAGGTGGCCACTCCTTCTCCTCCTCGTCACACTGTTTTAGGCATTCCTCTTCTCATAACTTCGACAAAGACACGCTGGGCAGAACCATGGACATTGATTAAAGTAATTTAGAAAAGACGGGGAAAAAAAAAAAGATTCGGAGTGCACGTTCAAAACTGATAAAAATAGGACGGGGAGAAGTGAAGATAAGAGGGTCGGGTCGTGGAGTGGCCGAGGGGGGAAGGAAAACCCGAAGACCATGAGTGGCGGCGGGCAGTTTATCGTAATTATTGCAAGTGTTAATAATGATGGTTGAGGTTGGTGAAAGAATTCTCTCCTTATTGTGATTGAAACAACAAAACACGATTTATAGCATGTAGGTAATTTTCTTCTTCATGATGTGATTATCCACGTTATTTTTATTGCAATGGTTTAAAATCGTATGTCATTTGTGATTTATCCCCAATGTTAGTTGATGTTACTGAATGATTTTTAACTACTTTGAGTTTGTTAAAGAAGGATTTTTTCTGTTACTCTGAGTTAATATTGCTGAAGGATTTTTGGCTCTTACTTTGAATTATTATACTGTATTGAATATCTGATGACTTTGATGATTCTGTAGTGGTGGTGAATGTTGTTTTTATCAAGGCCTTTCACGACTAAAGTAATGTATCTGGTATGGTATTGTGACTCTTATAATATGGTTGACTTGTTGTTAATTTACTTTACCTTTTGTGGATGTTGTGTGTTTAGTTGTAGTTGTGATTGTTGTATGTTTAATTTTTTGGGGCTGATTGATGCTGTTTTTTTTTTCTTGTTCACTTTCGTCATTGATTTTTGTTATTTATTTACTTATGTTCTGGCTGTTATTGTGGTTTGTTTTAGGTCTCGTGATTTATGATGCTGGTTGATATAATTTTGTTATGGTGGTGTTATTGTTTTATGTTATTTAAGGTGTTATTTAAGCGTTTTTATGGTGTTATTTTATCGTGTTATTTGTGTATCGTAGACAAGTCACTTACTGGTGAAACTATAGGAATCGATAGGTATGGGGTAGGGAGGAGTGGTGAGGGAGGGAAGGAGTGAGGGAGGGAATGAAGGGGTTGGAGGGAAAGGGGGCACGAAGGAGGGAGGGACGAGGAAGAGAATGGGGGAGGTGGTGAGGAAGGGAGGGACGGAGAGAGGAAAAGGAAGACCTATTCACCCAATGTCTCTCTTCAAAGTAAAGGAATAAAAAAAATAATTCAACTTGAAAAAGGGAAAATTCAGAAGACTTTTAAGAGACTGAGGAAAGGAAGAAGTTGGATGGGCACCGATATTTTAACTTTGGATAAATTTTATGGTTAGACAACAACGAAAAAAATAATAGGCAGCAAAACAAAAATTCTAAATAAAGTTCATGAGATATTATTAAAAGAAAAAAGAAAAGAAACACGACAGTACCTCAGTCAGTAACATAATTCCTTAAACACGTTGACTAAACCCCTTAAATCCAGTACCTCTATCACTTGAGTACGTCTCCATAAACCCTTAAAAGTACGATGACCTGTTTCCTTGAGTACGATGACACGACGTTCAAGAGGGGTTAATAAAAGAAATAAAATACTCAACAGCCATATCAAAGGTACATGTTGTATTGACAAGGAGACCCGGGGAAGACAGGTAAGTTGGCGCCTCTCTAGATAACTTGTCTGTATTCAAGTACACACAGGTACACAACAGAGCAGCTCCCGGGGCAGGTTGATTAAGGCAGCCCTGATAAGACACTGAAGGACATCTGTGTGGAGTGAATGAGTGTTTGCGTAGGTGGTAGTGTGTGTGTGTGTAGGTGGCGGTGTGTAGGTATTGGTATGCGGGTGGTGATGTGTGTGTAGGTGGCGGTGTGTAGGTGGTGGTATGCACGTGGTGGTGTGTGTGTGTGTGCAGGTGGTGGTGTGTGTGCAGGTGGTGGTGTGTAGGTGGTGGTATGCACGTGGCGGTGTGTGTGTCGGTGGTGGTATGTGTGTGTGCAGGTGGTGGTGTGTGTGTGTGTGTGCAGTTGGTGGTGTGTGTGTGTAGGTGGCGGTGTGCAGGTGGTGGTGTGTAATAATAATAATAATAATTAACGGTTTATTGAAAGAGCTTGGCAGCCAGAAGGCTGAAAATATACAGTTACATATTTGGGGAATGGGTTACGAATTACAAATAATATACAAGTAACATAAGTGACACAAATAAGACATATAATAACTAGATGGGGAAAAGCTCAAACTACAGTTCATTTCAACATAGTGACAGTGTAAGGAGCAGTGTTTACTGGGAGTGAATACACTGATTTATTACAAGTTATTGATAATCTTTACAATGGTTGGGACTGGGCTGTTCTTATAGCGATCAGTTCGTGCACGTATGGGCTGAATGCGGTTGTGGTGTCGAACAGCAATTCTCGGACAAGGGATCTCAGGTGGTAGTAGGAGCCGGTGTCGGGGATGGTGTAGAAGCTTCTTACCAAATTTGCAGATGAGGTCGTGGTGATGGTCAGTGAGAGTGATGTGTGTGTGTGTGTGTGGTGTGTGTGTGTGTGTGTGTGTGTGTGTGTGTGTGTGTGTGTGTGTGTGATGATGTGTGCAGGTGGTGATGTGTGTGAGGTGGTGGTGTGTGGGTGGTGGTATGCACGGTGGTGTGTGTGTGTGTGTGTGGGTGGTGGTATGCAGGTGGTGGTGTGTGTGTGTGGGTGGTGGTGTGTGTGCAGGTGTGGTGATGTGTGTGGTGGCGGTGTGTGGGTGGTGTGTATGCACGTGGTGGTGTCTGTGTGTGTGGGTGGTGGTATGCAGGTGGTGGTGTGTGTGGCATTGGTGGTGTGTGTGTGTGTGTGTGGGGTGGTGTGTGTGCAGGTGGTGGGTGTGTGTGTGTGTGTGTGTGGGTGGTGGTGTGCAGGGTGGTTGGTGGTGTGTGTGTGTGTGTGTGTGTGTGTGTGTATTGGTGGTATGCAGGTTGTTGGTTGTGTGTTGCAGGTGGTGGTGTGTGTGTGTGGTGGCGGTGTGCAGGTGGTGGTGTGTGTGTGTGTGTGTGGTGGTGTGCAGGTGGTGGTGGTGTGTGTGTGTGGGTGGTGGTATGCAGGTGGTGGTGTGTGTGTGTGTGTGTGTGTGTGGTGGTGGTATGTGGGTGGTGGTGTGTGTGTGTGTGTGTGGGTGGTGGTGTGTGTGTGTGTGTGGGTGGTGGTGTGCAGGTGGTGGTGTGTGTGTGTGTGGGTGTGGTGTGTGTGTGTGTGTGTGGGTGGCGGTGTGCAGGTGGTGGTGTGTGGGTGGTGGTGTGTGTGCAGGGTGTGGTGTGTGTGTGCAGGGTGTGGTGTGTGTGTGGTAGATGGTGGTGTGTGTGTGGGTGGCGGTGTGCAGGTGGTGGTGGTGTGTAGGTCGTGGTATGCGTGGTGGTGTGTGTGGGTGGTGGTGTGTGCAGGTGGTGGTGTGTGTGTGTGTGTGTGGGAGGTGTGGTGGTGTGCAGGTGGTGGTGTGTGTGTGTGTGTGTGTGTGTGTGTGGGTGGTGGTGTGTGTGTGGGTGGTGGTATGCAGGTGGTGGTGTGTGTGTGTGTGGGTGGTGGTATGCTGGTGGTGTGTGTGTGTGTGGGTGGTGGTGTGTGTGCGGGTGGTGGTGTGTGTGTGTGTGTGGGTGGTGTGGTGTGTGTGTGGGTGGTGGTGTGCAGGTGGTGGTGTGTGTGTGGGTGGTGGTGTGTGTGCAGGTGGTGGTGGTGTGTGTGTGTGTGTAGGTGGTGGTGTGCAGGTGGTGGTGTGTGTGTGTGTGGGTGGTGGTGTGTAATAATAATAATAATAATTAACGGTTTATTGGAAAAAATTGCAGCCAGGCTGAAAATATACATTGGACATAAATGACTTATTACATACATTGGTGGTTTAACAAAGCCTTCATTAGAAGGTAAAGGAACATACAGTGAACATACAGATTAATGTAGGTGTTGAATAGCAAACTCGTAGTGTAGTAACTCCCTCCGGATGGTGTTAGGAGGAACTCACGTGGTGTGTGGTTCCCTCAGATGTTGTTATGAGGACCTGGCGTGGTGTAGTAATTCCCTCGCTGATGGTGTTATGGGGGCCTCACGTGGTGTAGTAATTCCCTCACAGATGGTGTTATGGGGACCTCACGTGGTGTAGTAATTACCTCACAGATGGTGTTATGAGGGCTCACGTGGTGTATACTCCCTCACAGATGGTGTTATGAGGGGCATCACGTGGTGTAGTAATTCCCTCACAGATGGTGTTATGAGGGGCCTGACGTGGTGTAGTAATTCCCTCACATATGGTGTTATGAGGACATGTGGTGTAGTAATTCCTCACAGATGGTGTTATATGAGTGAGGTTTGGTCCAGGCCTTCCTATCGTAGACGGTTAACACATCAGTGGTTGTTATTGGTCTCGCGAGGCCGTTATCACTGGGTACCTGGGACCTCACTGTGAAGGTTAACTTGGGTGCGACTGTTACTGTTGAGTTGTTCTCACTGACTTAAGCACTGTTCACCACTGTTCACCTCGGTTTAACACTGGTTCCGTTCCTTTCCTAAATGAAATTGTAACTTCTGGCGAGAACTTGTTGATATTCCGGTGGGGAGGGGTTCAGGGAGGGGTTGGTATGGGCCAAATTAACAGTTGACCTGGCTGCTCGAGAGGAGCCCAGGTACGTCTTGAACTTCGGTGGTCAGGATGTGTGTGTGCAGGTGGTGGTGGTGTGTGTGTGTGTGTGTGTGTAGGTGGTGGTGTGCAGGTGGTGGTGGTGTGTGTGTGTGTGTGTGTGTGTGTGTGTGTGTGTGTGTGGGTGGTGGTGGATGAGGTGGTGGTGTGTGTGGGTGGCGGTGTGGGTGGTGGTATGCACGTGGTGGTGTGTGTGTGTGTGGGTGGTGGTGTGTGTGCAGGTGGTGTGTGTGGGTGGTGGTATGCAGGTGGTGGTGTGTGTGTCGGTGGTGATTGTGTGTGTGCAGGTGGTGGTGTGTGTGTGTGTGTGTGGGTGTGGTGGTGTGGAGGTGGTGGTGTGTGTGTGTGTGTGTGTGTGTGTGTGTGTGTCGGTGGTGGTGTGTGTGTGTGTGTGTGGGTGTCGGTGGTGGGTGTGTGTGTGCAGGTGGTGGTGTGTGTGTGTGGGGTGGCGGTGTGTGGGGTGGTGGTGTGTGTGTGTGTGTGTGTGTGTGTGTGTGTGTGTAGGTGATGGTGTGTGTGTGTGGGTGATGGTGTATGTGTGTGGGTGGTGGTGTGTGTGTGTGTGGTGGTGGTGTGTGTGTGTGTGTAGGTAAATAATATGTATATGTAATAATTAACGGTTTATTGAAAAGCTTGGAGCCAGAAGGCTGAAAATATACAGTTACATATTTGGGAATGGGTTTCGAATTACAAATAATATACAAGTAACATAAGTGACACAAATAAGACATATAATAACTAGATGGGGAAAAGCTCAAACTACAGTTCATTTCAACATAGTGACAGTGCAAGGAGTAGTGTTTACTGGAGTGAATACACTGGTTTATTACAAGTTATTGATATAATTTTTTACAATGGTTGGGACTGGGCTGTTCTTATAGCGATCAGTTCGTGCGTATGGGCTGGATGCGGTTGGTGGTGTCGAACAGCAATTCTCAGACTAGGGATCTCCAGGTGGTAGTGAGGCCAGTGTCGAGGATGGTGTAGAAGCTTCTTACCAAATTTGCAGATGAGGTCGTGGTGATGGTCAGTGAGAGTCGAAAGGGTCAGTGGGTGGTGTGTGTGTGTGTAGGTGGTGGTGTGGGTGGTGGTGTGCAGGTGGTGGTGTGTTTTGTGTGTGTGTGAGTGGTGGTGGTGTGTGTGTGTGTGTGTGGGTGGCGGTGTGCAGGTGGTGGTGGTGTGTGTGTGTGTGTGTGTGGGTGGTGGTGTGTGTGTGTGTGGGTGGTGGTGTGTGTGTGTGTGTGGGTGTGGTGTGTGTGTGTGTGTGTGTGGGTGGTGGTGTGTGCAGGTGGTGGTGTGTGTGTGTGTGTGGTGTGGGTGGCGGTGTGTGTGTGTGTGTGTGTGTGTGTGTGGAGGTGGTGTGTGTGTGTGTGTGTAGGTGGTGGTGTGTGTGCAGGTGGTGGTGGTGTGTGTGTGTGTGTGTGTGTGTGTGTGTGTGTGTGTGTATAGATGGTGGTGTGTGTGTGTGTGTGTAGGTGGTGGTGTGTGTGCAGGTGGTGGTGTGTGTGTGTGTGTGGGTGGTGGGGTGTGTGTGTGCAGGTGGTGGTGTGTGTGTGTGTGTGTGGGTGGTGGTATGCAGGTGGTGGTGTGTGTGTCGGTGGTGTTATGTGTGTGCAGTTGGTGGTGTGTGTGTGTGGTGGTGGTGTGGGTGGTGGTGTGTGTGTGTGTGTGTGTGTGTGTGTGTGTCGGTGGTGGTGTGTGTGTGTGTGTGTGTGTGTGTGTGTGTGTGTGTGTGTGGGTGGTGGTTGGTATGTGTGTAGGTGGTGGGTGTGTGTGTGTGGGTGGTGGTGTGTGTGTGTGTGGGTGTGGCGGTGTGTGTGTGTGTGTGGTGGCGGTGTGCAGGTGGTGGTGGTGTGTGTGTGTGTGTGTGGGTGGTGGTGTGCAGGTGGTGGTGTGTGTGTGTGTGTGGGTGTGGTGTGCAGGTGGTGGTGGTGTGTGTGTGTGTGTGGGTGGTGGTGTGTGTGTGTGTGTAGGTGGGGTGTGCAGGTGGTGGTGTGTGTGTGTGTGTGTGGGTGGCGGTGTGCAGGGTGGTGGTGTGTGTGTGTGTGTGTGTGCAGGTGTGGTGGTGTGTGTGTGTGTGTGTGTGGGTGGGGTGTGTGGGTGGTGTGGTGTGTGTGTGTGTGTGTGTGTGCAGGTGGTGTGGTGTGTGTGTGTGTGTGTGGTGCTGGGTGGTGTGGTGTGTGTGTGTGGGTGGTGGTGTGCAGGTGGGTGGTGTGTGTGTGTGTGTGTGTGTGTGTGTGTGTGTGTGTGTAGGTGGTGGTGTGTGTGTGCAGGTGGTGGTGGTGTGTGTGTGTGTGTGTGTGTGTGTGTAGGTGGTGGTGTGTGTGTGTAGGTGGCGGTGTGCAGGTGGTGGTGTGTGTGTGTGGGTGGTGGTGTGCAGGTGGTGGTGTGTGTGTGTGTGGGTGGTGTGTGTGTGTGTGTGTGTGTGTGTGTGGGTGTGGCGGTGTGTAGGTGGTGGTGTGTGTGTGTGTGTGTGTGTGTGTGTTTGTGGGTGGGGTGTGCAGGTGGTGGTGGTGTGTGTAGGTGGTAGTGTGTGTGCAGGAGGTGGTGGTGTGCAGGTGGTGGTGGTGTGCAGGTGAGGGTGTGTAAATGGTTGTGTGTAGGTGGTGGTCAGCAGGTGGTTGTGTTGTAGGTTGTAGTTATGGTTTAACTGGTGATCTTATACATCTATATTATACACATCTCTAAAACATTTAATTTGATTTCTAGTTCAAAATAATCTAAACGAAATTACATTAACTAGTTCACACTATCAATCTACACTCTCGTTACACCTAATAATTCTACTGACCAAAATACTAACATAAATAACATTATCTTGATATTTTGATAACGTCAGGATCTTTTTTACCTCTCGTTCTTAATCTTCAAATAAACTGTTTTTTTTTTTTTTGTCAGAGAAATATTTGGGTTTTTGTTGTTGAAGCGGAGAATAATGCTACTGAACCGCGATTAAGGTGATTAAATGACAGCCAGTGAGATGAGCTTAGTTTAAGTCCTTAGCATTAGGTGTTTAACCCCCCTCCCAAAAAAAAAATAACCGTGGTGTCTAATCTTCAGGTGATCCAATTAATCATGAATGAAGGCCTAGTAAGAAGAACAATCTAATGTGGAATGGCGGAAAAAACTCACACATGTATGAATAAATGGAACAGGATACAACAGGACATCAACCCGTGTATCTGATGCTCAACGCTGTAACATTAACGACAATCTCTCAACGTATGCAGCCACGGTTTATGCTTCATCTGATGGCCTACTGTGAAGAATATACGAGCGATGAGTTTGCTTTTTAGGGATGAGGGAGGAGGAGGAGGTGGGGTGAGGTGGTTATGGGGGAAGGAAGTGAGGAAGGAAAGGAGGATGGTGAGGAATGGAGAGTGGGTGGAGGTGGTGAGTGGAAGAGGTGGGGAAAGAAGGGAGGGTGGTGAGGGCAAGGGGTCAGGAAGGAAGGGAAGTGGGGTGGCTATGGAGGATGAGAGTGGGAGGAGAGAGGGCGTGGTTATGGGGGATGGGGTGAGGAAGGAAGGAGGGTGGGGGTGATGAGGAGAGGAAGGAAAGGAGGTGGGGGTGGGTGAGGAAGGAAGAGTGGGGGGTGAGGGGGTGAGGAAGGAAGGGCGGAGTGAAGAGGGAGGAGGAAGTGAGAGAGAGAGGGAATGAGGGGGTGGATGGAAAGGGGGATCGAAGTGGGAAGGAGGAAGCAGGGAATGGGAGGGAGGGGTTGAGGAAGGGAAGGTCAGAGAGGGGATAAAGAAGACCCATTCACCCAATGTCTCTCTCTTCGAAATAAAGGAACAACTTGTTGCTAGTGCCAGACCAGATTGGCTCAGACTGGCTACAGGGAATTGATATTGAAACAGTTTATTTATCCATAAAAATACAGACACAAAGTGAACAATAACAACAACACTGACATGAGTGAGCCTGAACCCTCTCAGTGGCTCCTGTTATATACTGTACATTTATCTCAAGGAATTATTATGTAATATATAAGAATGTTACCAAGTTTATTACGCATAAAGGAAGGGATTGTAGTCTTTCCTCGAATGGTTGCGGATATATTGTTAAGACTTTCTTGGGCACTAAGGTAGATTCCAGACTATTTTTATGGTATAAATTTAATGGAATTTATTTTTTTTTTTTTTTAGTTACTGATATTCACAAGAAACCGACAGACGCTTTCCTACACAACTCGTTCCCCCTCCTCCTCCCTCCCCACAAACACCTTTAGTCAGTATAAGTCGACCACAATTCAATAATACATGGAGGGAGAAAATACTAATAACCTAATTCATGTGAGATTTTATTATATTTACCTTCAAAGTCTTACTGAGATCCGTTGTTATGTTATATATAGAGTTTTCGAGGTGCGTTATGGTGGCGCACATCCGCATGGGGAAGCCAAATTCGGAAATGTGTGCACACAAGGAAATTGAAGTCGGAAACACACACACACACACCTCTCTCTCTCTCTCTCTCTCTCTCTCTCTCTCTCTCTCTCAGGTCTTGCCATGCTACACGGCAATGCACTGATTCCAACGTTGGACCCCCTTGGCG
>NW_024741189.1:8711850-8896424 GCF_018991925.1 Homarus americanus
TGAATAGGGGTTTGAGTGGAGGATGAATGGGATTGAGAGGATACAAATGCTAAATAGTATCGGTGAGATAGTGAGTGGGACATAGCGTGATGTTTAACCATGACACGAAGGGGTTATCTAGCCCAGGAAATGACCCTTATCTAAATGGCCTCCAGAAGAGCTACCCTACCCACCCTCCACGTTAGCTTACATTACCCCCAAATGGTTCTCATAGCATCATAAATGACCATCACAAAGGCCGTCAATGCCACTTTTCCCTAAATACCAAAAAAAAACTGTTCTCAATTATTTAGAACTATTTAGCGAAGTTAATTCCCAAAGGAACAGTAGATTTTTAACTCCAAATAATTCCCACAATAATTTACCGACCCCATAACAACCCCCCCCCCACACCGTATCCCCACCCAGTGTCCCACCCACCAAATAGTTCCCACAGTAGCCTTTTAACATAGCTTCTCCTCCCTCCCTCCCTCCCTCTCTTCCTCCATCCCCTCACCCCCTCCCTGCCCTAGCCCTCTCTCCGACCTCTATTCACTCTATCAGCAATCCCTCCCCTCCCCTCCCTTTCACTCTCCACCCTCCCTCCCTCCCCAGCCCTCTCCCAAATAGCCCTCACAAAAACAAACCAGCCCCTTCCGAGACTAAGCCCAAGTGGGTCTCTCCAGGGCATAAAACACAGAGGAACCCATGCCACACCACCACGACCCGTCACCCACGAAGACCTAACAGGGTATGGATTAGAGGGATCTCTCTCTCTCTCTCTCTCTCTCTCTCTTTGCTGAGGTGGTAAGAGGTGGGATTGATATGAAGGAAGTGTGTGTGTGTGTGTGTGTGTGTGTGTGTGTGTGATAGGTATTAGGTGGTGCCGCAGGTGAATAAAATAATATAAGTGTGTACGGTAGGGATTAGTAGTCACACACACACACACACACACACACACACACTTACCTTTGACCTCCCTACTCACTCTGGTCTACAAACACACACTCGGACCCATGCACCCACAGTCGCTGTAATCAATGACGACAGATTCACACAGACCCATAAAAGCGTTTACCGTCAACGCCATTATCATAACACACAACAGAGGCGATAATCACATTAGGTTGTATTGTATTTTGCATAATGTCTGACCCGAGCAGAGGCATTCATTAGTGCTAAAATATTTATTACCATTGTTTTGTTTTTCCCCAACATTACTCGTAACAGCCGGCAAAGCTTGTTTTATTGAAGGGGTAAATTTGTAGTTATAATACATTGTAATTGTATGTTGATATAAACACGTAAATATTATATAATGTCCATGAACTGTATTGGGTGTGTGTGTGTGTGTGTGTGTGTGTGTGTGTGTGTGTGTGTGTGTGTGTGTGTGTGTGTGTGCGTGTGTGTGTGCGTGTGCATGTGTGTGTGTGTGTGTCATTGTTTATGATAAGTGTTGTTTGTGTCTATAACTCACTGGTGTATACATGTATTTGTTTGGTTATTCTTTTACACGTATGTTGTTGTTTGTTAATACCTCCGACGGACATGTACGTGAACGAATAGGTAAATACACGCATATACAAGACACGTATACTGCACATGGGACAATCAAACACACACACGCTACTATGGAGATCCCAGAGTACGTGATCATACAGCTACTGATAGTGATGAGTTATTAGGGATGTCACCTAGGTTGGTGAGTTTTGGGTGACTAAAGAAGCCACTACTGGACCCGCAGCGTCGTCCACATTCGCTGCACATGTTGAGGGCTGCATCTAGTGCGGGAGGGACGGTGGCAACGTCTTTTAGGCGTTGACGCTTGTCTTCCTCGGTTTGCAGTCGGGCTAACTCGAAAGTATTGACACCTTCTCGTGTGATGCTCCTCCAAGCATTACGATGTAGAGCAATCATCTCCCAGGTGAATGGGTCGATTTGGCACTTTTTCAGGTTTGTCTTAATACTATCCTTATACGTTTTCAATTGCCCGCCGGCGTTACGTTTACTATTCGTTAGGTGACTGTAAAGTAGCTGTATCGGCAGTCTATTTTCGTCCATGTGGGTAACATGGCCAGTCCAACGTAGTTGTTCATGGATAATGGTAGCCTCGATGGTCCTACAGTTGGTGTCAGCGAGAATACTGGCACTTGTTCTCTTGTCTTCCCAGCGAACTCGGAGGATGGAACGTAGACTACGTTGGTGAAAGTTTTTAAGTGCCTTGAGGTACCTCCTGTATGTGACCCATGTTTCACTGCCATATAGCAGGGTGGGGAGAATCGCTGCTCGATATACATGCACCTTTGTAGATAGTTTTAGCTCCCTACAGCTGAAGACACGGTTTCGGATTCCGCCATAGGCTTGAGATGCACAACTGATCCGATGCTGAATCTCTTGATCGATGTCTGCGGTGATGGACAGGTGGGAGCCGAGATACCAAAAGTGGGTAACATTAGAGAGGGTAGTACCGTTAAGCTGGATGGATGGTGGAG
Source organism: Homarus americanus (assembly GCF_018991925.1). Lineage (NCBI taxonomy): Eukaryota > Metazoa > Arthropoda > Malacostraca > Decapoda > Nephropidae > Homarus > Homarus americanus. The sequence goes on from NW_024741189.1 coordinate 8,714,322, forward strand.
GTGTGTCTGAACCAGGGGCAGGTTGAAAGAGAATCCGAGTCATATGTACATTCACCCCAAGGCCGAAGTGTGCATACGCATCTGCGTAGGTGTTTAAGGATCTCCTGTAGGTCGTGTTCAGTGTGAGCAACAAGGGTGAGGTCGTCTGCATACTGAAGCTCAATAATGGAGGCTGCCGACACCTTTGTTCTTGCCTGGAGTCGTCTTATGTTGAAAAGACTCCCCTTCACCCGGTACTCGACGTCCACCCCGCCGGCTAAATTGGCACTGCACGAGTAGGGAAGGCAGCCAAGGAAATGTAAAAGAGAGTTGGTGCCAGTACACACCCTTATTTAACCCCCGTTTGGATGGGGAAGAACTCAGACTGGATGCTATTGTGCAGGACACTGCCGTTCATGTCATCGTGGAGTTGCCTCACAATGGCGATGAATTTTGGTGGGCAGCCAAAACGGCTGAGGGTCCACCATAGGCCTTCTCTGTTGACCGAGTCGAAGGCTTTGGTTAGGTCGACGTAACCCATGTACAGGTCACGACACTGTTTTCTGCACTTTTCACACACACACACACACACACACACACACACACCTCAACTCTCCTCCACTCACATACCTCAACACATCCCCATGGTTCTATCCCACACACTTCTCCCACACACCTCTCCCACACACCTTCCCTACACACATCCTCCCCCACACCTCCACCCCACCTCCCTCCCACCCCCACCTCCCCCACACCTCACCCCACACACTCCCCCACCTCCCCCACCTTCACCCCCCACCCCTCCCCACCTCCCACCCCACACCCCACCCCCCACCTCCCCACACACCTCCCCACACTTCCCCGCCCCCTCCCCCAACTCCCCCCCCCCCTCCCCCACACACCTCTCCCCCACACCTCCCCCTCCCCTACCCCACACACCTCCCCACCTTCCCCACACCACCTCCCCTCCCCACCTCTTCAAAATCTCCCCATACTCCTCTCCCCCCACACCTCCCCACACACCTCCCCCCACACACCTCCCCCACACACCTCCCCCACACCACCTCCCCACACACACCTCCCCACACCTCCCCCACACACACCTCCCCCCCCCTCCCCCACCTCCCCCACACCTCCCCACCGCCACCTCCCCACACCTCCCCACACACACCTCCCCCACCTCCCCACAAACCTCCCCCCACAAGCCTCCCCACACCTCTCCCCCCTCCCCTCCCCACATACACCTCCCCCACATACACCTCCCCCCCCTTACACCTCCCCCCACACACACCTCCCCCACACACACCTCCCCCCACACCTCCCCCACACCCCCCTCCCCCATACACCTCCCCACCCCCCCCTCCCCCCCACTCCCACACCTCCCCACCTCCCCCACCTCCTCCCACACAGACAAATATTTATAACATAGCATAATAAGTCCTTAAAAAAGGTTAATATGAATACACAAAATATCCCAAAAATAAAATCCAACACATAGTTTCCAGTCGACGCTTGGCGAATTTTTACAGCTTAATTAAATGGACCATTGTAGTGGAGCTTTTTTTTTTTTTACAATTCAGTCCGAGCGCCGCGTGTTTGTAAATAATTGAATTATCCAATTTATAATTAAGAATTTAGCCATGCTGACAACTGCGAAAAATAAACACCTGCATAACACATTGCCGTTATTTAATTCATTTTACAATAATGAGTGTGGAGTCTTGTCTTGTGTTCAGATGGAGAGGATATGGATGGAGTTGGGAGTTTGTGTGGATCTTTCGAGAGGGTGGTGTCTTGAGATGTATGGATGTGAAGGTGGATGATGGATGGTTGATGGAGGAGGAGGAGGAGGGGGGAGATGAAAGGAATGAGGTGGAGAAGGGAAGGAGGTGGAGGATGGGAGAATAAAATAAATGAAAAGTTGAGAAGAGGAGGGGCAGTAGACTGAATAGAAATGGAGGGAAGATGAGAAAAGAAGACGAGATAGAGAACGAAGTGAACTTTTTGAAATTTCATTACTAATAAAGGCTAGTTTGTTGTGCACCCCATATTTATCCTGTGAGCAGTAGCGCATGAAGAATGATAAAGCAGAGGTCACTAAAGTTCATTGTCAGGGGTCAGGTTATTGTAGCACTGAATATTATTGTTACACTCGCTACGTGCCCCAAAGAGTCGCTCTTAATGGACCCAGGGACGCCGCCCCAGCCGCCATGGACACACCTGATGCCTCCCTCCGCCGTGCCCATCTTCCCTCCATCCCCACCGTGCCCATCCTCCCTCCATCCTCACCGTGCCCATCCTCCCTCCACTCCCACACCACATCTCTTCCTGACCATATCTCTCTCTCTCTCTCTCTCTCTCTCTCTCTCTCTCTCTCTCTCTCTCTATATATATATATATATATATATATATATATATATATATATATATATATATATATATATATATATATATATATATATATATATATACACACACATTTATTCTTGCTGAGAAAACCAGGTGCTCTCGCCCACCCATCATTTAAGTCTAAGAAGGACAACATGAACTCTGTTTGGTTCCCTGTTGGGCGCTGTAACTCTTCTGCGTTTTGCAATACACAGGATATAAGAGGGTGCCCAATAAACTAGCCCCGCGAATTGAGGGATGAAGACTAGGTAGGAAGGGAGGTGTAAAGAAGGAAGGTTGAGAAACAAAACTGGAAGGACGGGAAAGATGTATAGAAGAAGAAAAGCAGAGAGGAAGGAAACTGCAAGGGAGAAGAGAGAGTGATGAGAATATGAAAGGGAGATGACTGGAAGGTAGGAGAGAAAAGAGATGGAAAGATTAGGGAAGGATAAGAGGAAGGGAAGAGGGTGAAAAAAAAGTAGAGAATAAAGGGAGCAAGGTGAAAAGAGAGGGAGGAATGTAGAAAGAGTGGGAGGAAGTTGGAGTGAGAGGGAAGGGAAACGAAAAAGAGGAAGGTGAGAAGAGAGTGGAGGAAGAGAGGGAGGAGAAGGGTGGAAAGAGACTGGACGATAAAAGGAGGGGAGGGGAGGGGAGGGGAGGGGTAGGGGAGGCAGATTACTTGCTAGGCCAACACACAGCGGACCACTACCACCACCGACACTCGCGTTAATTAAAACTTTACCATGGCTGCCGGGGCCTGTATGCTGCTGCTGCTGCTGCTGTGGTGTACAGTAGGTAGTAGGTAGTAATACTCATTGTGGTGGTGGTAGCTGCGTTGGTACTGTTGATGGTGGTGGTAGCGTTGGTACTGCTGATGGTGGTGGTAGTGTAGATATTGGTAGTTGTGGTGGTGTTAGTGTAGGTACTGCTGGTGGTGGTGAGAGGTGTACAACTGAGGATGGTGGTAATGCTGTTTTTGTTACCACTGCAGCTGGGTCCGGGGTACGGCTGTTGTTTATTAATGGTGATGATGATAATAATAAAGTTGATGATTTTGGTGAAAATTAGAAAACTAAACTTACATTCCCTTGAGAGACATAGTGAGGTGGCGATATGATCGAAGTATATAAATAAAAGATGGGGTTAAATAAAGGTGATATAACCAAAGTACTTTTACTATCAAATCAAGAGCGAACACGTAGCAATAGATTTAAATTAGACGAACTCTGATTTTTGGCGTGAAATAGGTAAACGTTGGTTCGGGAATAGAGTAATGGATGAGTGGAATAAGTTCCCGAACACAACCCTTAACTTCAACTGGTTGGGGAGCTTCAAATATATGTTGGGCAGATATAGGAGTAAGAAGGATTGGGTGTAAACAAGGGCTGTCTAGTATAGACCAATAGACTTACTGCTTCTTATGGTATTGATGATGATGGTGAGGGTGATGGTGAGCATGATGATGATGATGATGATGTACTTTTAGATACTTTTGATAATAATGGTATTTTACTGTTGCTTCGCCTTAAATGATGATTATTATTGACTTTTTTTTGTGAATGGAAATGATTTTGTTGTTCATGAAAATTATCTTAGGGCTTTTACTATTGTTGCCACTTGACTTCCTGTTACATAGATTCCTGCGTTTAAAATTACACATATTTCTCCCGTTTATCAGTTTCTTTCCATACATACTATATTCTCCCATCTCCTCCATGTATTTTGTTTTTATTTTACTTCTTTTTCTTCTCTTCCTATCTGTTTTATCTTCTTCTCACGTGTCCTCGTGTTTCTTTCTCTTTTCTTCCTTCATCTGATCTTACTATTGTCTCCTTAACAGTACTGTATTTTTTCTTCCCCACTTCTTCACACTTGCCCTCCTTCTTTCCTCCTTTCTTCTTTATATCCTACTTTACCTATTTCTTCTTCTTAATCCTCACGCTCCACCTTCTCTCCCCCCCTCCTCTTCCTCCTCCTTCTTCTCCTCTTCCTCCTCCTTCTTCTCCTCTTCCTCCTCCTTTTTATCCTCTTCCTTCTCCCCTCCTCATTTTCCTCCTCCTCCTCCTTCTTCTCCTCTCCCTCCTCCTTCTCATCCTCCTTTTCCTCCTCCTCCATCTCCTCATCCTCCTCCCCCAGTAGAGATAGGCCTAAGAGCACATGAACACACATTAAATTCCATTTCTCAACCTATCTGTGTAATTGTACAGTATCTCTAAAAAGTATCCGTCCACTCTGTGTGAAACATTTTGAGACCACGGATGGTAGATATTGGGACATGCATTCACTTTGGTATATAGTTTAACATAAGTATTGTAATGTGTATTTATTTCGACGTAATTAATATGATGTTCGCTTACCAAATGCAGTAGGATCAGTCTGCCACAGAGCCACGCATACCAACCCTACAGGGACATCACGAGTTGCTTGTAGCATTTCGGAACTCATCGGTTAGATTAAGTTATCATTAGGGTGATTAATCTACAGGTGAAATATGCTGGGATGTCTAATCTTCAGGAGAAATATGCTGGGATGTCTAATCTTCAGGAGAAATATGCTGGGATGTCTAATCTTCAGGAGAAATATGCTGGGATGTCTAATCTTCAGGAGAAATATGCTGGGGTGTCTAATCTTCAGGAGAAATATGCTGGGATGTCTAATCTTCAGGAGAAATATACTGGGGTGTCTAATCTTCAGGTGAAATATATGTCTAATCTTCAGGTGATCTGATGGAAATAATGTACAGGAAGGTCTTCGTAGCATCTGGTGTTCTCGGCCTGCCTGTGCTTGTGATAAGTAACGCCAGGTGCATTGATTATCTCTACCTGGGTGTGTGATAAGTGACGTCAGATGTGTTGGCTTTTTTACCTGTGTTTGATACGTGAGTCAAGCCCGCATGACTGACGCCCTGTGTTGACAAGTAATGATCACGACTCTTAAGTACAATTAAGAATAGATACGGCAAGGCTAAACAAAATTCAGTCGATGCGAGAGAGAGAGAGAGAGAGAGAGAGAGAGAGAGAGAGAGAGAGAGAGAGAGTTGAAACTGTATGTGAACTACTATGACTCCCCGACCTCTAGGAAAAACTTAAAGCCAAATTACGAAACTTTTCTCTCTGGGGGAGTCAAGATTATTATACTGCGCCACTGGGGAACTTAGTAATGGTAATTATAGCCAACAGATCTTCCACATCGCGTCAGGGGTTCAGCCTTCGGTACTGGAATAAACTCCATTGATTAATATTTGGAGGAGGACTTCAAGTGTTGGTTGTAAGAGACGGTCATGTGTGTCCTGACGTGATGTTAAAACTGAATGAAAGATTATACAGGTCATGTAATTTACCTGACTTGGTACACCTGCTTGACCTAGATGAAGCAAGGGAGGGAGGTTAGACAGGTAAGTAGTTAAATGGAAGATAAATTGATATACAAATAACAAATGAACAGAAAGGGACATAGACAAAGAGATTAGTAGATAGAATGAAAACAAATGACAATATAATAATGAAATATCTCGAAAACTGATTGAAATACACTTCAGCAATACACCTGGTAATGTTAATACACTCATTACACCCTCCTCCTCCTCATACCACCCAGGTATTAAACAGAGAGCCTAAACTAAACGTCATAATAAACAGGTGTTGCGCAGATACTATTACAATACTTCATATCCAAAAGGTCAGCGTCATGTTATTGAAGCTGGATTAAGCCGGTAACTCTCCTCCCATGTCATTCATTCATTCTTGCTGCTGTAATGGGTGTGTTCTGCTCTGGTAATTCTCTGCAACAATAAACCTTCATATCTGGATCACCCTTGACGCCTCATGCACACACACGCACACACACACACACACACACACACACACACACGCACACATACACATACTCGAGATCTCCTGCTGGTCTAGCCTGGGCCCACGAGGCACCCAGTTACCGTGTGTTGCCACGAGGAGGCACAGCAGGAGTCTTGATGCTGAAGAGGCTGTGTACTGGCAGGGGAAGACTTATGCAAGTCGCTTCCCTGTTCGCCACGAGGGCTATCCAGCAGTTGGCAGCTGAAAGCGAGAGGGAGCAAGCAGTGCTTGCGCCTTAACACTAACATAATGCTGCCACACTAGACGCATTTCACCACCCTGTGTGGTGGTGAAACACACACACAACAGACAGTCTGGTGTCAAGTACTCACTAGTATCACTTATTATTATTATTATTATTATTATTATTATTATTATTATTATTATTATTATTATTATTATTATTATTATTATTATTATTATTATTATTATTATTATTATTATCATACTTACTACTACTATCATATTTACTATTATATTAATATTTTAACGGAATCTCTTATTTTCAGCCAGGTCATATTATTATATGAGAAAAGAAAGCAGGTTATAGCGGCCACACTATTATAGCAGTACATATTTCTTATAACAGGTCACGGCCAGTCCCCCATGACACGCGTCCGCCGCCCTGGAGCAGAGTGGCACACGCCCGACTGAACACTGGTATTTGGAGTGCGTTCGTGGGCTGTGGTCCGTGGTGGTCCGTGGTCCCTTGGCTTCACTTCCTACACCCGGATTCTTGAAGGTTAATACGTTCGTTCACTTTTCCTTCTGTTTTTCTCATTTTCCTCTTCTCATTCTTTTTTCTTTCTTTCTCTTTTTTACTGTATTTTTTATTCTGTTTTTATTTTATTTATATCATTAAATTTAATTAGTTTATTTCGTTGCTTCATTTTACTTCACTTACTTGACTTTTTTATATATTTTTTATAATAATTTCATTTTTGTTGTGTTATTTTAGTTTTTCATTTAATCGTAATATTTTATTCAATTTTAGTGTCCCTTGTTTGGAATTATTTCATTATATTTTTATAGTTTTATTTCGTATTATTTTACATATATATACATGTTTAGTTTATGTGACACTAAACGATACTTTTCATAAACTAGTAATAAATGTTGCTTTCTTATATTACTAGTAACAGGAATTTGTAGTAAGACATAAGATATTGTCATCTCCTCTAACACATGTTAAAACGGGTCACCTTAAAAAATATATAACGAGAGATTTAACTGCAGGTTTATGGATCACCTGAAGATTAGACACCTCAACTTATTTTATTTACAGATAAACTACCCTAACACTACATGAGCAAGCTAGGATAGGTTAGGATAATGTAGGTTAGGATATTAAGTTAAGGTCGGGTTGGTTAGGTTAATTTAGCATTAGGTTAATATTAGCTTAGCGTTAAGTTAGCGTAATAAAATGGAATATCAAATCATCAGGTGATCCACATGATCTAATACAGGATGTTTTTATTTCATCATTAAAACACACAAAAACACGTAGTCGTTTTTAAGAGAGAAGTCTGTCGTGTTTCTGTTCATACTACGCTTGTCTGTTGTCAGCCGAGTTACCCAGGGCGATGTACTCTCTGTTATTTATGTATTTGCCAAGTAGATTTGTGGGTTTTTTTTCTGTCAGCCAAATATATACTTTTTTTTATTGCAACACTACATGAATCCCTTTGCTGCTCTCAACGCAAACTCGGTCAATTTCTATCATAAACCAACCTGAATGTTCTACTACGTGTGCCCATTATATTTCTCACTCTGGTATGTTAATTGATACATATTTGGACATACTTGAAGTTTATTGAGCTGTTTGAATCCGTCAGCTGTGTTATTTAACGTTAAGCGCGTGTATTGTGCGAGAGAAAAAATACATTCAGATATGTTAATCTTTTTGTATGAAAGCATTAGTTTTTGTTTGTTTTTTGGTGTGTGTGTGTGTGTGTGTGTGTGTGTGTGTGTGTGTGTGTGTTTTGTCTCGGGTGATATAGTTTTGTGGACAAGGTGATTACATGTCAGATACTTAGGATGATACTGTTGTTAAAAAAATTGGCTGATAACGTTGCTATAAACGTCGGATGACATGGATAATAGTGTATAATTCAAACCCTACTTGAAAAAAAAAAAACATCTTTCACTCAGGTAAAGAAAGGCAGCACACAGACATCGACCAACACACCAGACCACAGCCAGACTCAGCTGGTCTTTGGTCAGGGACAATAGTTCTGTGTTGTTTTGTTACATATTTTAAGGGGTCACATTTTCGTGGCTATTTGAGATCAGAAATTGTAGGTCGATTATTGGGTAGACGTAACACCTCGTCTTACAGGTCGTTCTGGCTGCGTGCGTTAGCTCAATGCCCTCCAAACCTGACCTACAGTATCTATTGAGGGAGTTTTTGTTTATATTGTATTTATGCATTTCCTGGCGTATTATCTATCGACCATTCACTAACGCAGCTATGAACGATTCGGAACACCTTTGAAGATTAGATACTCCAGTTTATTTCACCTGAAGAATAACTTCCTTCCTTCCATGCTACTTGGGTGGGTTGAGTTGGGCTATTTTGGGGTGAAATAAACTGGGGTTTGAAATTTTCAGGTGATCCAATGATTTCTATTCACCCTTGTTACAATATAAACATGAAATGCTATTCTTGGCTCAGGTCAGGTCAGGTCAGGTCAGGTTTGGGAATTATTTGGCCTTCATCTGTCAACTTTACAGTGACTATTTTAACTTTACTTAAGTTACGTAACGTTAGGTTACGTTACGTTACGCTAGGTATGGATAGCTTAGGTATAGTTAGGTATTGAATTGAATTGAATTGAAACAGTTTATTTAGCCAGAAAAACACAGATACAGAGTGGATAATAATAACAATATTAACATGGCTGAGCCAGTTGAGAACCTGAGCTCTCTTTTAGGCACCTGATATATACTATACATTTATATCAAAGAAGTATTATGTAACATTTAGTATCGTCTGGAATAGTACAATAGCATGGTGGTAATAAGAACATCTCATAATGTTACCACGGTTATCACTTCAATATTTATTACTTTTATTTATTTATTTATTTATTTATTTATTTATTTATTTATTTTATTTATTTATTTTTTCTATTTATTTATACATAAATTACAGTGGAATTGAAAAACATAAGTATACTGGGGGAGCAGTACAACATGGGTTGTACAGTAATAAGGTTGAACAAGAGGACAGAGCTGTCAGGATTATGACTAGTTGGCAAATATGTTTATTGCAATGGTAATTACTTATATATTTACATGATAATTTCCGATAAAACGGTTTTGATGGTACAATAAAAACAGGTACTGTAAATATAGTAGATATGGCTAGGTTAGGTATGTTTAGGTTAGGTTGGGTAATTTGTCTAATATTGTTGTTAATTATGTTTTATATGAGCGTGTTTAACCATTCAAGACAAATTTAGATTTAGGCGCGAAATAGGTAAACATCGGTTTGGAAATAGAGTAGTGGATGACTGGAACAAGTTACCAAATATCATCATTAACTCGAATATGCTGGATAGCTTCAAACATATAGTAGGTTGGATGGATATATGAGCAATAGGGGTTGGGTGTAAATGGGACTGCCCAGTAGCTGCAGTTTCCTCCATTCTTATGTTCTTTCCTCTCAGTTAAGGCTCTAATATCTAAAGATAAATACAGATACAGACAGACATACAGCCAGAAACAGACTGACAGATACAGACAGACACACTCAGACAGAGACCCGGACACAGACACCGACAAACAGACACACACACACACACACACACACACACACACACACACACACACACACAGATAGACAGACACAAACAGCAGACACACACATAAGAGGTGCCTGAACACATACCGCTCAAGTGATTACCGGGCTGTACGATCAATGGTGGTCAGGCTTGCCACTGCTTTATAAATATCTTTAGTTTTAGACTTACCTTGGCTTGCCTCCCTCCTCCTCCTCCCTCCCCTCCCCTTCTCCTCCTCTCCTCCTCCTCCTCCTCCTCCTCCTCCTCCCTCCTCCTCCTCCTCCTCCTCCTCCTCCTCCTCCTCCTCCTCCTCCTCCCTCCTCCTCCTCCTTCCTCCTCCTCCTGTCCTCTCCCTCCTCTTCCCTCCTCTCCTTCCTCCTCTCCCCCTCTCCTGTCCTTCTCTTCCCGTCTCCTCCTCGTCTCCCCTCTTTCTCGCCCTCTCCTCCTTCTCTTCCGCCTCCTCCTGTCCTTCTCTTCCACCTCCTCCTGCCCTTCTCTTCTTGCCATCCCCTCTTCCTCTCCTTCTCCTTTTCTTGCTTCCTTGTTTCCCTTCCCCCTTCTTCCCTTTTTGCCATCCATTCTTCCTCCCTCCCCTTTTTACCCTTTCTTGTCTTCTCCCCATTTCCCTTAGTGTGTATTTTCTTCACTTGCCTTGTCTCTACTCTCCCCCTTTAGCATTCACCTTTTCCCGTTATCATTCTCTTCTCCCTTCCCACGTCTTTTCCAGCTCCCTTCCCATCGCTTCCCCATTCCCTTCCAACCTCTTAAGCCCCCTATCGGACCTATCCCCATTTCCTCTTCAGGTACAGGAAGACTCGAGGTACAAGTAAATTATGTCCTTTCCATTATTCCCTCCCATGTCATTACCATTCCTCCATTCCTTCCTCCCTATCCCTCCCCACTCTCTATTCCCCTCCTGGTGTAACAATCCGTGAAATGCAACTAAATAATTCCTTTCACTTACCTTTGACCTACTCCCGATTCCTCCCTACTCCCGTTTCCTCCCTACTCCCGATCCCTCCTCAATCCCTATCCCTCCTCAATCCCTATCCCTCCCCATTCCCCATCCTTCCCCACTCCCCATCCTTCCCCACTCCCCTTGCCTCCCTATACCCCTCATCTCCCTACTATCCTTACCTCCCTACTCCCCTTATCTCCCTACTCCCATTACCTCCCTACTCCCCATCCTGTCTACTCCATCTCTCCCTACTCCCTATCCTCTTCTAACCTCCCTGCTCCTCTTACCTCCCTACTCCCCATCCCTCCCTACTCCCCATCCCTCCCCGCCCTCACTCATCATTCTCCACCAGGTATAATAAGACATTAGATACTAGATAATGCCACCACTCCCCTTACTCCCTATCCATTACCTTTATACTCGACTCCCCATCACTCCCCATTCCTCCCTATCCCCCATCTCTTCCCATCCCCATTCCCCCACCTGATGTACCAAGACCTATAAGGCAGCACCGTACATTACTCAACCCAGCTGCACATTATTCACTGGGAATATAAAATTGAGAGGTTGTAGAGCCCTCGCTGTTGCCACAAAGAATAGGGCGAATAACCCACTCACGTTTGGACATCATGGGTTCTTGGTGTCGATTTTCTACAGCTGATTACTAAGCGTCTTGTTTGATATACTGCTGAGGGAGAAAAAGTGTGTGTGTGTGTGTGTGTGTGTGTGTGTGTGTGTGTGAATTGAGAGAGAGATTCAATATAATCTATACATCATTAAATCCTGTATAGTGCGTGTTCACTATGATCCTGAATTATTGTGGTAATGACAACTTATTACTTCCACTGATTCTATTGGCCAATGATATGAATTTATTATTGAAAAAAACAAATATCGATTGGTTGGTGTGACTAATAACGGAAATTTGATTTAAGGTAAAAATTACGTTTGGTATTAAATTAACTGTACAGGAGGGTTTAGAAGTTAATGATGAGTTTTAAGGGGTGAGAAATGTTCCGTGTGGCAATCGTTTCTTAATGTGGACCTTTTCTTCTAATGGCGTTCATTGTGGCCCTCTTCCTCTAGAGTGGCCTGAAAGTTCTCTCCCCCTTGTGGTATGGCCTTCCTCCTTAATATGGCCTTAATACGACGGCTAGTATGGCCCTAGTATGAGCCCAACCTCGCCTGCTGCGGAGCTATTAATCTCTCCAGCTGACCCAAGACGGACGTCAGACGGGACTGAAACCATTTTCATTTCTCTTCTGACCCAAGAAGGTCACCAGCCATCCCTGAGTTGTGGCCGCGTGGGGTCTCTCGGGCCACCATTGAGGCCACATTAAATCACCCCTTTTTGTTTTATCGTTACAGCAAAAGAATATTTATTTTTGTAAGTTGTCTCTTTTTATTTGTAGTAGAATCAAAAGTCTTGCTTGGCGATACTTGAGGCCCTGTCAGTTGAAGCATCGTGATGTAAATAAAATAGTAACCAGAAACTTTTTGGTTTTACCATTCTGAGCTCTTCCAGCCCTTGGCCACACACAAATCTTGATCTCCGATCTTGATTGTCTTAATTTACAACAGGTAGAAACAAGACGATCAATGACAAATATTTGTTATTACCAAACTCGTTCAATTATGTACAGTATCTCAAAAAGTATCTGTCCACACATAGTGTAAAACATTATGAGACCACGGATGACAGATATTGAGATATGCATTTACTCTGGTATATCTTGTCCGTGACGTAGATATCCATTGTTGACATTATCGTGCACGATGCTTGAAAGTAATTTTGCTTTGAGTATTATTTGCTGCCGCAGAGACAATCTTCACATATAACTTTCTTACCTAGCATAAATTTAAGATATACATCAGAAGTTATGAATGAAACAACATCGTTTGGTGAAGTTATGAGGAGAATTATGACTTGCAATACTCTTCCGGTGAATGAAAAGAAGAACAGACCAAAGATCGCGGAACATAACACTACATAGTCAACAAAACATTTGGATTTGCAGTGCGGCAGTTGTATTATTTTAAGCCCTGGGGTCGTAACAGGTCCGGTTGACGTGAGCTACGAGTTGGATATGTATGAGAACAGACAGGTGGACGAGCCCGCAGTCTCCCAACGGCAGCGGGAACGTGGCTGACAGCGCTAACGGGGCGGCGGTGACGTCTGTTGTGAGAATTTGTATTTTGCGGAGTACAGCCTTTGGGAGCCGAGTGGGTGTTGCGTTTGATGTGTTTTATTGTGAATTGTGTTGAGAGGTTGAGAGAGAGAGAGAGAGAGAGAGAGAGAGAGAGAGAGAGAGAGAGAGAGAGAGACCACACAATATCCAGTATAGGTTGTCCGTTGATTAACAATAAACACAAAAAACTGAGTCAATTATATCGACATATACTCGCATGGCATATCACGTTCAGGGCGTAACGAAGCTTTCCGGCATATCAACAACGCTGACTCGAGCAGATTCATGCGTTATGTTATTAGCATTATTATTGAACTGATTCATACGTTATTAGTAATATTTGCTATTGACGTAATAATTGGCTCCTCTAGACTCAAACTCTCAAAAAGTCTTACGATAACATTTCACCGTAACTGGAGTCTTAATCTGTCGTCGAATCTACTCTGAGCCTTCACCTTAGCCAGACACGTTCTTTTACGTTAGTTACGGGAAGAATATGACCTTAAAAATATTTGATTATGTGAACACAACACTGATGAGTAATTTGGTTCTGGAATCTCAATGGTTTTCAAAGTCTTCTTCTCTCCTCATTTGGAAAGAAGAAAACCCATCCAATTATAACATCAGAACATTAACGAGTTAAAACAAGAGATAAAAAAAATATGCCGTAAGTTAATGGTATTTAAACGTTCCGATATCGTAATCTTAGCCACTTCATATACTAGAGGATAGAGTTAAGATATTGCAGGTATGTACACTAACGACAAGGGGATACCTAACCTAACCTCGAGCTGACACAGGTGATAGCAATGATAGGCTATAGGTATCCCCCCCACCCCCAGCAATGTTTGGCCAATGAAAAAAATATTTACCTCATCATATAGAAATTATAGATAAACTGTCACTACAACCTATAAATTAATTAGCTCTAAGATTAAAGTTATAGTTGTGTTGTCTCATGAGTTATAAACACTATAAATCTGAAAGATGCATTTGATATTTTTCCTGAATATTAGAAACACAGTTCACCTGATGCTATAATATTCATGTTCTAAGAGTGTACACAGAGTTGGGTATAAATGTACTGAGTCAAAATCAATGAACATAAATAATCAGGTTTTGTAAAGAGTGAGAATAATTTTTATATAGTGAATTATTTCTTATAAACCTATTTAGATTTTTAGCTTTGTGAAATATATAAATAAAATTGCGTGTGTAGGCCTGTAGGGGGCTGAATTATAATCACTTGAGTATTTAATTGATTGTATTGCCACTCTTAATGTAATAATGATAGCAAAGAAGTGTTGATATAGAGAGTTTGTTGATCAATAAAGCGGTGGATATATCACCGAGTGTCCATGTAAAATATTCTGGACGTATCAACTCGTGATAACTTAAAACATGCAAACATATTCCTGAATATATGCATACATGGACACGCAGTAGACTCGACACACAGATACATAGTCACACACACACACACACACACACACACACACTCTCTTTCTTACACACATGCAAATACACACAGGCACACATACATACATACACACACACACACACTCCTACAAACACACACACACACACGCACTCTCTCTTTCTTACACACATGCAAATACACACAGGCACACATACATACATACACACACACACACTCCTACACACACACACACACACACGCACACAATCATACATACATACATACAGGGACCACACCTCACTCATATAACACCATCTGTGAGGGAATTACTACACCACGTCAGGTCCCTCATAACACCATCGTCTTTATGTTCCTGCTTATAGTGTACCACCAAACCCATTATATCATATACTGTCATGTAGATAGATAGAAACTACCGTTGCAATAATTATAGTTGCCGACTAGACATGATACTGACAGCTCTGTCCTCTTGTTCCATTTTATTACAACCCATGTAGTACTGCTTCCCTCCCTTATCAACACCACTTAAAATATGTTTATAATTATAATATGAATATAAAAAAAAATATATATAAAAAAAAAAAAAAATAACGCAGTGATAACCGTGGTAACATTCTGAGATGTTCTTATTACCACCATGTTATGCTTACTGTTCCAGATGATACTAAATGTTACAGTATATATCAGGTGCCTTCAAGAGAGCTCAGGCTCTCAACTGGATCAGCTATGTTAATATTGTTATTATTGTCGACTCTGTGTTTTTCTGGCTAAATAAATTGTTTCAATATCACGCACGCACGGTAGGGTGAGAGACTCAATATGCAGGGCAGTCACTCCTCTACCAGGCCAGGTAAGAAAAATAGTCGTGACTTAATAACACAGAAACACACTTGTGAGGATCGCTACCACCCCCTGTCTCGCCGTCACTCCTGTCTCGCCCTCACCCCTGTCTCGCCCTCACCCCCGCCTCGCCTACACCCCCGCCTCGCCCTCTACACCCCCGCCTCGCCTACACCCCCCTCGCCTCGCCTACACCCCCCCCACACTCGCCTACACCCCGCCCGCCTACACCCCGCCTCACCTCGCCCTCACCCTGCCTCGCCCTCACCCCTGCCTCGCCCTCACCTGCCTCGCCTACACCCCTCCGCCTTCCCCCCCGCCTCCTCCACCCCCCACTCCAACACCCCTGCCTCCCCACCCTGCCTCTCCTTGCTCCCGCCTCGCCAACACCCCCCACTTCGCCACCATCCCCCCACCTCGCCACCATCCCCCCACCTCCCACCATCCCCCACCTCTGTCTTACCCTCGTCCTTTCCTCGCCCTTACCCCTGCCTCGCCACCACCCCTGCCTTGCCCACCCCTGCCTTGCCACCACCCCTGCCTCGCCACCACCCCTGCCTCGCCACCACCCCTGCCTTGCCTACCACCCCTGCCTCTCCCTCGTCCCCGCCTCTAAGGTTCATTGAGCAATGTTTCCCCTTTACTGTAGGTGTGAGAACGTCTTTTAATTTTCGACTTCAAAGATGGAGTCTCAAGGGTTCATAAGATAGTCCGATGCCCCTAAAACAGGCACAAAACTGACTCACTTAAGACGGAGAGATGACACGTGAACGATGGTCCCGTAATGGTGTTTAAAGTGCACTGAGACTTGACCTTCACATGTACTCATTCATGCACTTAGACAGATAGATATATAAATAAATACAGACAGATAGACAGACAGGAATAAACAAACACTCACACAGATAGAGACAGACAGACAGGTAGGGTGAAAAATGGATTACTGTATCAGTCACAAAAAATAAAGTCTGTTTTGACGTGTTCAACTTTTGATCGCGTCCAACACTAACACAAGAATTCAAGCCACTAAATATAGCCTCTAAATTTCAGTCTTTTTTCTCTTCCTTTGACGCCCAGAATAATGCAGCGTCGATTTCATGATACTTCCTTCACAACGACTGTATTGTAGAACGTAAATATCAAGATTGTGTAAATATCTAGTAAAACATTATTGACAGACATTCACGGCTCCGTTTTGGTTATTATTGTTAGTTTATTATTATTATTATTAATGGTCATTATCGGAAATAACTAAGTTTCATATGACACACACACACACACACACACACACACACACACACACACACACACACACACACATACACACGGAAGAATGTCATTACTTGGCAACTACTATCCATTCCCTCCTCCTCCCCCCTCTACCCCAGGTCGATGTCATGACGTCATAGCCAGGTGACCGCAGGCCCAATGGTAGTGTGTCAAACAGTTTTCAACTTCTCCCCAACACCTGTCCCCAACACCTGCCTCTCCCAATACCTGTCTCTCCCAACACCTGCCTCTCCCAACACCTTCCTCTCCCCAATACCTGTCTCTCCCAACACCTGCCTCTCCCAACACCTGCCTCTCCCAACACCTCTCTCTCTCTCTCTCTCTCTCTCTCTCTCTCTCTCTCTCTCTCTCTCTCTCTCTCTCTCTCTCTCTCTCTCTCTCTCTCTCTCAACCCAACGCAATACAATACAATACAATACAACCCCGCACCCTAACACTGACCTAACCCGCAGGTAGCGTTATGGAGCTTAATCATCAGGTGAAATAAGCTGGAATGGCTAAACTTGACGTGATCCAAAATATTCGTATCCACCACAATGGATCTTACCTTGTGACGCTTAAGCTTTAGTTCTACGAGCTTGAAGGCTGTGGGACAACCCTAGACTCTACCCAAACTCTAGGATTGTCTCAGCCATAGACAGAGTGCTCGGTCCTCCCAGGGCAAAGGTATCTTACAGGAGTCTTAAAGAGTCGTGAAATATTGAAAAGGCTGATGATATTAAATGATCCAGCACTTGGACCATACTTAGCTCCTCCACCCTAGGTAGCTCCTTGGTCTCTAGGTAGCCCCTGGTCTCTAGGTAGTCCTTGGTCTCTAGGTAGCTCCTTGGTCTCTAAGTAGCCCCTTGGTGTCTAGGTAGTTCTTGGTCTCTAGGTAGCCCCTGGTCTCTAGGTAGCCTCTGGTTTCTAGGTAGCCTCTGGTCTCTAGGTAGTTCTTGGTCTCTAGGTAGTCCTTGGTCTCTAGGTAGCCCATGGTCTCTAGGTAGTCCTTGGTCTCTAGGTAGCCCCTGGTCCCTAGGTAGCCCCTGGTCCCTAGGTAGCCCCTGGTCTCTAGGTAGCCCCTGGTCTCTAGGTAGCCCCTGGTCTCTAGGTAGCCTCTGGTCTCTAGGTAGCCCCAGGACCCGGGCAGCAGGATGTGGGTCTCACGGTGCTGAGGGTGACGCGGCGGGTTTCAAGTGTGCATTGTCATAGTCGGGTTAGGTGGAGGTGTGGGGGGGGTTCACCTTTGTTTAGTCTGGCTTATTGTGGGTGTGTGGTGTGTCAGCCCCGTGTCAGACATTACCAGCGTCTTGTGTGGTGTGTCAGCCCCGTGTCAGACATTACCTGGATCTTGTGTGTGTGTGGTGTGTCAGCCCCGTGTCAGACATTACCTGGGTCTTGTGTGGTGTGTCAGCCCCGTGTCAGACATTATCAGCGTCTTGTGTGGTGTGTCAGCCCCCTGTCAGACATTACCAAGAATGGATAACATGAAGATTAGTCCCCAGCTTATTTCACCTTAAAGTGAAATAAACTTGAGGGGGCTAATCTTCACGTTTGGCTTCTCATAATCCATTCAATTATTCATTTATTCGATTCATTTTCACCATTCAACCAAACATAATATCAATCCCTTCCTTAGTATTCAACTCTCTTGATTGTCTCGCGCACAAATATATTTTTAGTTAACCACCAACAAAACACCAAGAGTTTCGAATTATTTTCACCATGTTCTATTTCTTATCTATCACCATCAACAACACAGCATCAATTTCTACCTTCGTAATCATCGTCTTTCTTCTCAAACGACAACAAGAATCGCCGAAATCTCATCCCCTAATTGTATATTCTTGGCCCACCCTCACGTCTACCGAGCCTGAAGGAGGTATTGCCGAGTAAAAAGAATTATTAATGGCTCTCTTTCTTCATGTTGACCCCGCGTGACCGAGTCTCAGTTTGGGAGAGGTTATAAAAGGTCAACTATAGCGCAGGTTAATCAGAATTCTACCTGTGTGAGAGCATATTGACCTCGGCTGGTCGGGTTGGTTGGTTGGGTGGCTTGCTCAGGGTCGCTCACTCTGGTCGTGGGAACGGGAGTGTGGATGATCGAGGGAATATGTGTGTGTGTGTGTGTGTGTGTGCGTGCATGTGTGTGTGTGTGTGTGTGTGTGTGTGTGCGCGCGCGCGTGCGTGTGTGTGGCTGACTGGTCGAAGGAGAGCATACCTGGCTGTTCATGAGAGAGTCGAGTGCATGAAACTGGTCGAGTGAGCTTCCGTGAACCTGGTGCTGGTGTTTTTTCAATAGTCTGGTCGAGGATTTATTTAAGAATCTGGTCGTTCTGGTGGAGGATTTATTTAAGAATCTGGTCGTTCTGGTCGAGGATTTATTTAAGAATCTGGTCGTTCTGGTCGAGGGTCATTTCAAGGGTCTGGTCGACGCCCGAGTCGTCTACCCTTCTATCAACAGTCTGATCGCCCACTCTTTTATTCATCGAGAATAACCAATTCAAATGGCCTCATTACCATCAAAATGGCCTGTATTACCCAGGTTAAATTTAGCACAGCAATAACAAAAATGGCCTCGCTCCCGTGCACTTGATACCAGGAACTGCTTAGTCTATATAGAAAATCCATACATATACACACATACCCAGTTAGGTGAGTGAGGGTCGCGTCAGTGTGTGTGTGAGGTGTTGGTACTGTTTACATGCATACCTGGACGGTGTTATCTGGTGCGTGGGGAATGAGTCTCTCCCACACGACAATAAAACGTAGAGACGAGATCCTTAAGGGGAAAAAGATGTGTTTAATAGTTGTAAAATACCACGAATATTATCAGTGTTTCAAGGGTAATTTAATTAATACTTTACACACAATATGAGTTAATTACTAAGCGCAAGTAATCCTGTACTGACAATATGAATCGCCCTAATTACTAACAAGGCCTGGGATTCACTGTCTCGCATAGTCGACGAAGCAGAGATGATTGAAAGGCAACACCACCGATCACTGGACGATAATACAATTAACTTATTGATACCTGTACACAATTAATTAAACAAGACTCGTGTCAGTGGGCTGGAAAATAGTATTAGTGAGAGAGTGCGATGTTTCCACACCTGGCCTCGTATTCTCATTAGTCCAAAAGGTGAATTTTCCTCGTAACAAATATAAGAACGCTTTTAACCTGCGACCTCGAGTTAAATTTTCACAAATAACTTCGAAAATATGGCATCAAATTTACACGGAGATTAGATACACTAAATAAAATTACTTAGGTTTATTTAAAGGGAAGGAATTACCATAAGAGACCTTTGTGAGTCTGGATATAGAAGTTTGTCACAATGGTTAAGTTTCAGGTGAACGCTACGAGCACCGATGCACCACTGTTGTAACCCGTATACGGGGCGCCGCTCTAAATGATGCAGTGACGCTCGGTCCCCTGAATATGCTACATATCTAATGCAAGAGACGTGGAGGTGGGGCCTTAGTATCCGATATATCTGGTAGACGAAAGTGGTGTAAATAGGATAATAATTTGATTCCTTTTAAACTGGTAGTGAGAGAGAAAGTGATATTCTACTGTAGGTATTGGGTGTGTTATATATAGAGAGAGACCTGAATATATGATTTACCTGATTATTCAATGATCAGTGGTACAGTGTTTTGCTGGTGTGTGGTGCAAGAAACTGATGTGAGGATTTTAACATTGAAAAGAGGAGGTATTTATTTAGTTGAGAATAGATAAGTCTTACTTCTGCAATACATAACTTAAAAAAAAATACATAAAAAAAGATAAACCAACTTTGTGTTTCGTTCTTAATAGAAAACGAGAACAAAAACTAACGTAAAACTCTGTCATTTTCAACTACAGGAAATGTCAGCATCAAAAAGTAAAACGAGGAATATCACAGGAAAATGTCAAATTCATATTTTAGACGAAAAAGAAAAAGAAAAGTTTGAATTGTGGATAAAAGAAATAAAAGTGTTGGGATTACTGAAAATGGAAAGGTTTTTAAAATCCCAGGAAACGAGATATACGTGTTGGTGATGACTGCTGTCCACGACGACTGCATAACTGTGGAACTCTCCTGCCCCATGCAAATCGTTTGTCCTATCCAACTAACTTTCCATTACACCCAACTAACTCATCTATCCCACCCAGCTAACTCGCTCTTCCGCACAGCTAACTCCTCGTCTATCTCACACAGCTAACTCCTCGTCTATCTCACACAGCTAATTCCTCTGTTGTACACAGCTCGCGTGGCCAGATGCCAGGAGTGCCAGGTTTAAGTGCCAATGACGTGTTACAAAAGCTTATCGCTCTAGTAGTTACGTTAGGTTAGGTATCCTCCAAATCGATGTAGTATATTAAAATAAAATAAATTATTATGGATTTGAATGACTAAATCCTCAGGTATGTATAATGCGCATACGTGTTTATATATCGTATAAATGTGAATATCATAAAACTATAAATCCCAACCATACGTGTCCAAAATTCCCTTCATTCAACAAGTTAACTCCTTTAGTAGCAAGTATTTTAACTCGGTCTCATGAACACCAGCCGCGGGTTCCCAATTGGTCACGGCACTGGCTGGAGGAGGAGGAGGAGGAGGACCACTGATCACTTGATTGTGCTCACCTGGCGGGGGAGAAACCTGTTAGCTCGGGTGATTGTCAAGAGCTGACAACCCACCTGGAAGAGAACCATCAGTGAGACCCTCGGAGCCACCATACCCAACACGGCTCACCTCATCCATCATCGTGAGGCTGGAATGCTGGACGTCACACTGTTATGTCATTTATCTCTGGCGTACTGGCTGTAAATTTATAACGTAAACAAACATTTTTTTTTTAGTTTATGGTTATCTATCGAGTTATGGATTCGTTATCTATTGACCAACTAATAGATCTATAAATATGACTGTAATGGCCCCCTCGTCTAAACCTCGTCACTTAATTTACATGTTTTACCATACGTTAGCGGGTTGTCCTTAAAAGTGGTGAAACCTTGTCGAACACATGCTTAACAAGATCATTTACATATTGTCTTGGTTTAAGTCCATGGCCGCCTCAATCAACGTCTCCACTGGGTAATGAGGTTAGGGGGGAGACCTTTTTCGTTACGTGTAGTTACCCAGGGTGTCAGGGGAGGAGGGAATCAGGGGGAGGAAAGTGTCAGGGGGAGGAGGGTGTAAGGGGGAAAGAGTGTCACTGGGGGAGGAGGTGTCAGGTTAACTACTGTAGCTTAAGGTCAGTAACACAAGACACTCCCTCTCCCCCCCCCATCCCCCACTCCCCTCTCCCCACCCCCACTCTCCTCCCCATCCCATCCCCCCCACTTCCCTGTTCTCCCCATCCCATCCCCCCACCTCCCCCCCTCTCCCCCCATCCCTCCCCCCACTTGCCTCTCTCCCCCATCCCCTTCCCCCCCTTCCCACCTCCCCATCCCCTCCTTTCCACCCCCATGCCCTCCCCTTTCCACCCTCCCCCATCCCCCCTCCCCACCTCCCCATCCCCCCCCCACCCCACCTCCCCCCACCTCCCCATCTCCCCTCCCCCCCCACCTCCCCCATCCCATCCCTCCCCCAAACCTCCCCATCCACTCCCCCACTCCCCATCTCCCATCCCCTCCCTCCCACCTTACCCCCTCCCCATCCCCCTCCCCCATCCCCCTCCCCACCCCCACCTCCCTCTCCCCCATCCCTTCCCCCCACTCCCACCTCCCCATCCCCCTCCCACATCCCTCCCCCACTCTCCCTATCCCCATCTCCTCTCCCCATCCCCCATCTCCTCTCCCATCTCCCTCTCCTCATCCTCCTGCCCCCTCCCTCCTCCCCCTCCCCCCATCTCCCCCTCACACCCTCCACCTACTCCCCTGCACTCCCTCCCTCCCATTCTCTCCTCCCTCCACCTCCACTCCTCCTCGCCCTCCCTCTCCTCCCTGCCCCTCTACCCTCTCCCTCTCTCCCCTCCTTCTCTACCCTCTCACCCTCCTCTCCCCTCTTCCCTCCGTCTTCTCCATCTCCTCCCTCTTCCCTCTTCCTCTCCTTCCTTCAGGACCCCAATCCTTTCCTCCTTCCTCTTCCCCTCCTTCCCCATCTTTTTGTCACCTCCTCCCTCCCCCATATCTCCTCCTTTCCTCCCCCACCCCTTTTCCCTCCACCACCCCTGTAACTCATGACTAACAGGGTGTAGGGATGACCCCACTGCTCGTGTGTTTGGCAGACGCTCGTATAGATCACCCCAAGGGCCTCAAGTCCCACTCCAGGGTCTCCTAAGTCTCCCCTCGAGGGACGTCTGCTCATCCAGACCTCCTTGACCCCCCTACCCACCCCCCACCTCCTCTCCTCCTCCCTCGTCTTCCCCTCCCTTCTTCTCACCCTCCCCATCTTCCCTCCTCTTCCTCCCCCCTTCCTCTTTCTCCCTCCCCCATTTCTCCCTCCTTCCTCCCCCTTCCTCCTCCTCCCTCCCCTCTTCCCTGCCTCTTCCTCCTCCTCTCCTCTCTTCCTCTTCCTGCCTCTCCCTCTTCTCCCCCTCCTCCTCTTCCCCTCCTCTACCCTCATCATCCTCCTCAACCAGTCAGGTCATGAATGTGAATATAAAGGGTGATAAATCCGCTCAGCAGACGCGGAAAAAAAAATCTGGAAATTAAAAGAAAATGAATTAGACCAAGATTTTTATTCCATCTTATTTTGGTTTTATGTTTCTTTATTTCTTTATTTCTTTATTCATTTATCTATTTATTTATTTATTTATTTGTTAAGTTCTGGAGGTCGAATTTAGACAAGAATTTCGTGTGGGGAAAACTTAGTAATTTTTTTTTTTTACTCTAGGAACTGAAGAAAAAAAAAGCATGAGATTTGAGCCAGTCATCCAACACAGGGTGAGACGTGTACGTGAGGCTACTGAGAATTACCTGTAAGAGGGGCGAAGGGGGGGGGGCGATCAGGTGATTCACTGAGAAGAATGGGCGAGATAGAGAGATGGAGATAAGAGAGAAGTGGAGATAGGTTGGTAAAGTGATAAGGGAGAAGTAGCGATAGAGATAAATTGATAAAGATATTTAGATATTGAGATAGACCTTGTTGTGTTTCATGTTGTAGAAAGAATTGTGTTGGTTGTGTTTAGTTAGTGTGTTTACCTGTGGGAAGGGAGGGGTAGGAGGGGAAGGGTAGAAGGGAGGGTGGAGATGGGAAGGGAAGGTTAGAAGGGGAGGGTGAAGGTAAACGGGGTGGGAGAGGAGGGAGAGTGTGAAGAAGGAAGAGGAAGGGTGGAGGAGAAGGTGGGAGGGGAAGGGAGAGAGGGCGGAGAAGGGGGGAGAAGAGGAGGGGTGTGGAGAATGGAGGAAGGTGAATGGAAGGGGGAGGAAGGGTGGAGAAGGGAGGGGAAGTGTGAAGGAGGAGGGTGGAGAAGGGAGGAGAAGGGTAGAGGAGGAGGGTGGAGAAGGGTAGAGGAGGTAGGGTGGAGAAGGGAGGGGGAAGAGTGGACGTGAAGGCGGAAGGGGGAGGGGAGGGAGGGTGGAGAAGGGAGGGGAAGGGTGGAGGGGAAGTAGGCATCAGGTGTTAATGTATTTAAGTTTGATCTTTCTCTCTCTCTCTCTCTCTCTCTCTCTCTCTCTCTCTCTCTCTCTCTCTCAAAATACCTATATGAAACTAACTACTTAACTCATCTCTAGACAACTTCCACCATTGCTACTCCATGTATAAGTCCCATTCTCCTCCTGTTGTGAACCAAAGCTCTTCTCCTCCTGTTATAGAAATAAACTCCAGGGCAGAAATTGAAAACTCGCGTGGCCGACAACATTTTCTCCATCCACAAGACACACAAAAAAATAGGTTGTAATAAAGAGGAGAGAGAAGTAAAGAAGAATAACATAGATTAGGTTTGTTTGGTTGGTGTTTGGTTAGATTAGGTTCGTGTTTGGTTAGAGTAGATTAGGTTATGTTAGGGTAGGTTATGTTAGGTTAGGTTGGCATTAAGTTAGGTTGGCATTAAGTTAGGTTGGCATTAAGTTAAGTTAGGTTGGCATTAAGTTAGGTTGGCATTAAGTTAAGTTAGGTTGGCATTAAGTTAAGTTAGGTTAGTTTTTAGGTGGTTAATCTGAACCTGAAATAAGCTGGGGCTAATCTTCAGGTGATCGCAAGCCACTAATTACCATTGTAAGACATAAGACACGAGAAAGACAAGGGTATTTTAACCTCGGAGTTGAAACAAAATAAGCGGCCTCGTGGGGACGCTAACCTGCCCCTTACTGAGGACAAACGACTCGAGGTCTCGGGGCGGCGTTGTGAATTTGAGAGAACGTCCTGTAATTACCTGTACCTAGGCCGGACCTCTCCCTCCCTACCTCCCTCCCCTCCTCCTCCCTCCGTCCCTACCTCCCCCCCTCCCTCTCACCTCCCTCCGTCCCTACCTCTCACCTCCCTCCCCCCTCCTCCCTCCGTCCCCTCCTCCCCCCCTCCTCCCTCCTCCCCCTCTCCTCTCACCCCTCTCCCTCTCACCTCCCTCCACCTTCTTCCCATCAGCCTCTCTGTTTCTGTCGTTTTTTCTGATTTTCCTATTTTTTCTGTGTCTTTCTCATTGCCTGTAGGATTTCTTGCTTCTCGATTCCCATCAAGACCCTCCCCCCCTCCCCACTCATTTTGCTCCTAAATACTCTGTGTCTCCTCCCGCCATTAGCGCGTCTTAATCCCCACCCACTGCCGTTCCCCATACCCTCCATCCTTAGGTTCCAAACACCCTCATCCAGCCCTTTATCCCTTACATTCCTCCCCACCCCCACACACTTCCCCACCTCCTCGCTCCTCCCCACCCCCAACCTCCCTACCCCCACGCACCTCCCTTGCCCCACCCCACCCCACACACCTCCCCACCCTCACACCACGCCCACATCCCCACCACACTTCCCCACCCCTCCCCCCACCCCCGCACCTCCCCACCCCCACCTGCACCTCCCACCCTGCGCACCTCCCTTGCCCCGCACCTCCCCACCCCACACACCCTCCCCACCCCACACACCCCACACACCACGCCCACACCCCATCTCCCACACACCACACCAACCCACACTTCCCCACCCCACACAACACGCCCACACCTCCCCACCCCACACACGCCCACACCTCCCCCCCTCACACACGCCCACACTACACAACACGCCCACACCTCCCCACCTCTACACAACACGCCCACACCTCCCCACCTCTACACAACACGCCCACACCTCCTACACAACACGCCCACACCTCCCCACCTCTACATAACACGCCCACCTCCACCTCTACATAACACGCCCACACCTCCCACCTCTACACCACAACCGCATCCAGCCCCTACGAGCTGAACTGAACGATATAAGAACAGCCCAGTCCCAACCATTGTAAAAATTATCAACAACTCGTAATCAACCAGTGTGTTCACTCCCTGTCAATTTTACCTTTTTGCACCGTTACAATGTTGAAATGCCCTGTAGTATAACCTTTTACCCTCTTAGTTATTATACAATATATATTATGTTTGTATCACTTATTACTTGTATATTATTTGTCAATCAAGTGAACCATTTCCCAATTATATTATGTAACTGTATATTTTCAGCCTTCCAGCTGCCGTGCTCTTTCAATAAACCGTTAATTCTTGTTATTATTATTATTATTATTATTATTATTATTATTATTATTATTATTATTATTATTATTATTATTATTATTATTACCCCACACACAACACCCACACCTCCCCACCCCCACACATCTCCCCACCCCCACACACAACACCCACTTCTCCCCACCCCCATACCTTAACCCCTCATCCCCCCTCCCCGTCCAACCTGATGGAGGATATAGCAATGTTTTGGGCCCAGTAAATTCTTTTGCGAGGGGTGAGAGGGGTGGGGAAAGTGTGGGAGGGGCGAGAGGGGTGGGGAAAGTGTGGGAGGGGCGAGAGGGGTGGGGAAAGTGTGGGAGGGGCGAGAGGGGTGGGGGAAAGTGTGGAGGGCGAGAGGGGTGGGGAAAGTGTGGGAGGGGCGGGAGAGGTGGGGAAAGTGTGGGAGGGAGGGGCGAGAGGGGTGGGGAAAGTGTGGGAGGGGCGGGAGAGGTGGGGAAAGTGTGGGAGGTGGAAGAGGTAGGACGGGAGGAGGAAGAGGGTATTGAACAGGAAGGGGAGGGTGTTGGATGGTATGCGAGAGGTGGGAATGGTGTGGAAAGGGGAGGCGAAGGTGAGATTTAAGGGTAGGGAAGGTGGATGAGAGAGGTTATGTATGTATGTATGTATGTATGTATATGTATGTATGTATGTATGTATGTATGTATGTATGTATGTATATGTATGTGTGTGTGTGTGTGTGTGTGTGTGTCTGTAAGGACTTTAATTACGTGTTGTACAAAGACCATTTATACATCAGGTAACAGCTATTAATTATTGCCAATGGAAATACCTGTATATCTCTCTCGATTTAATTACCCGTATTATTTTTATCAACAATAACAGTCGGTTTTTGTGTTATGTTTTGGTACTTTTTTATGAATTTATCTATATTTAATTTTTTCTTGTCTAATCTTTTTTATTTCTTCGTTTATTATTTTTGTATTTCCTTGTTTATTCATATTTTTATTGATTTCTCGTTTATTCAGTTTTTCTCATCTATTATTTCATTACTTCGACATTAATTCATTTATCTATTCATTGCTTTATTTTCTCATTCATTAGCTTTTTTATTTTTTTTTTATTTTTTCCCTTTCTCAATTTATCATTTAATTCACTTATTCCTACACACAATGACCTATTTCGGCCCAGCACATGAAGCTTAGGAATTTAATATCTAGGAATTGATTCAAAAAATTTAAAACACTTTTAGTTCGGAGAGATTTGGGGAGGACGAGAGTTAATCCTCCCTGGTGACAGTCTCTCTGGTATGGAGGGAAAAAAGTCGCAGGGGTATAAAGTAGCAGGAAAAAAGTCGTAGGGGTAAAAAGTAGCAGGAAAAAATCGCAGAAAATATTGACAAGGGGAAAAGGTCAGAGGAAAAGAGTTGCGGGAAAAAAAATACTTCTTTGGGCTATTGAGAAAAATATAAGGTGTTTTATTCTACCGACAAACTAACGTTACCTTTACCGACAGATTCGCGTTAACTTAACCCGCAGAGAGATTAACTTAAGATGTCCACTGAATAACACACACACACGAGAGACCGACGACCGATATAAACGGGAGTATTTTTTTCCACTAGACAAACCACATTACTGATCAGCTGTTTCCTCCCCTCGTGCACAGACCACATGTGCACAGACCACACGTGCACCGTCCCGCCGTCTCCCTGACCCCCCTGGTAGATTATAGAGACGATATACGTTAATACACACGACATGGAATTAATGGCTACTAGCAGCCTTGTGGTAAATTACTTCTGGGTCGGAGTTCATGTTGGCTTTAACTTAACTATTGATGATATTATTCCTGCGAGAGAGAGGTGTGTGTGTGCGTGTGCGCGTGTGTGTGCGCGCTCCTATGTGGCTGTGTGCGTGTGTGTGTACGAGGCATTAATAACACAGCGCTATTGGTCAACAGCGGTGTCGTGTATCAAACAGGTGTTCAGTTCACAGGTATAATGTTCCTGTCATCTGAATATCTTGTCTAGCAAAAACAATGTAATAGTCATGTGTTTGTGATGTGCTAGATAGACAGACAAACAGACAGACAGACATATGGTGGATGGATGGATAGATGGATGTGTAGATAATTGGGTGGATTAATGAATGGATAGATAGATGGATGAATGGATGGGAGGGTGGCCGGGTGGATGGTATGTTTAGATAGGTGGATGGATGGGTGGGTGGGTGGATAGCTCCGTAGTTAATTGAGTGGTTGGATTGATGGAGGATGGATATGTAGGTAGTGGAGGGATAGATGGGTCAATAGATCGATAGACGGATAGATGTGTTCTGACAAATTCGTAAATACTTGTTGATATGTACAGCTATACTTCTATATAATACAGAAAAAAGCTAGGATGAATTTATTTATTAAAAACTTCAGCTATATTAATCTGATGTGTTTTTTTTAGCTGTGTAGGGCTTAGCTTTTCATTGGTGTAGTGTAAGTGGTTAGCTGTGTGTAGAGTGTGCAGTCTGCCCTTCTGTTGTAACTACCGTCGCTTCTGTTGCTGCTTCTGTTCCTTGTTACCGTTTCTCATCCGTCCGTTACCTCTACCGTTACACCCAAGTTAATGATTTTTGCAACATCCTACAATTACTACACTGACTTACCAATACCTAACCTAACCACATCACTCATTATTCGGTACGCAGGAGGGAGCAAGAGAGGGCAGGTGAGACTTGTTGATTAAGCGCAGGTGTGTGTGGCAGGTTACGAGGCGCAGGTGTTGGCTGATAACGCCCTTGGTTCCCAGAGTGGCCGAGCTGACAAACGTAGATTGTGGCAGCTGAGAGAGGGAGGGTTGGGGGTTGATATAACACACTGTATAAATCACCTGAAGATTAAGAACCCCATTTTTATTTCTCCTGACGATTATATTTCCCAGCACAAACCTAACCTAACCAAACACTAACCTAACCTAACCTAACCTAACCAAACACTAACCTAACCTAACCTAACCTAACCAAACACTAACCTAACCTAACCTAACCTAGCGGAAGGAGCTGTAATTAGATTGCTATAATTAGGAGTTAAAGGTTTCTATTTAATTTTAAATTGATTGTTATGGAAATATGATTTAATGGATGATGTTAATAATCCTGGTAGTTAAATCACCTGAAACAAAGGTACAAACAAATATATTAACGGTGCTAATCAACCTAACGACTTTAAGCAACAACAACTCCAAAAATATATATAACAACGTTAACAAAAACAACAAAATGTATTTTATTTATCACCTAAGAATATTTTGTTTACAGGTTCCATCATTCCTTCCGTTTTTTCCACCTTGTCCATCATTCCTTCCATTCATTTCATCATTTTCCCTCATTCCTTCCGTTTGATCCATTATTTTCCCTCATTCCTTCCGTTTACTCAGTTATTTTCCATCATTCCTTCCGTTTATTCCACCTTCTCCATTATCCCTTCCGTTTACTTCATCATTTCCCGTTCCATTCCTACACCTGTTTTCCTATATTTATTTATTCGAGCAAAAAAATAAAATAAATAAAATAAATCCGAAAAAAAACTTACTCATTTTCTTCAGCTGTTCCATAATTACATCGCTTATTTTCTCTTTGCATTTCATTCACGCTCTCTCGTCTTCTTATAAATGAAAAAAAAGTCTTCATTTCATTCCGGTTTCATTCATTTGCAGTATGTATCAGAAAAATTGATGTGTTTCTGGCTATTATTAAGATATTATTATACGTGTTAAGTGGTGGGAATTATTTGGAGGTGGTAATTAAATTGTCAATGAATGTAATAACTGTCTCCAGGTTTGGTTAAGTTAGGTTGGAGGTTGAGATGGGTTAGGTTAAGTTAAAATAGGGTGGGTTGGGTTGGGATGGGTTAGGTTAAAGTTTGGATAGGGTGGGTCAGGTTGTGTTAGGTTAGGGTAGTTTAGGTCAGGTTGTGTTAGGTTAGGGTAGTTTAGGTCAGGTTTGGTTAGGTTAGTTTAAGTTAGGATATGGGTGGGTTAGGTGATGTTGGATTAGATTGGATTCAGTATAGAATAGAGAATTCATAGCTAGGTTAACATATTAGCTCCCATCCGTCGATCCAATGTATCTTTAATGAGAGTGAAACTTTACCAATAACTGTATCTATTATAGACAGACACACAGACAAAAAGAACAAGGACATGACAGACAGACATATAAACATACATACAGACAGACAGACAGATTATTAAAAAAACGATTTATTAGGTTTTCATCCCTAATAAATAAAAAATCACCATCACAACATCACTAGCTCATCACTCGCTTCATTGACCTGGTATTGGCGTCTGTGTGTACCAAAAATACCGGCCTGATTTTTATTTGTATTTCACCTGCTGTTTTTTTTCTGTCTAAATTCAGGACAGGTGATTGGTGGCCCCGGGAGATTAATAAAAAAAATTATATTGTTTTTGTTTATTTACTTTTAGTTTCTTCTCGGATACATTTAGCTTAGTATTACGAGTCACATATCATTATCAGTCACATAATCTTATCAGTCACATAGTATCACCACCACCTAGTATTACCACCACCTAATATCACCACCACCTAGTATCACCACCACCTAGTATTACCACCACCTAGTATCACCACCACCTAGTATCACCACCACCTAGTATCACCACCACCTAGTATCATCACCACCTAGTATCACCACCACCCAGTATCACCACCACCTAGTATTACCACCACCTAGTATCACCACCACTCCATCACCACCACCTAGTATCACCACCATCCTGTATCACCACCATCTAGTATCACCACCACCTAATATCACTCACCACCTAGCATCACCACCACCTAGTATCACCACCATCCTGTATCACCACCAATTTAGTATCACCACCACCTAATATCACCACCACCAATATCACCACCACCTAGTATTACCACCACCTAGTATCATCACCACCTAGTATCACCACCATCTAGCATCACCACCACCTAGTATTACCACCACCTAGTATTACCACCACTTAGTATCACCACCACCTAGTATTACCACCACCTAGTATTACCACCACTTAGTATCACCACCACCTAGTATTACCACCACCTAGTATCACCACCACCTAGTATTACCACCACCTAGTATCACCACCACCTAGTATTACCACCACCTAGTATTACCACCACTTAGTATCACCACCACCTAGTATTACCACCACCTAGTATCACCACCACCTAATATCACCACCACCTTGCAGGGCGGCAGATTAATTCAGGGCAGGATGCAAATGCACTACAGGAGGATTTAAATAAACTGCAGGAGTGGTCAGAGAAATGGCAAATGAAATTCATCACCAGCAAGTGCAGCGTACTTAAGATTAGTAGAACAAATACTGTCAACGAATACAGCCTTAACAACATCAACCTAGAAAGGTCGACTTTTGAAAGAGACTCAGGGGTACTTGTAAGCCCGGACCTAAGGCCTAGAAGACAGTGCGTTAATGATCGAAATAAGGCAAACAGTATTAGGTTTTATATCTAGAAGTGTAAGTAATAAGAATGCAGAGGTCTTATTGCAACTGCGTCAGTGAGGCCGCACCTCGATTATGCGGTTCAGTTCTGGTGTCCTTATTATAGAATGGATATCAAGATAGGTTAAAGAAACTAAACTTGCATTCCCTAGAAAGACGAAGAGTGCGGGGAGATATGATAGAAGTATTTAAGTGGGTGAAAGGAATCAATAAAGGGGATATAGATAAAGTTCTTATAATATCCGAGCAGGATAGGACTCGGAGCAACGGATTTAAGTTGATAAGTTTAGGGTTAGGAGGGAGATAGGAAGGAACTGGTTCACAAATAGGGTGGTGGACGAGTGGAACAAGCTTAGCAACTTTGTAGTAAGTGCGGGAACTCTGGAAAGTTTCAAAAGGAGGCTAGATAGATTCATGGATGATAGAGAGCGGTAGTAACTCTCGACAGGAGCTGCCATGCACAGGCCAACCGGCCTATTACAGACTCCTTATTTTCTTATGTTCTTATCACCACCAGCTAGTATCACCACCACCTACTGTCACCACCACCTAGTATCACCACCCCCTAATATCACCACCACCTAGTATCACCACCACCTAGTATCACCACCACCTAATATCACCACCACCTAGTATCACCACCACCTAGTATCACCACCACCTAATATCACCACCAGCTAGTATCACCACCACCTACTGTCACCACCACCTAGTATCACCACCCCCTAATATCACCACCACCTAGTATCACCACCACCTAGTATCACCACCACCTAATATCACCACCACCTAGTATCACCACCACCTAGTATCACCACCACCTAATATCACCACCACCTAATATCACCCCCACCTAATATCACCACCATCACCCAACACTAACCTGACAGAGACCACACCACCACCTACCATCGGGACCCGTAGGCAGGTGACGGTGAAGAGTGAACAGCTGCGACAGGTGGTGGGAGGCTGGGGTCAAGGAGAGGCAGCAGCTGGTGAGGCACTTGGGGAAGGAAGGAAGGAAGGAGGGAGGGAGAAGAGGGAGGGAGGGAGGGAGGGGAAGAGGAAGGGGGAGGAGAGGGAGGAAGGAATGGGAGAAAGAGGAAGAGAGAGAAAGAGGAAGGTGGAATATATAAAGAGAGGCAGGAGAATAAAGAGGGAGGGAGGAGGAGAAAGTGGGAGGAAGGAAGGAAGGAGAAAGAGGGAGGAGGAAAAGATGGAGGGAGGGAAAAGGAGGAAGGGTGAAGGATAAAGTTGGAGGGAGCAGAAAAGAGCCGGAGGGAGGTGAAGAAAGGAGGGAGGGAAGGAGGAGGAGGAGGGAGGGAGGAAGGAAGGCAGGGAGGGAGGGAGGGAGGGAGGAGCAGACATTGCATGCGTAGTAGATGAATGAGTGTTTGAAGAAGACGGTAGTGGACAGGGTTGGTGGATTTGTGTGTCAGGGTGGAGGGAGAGTGTTGTGTGTGTAAAGTATATGTCTGTCTGTTTGTCTGTCTTTTTTCTGTCAGTATATTTTTGTCTATCTGTTTTTCTTTTTGTATGTTTGATTGCTTTTGTGTGATTCAGGGAGAGAGAAAATGAGGATTGGCCCACTTACAGTATGTGTACATTCGGGGTTTTGTGTGTCTATCTGTATACAGTATCTTCAAGTTTACTGATTTACACAACTGACTCCCTATAAATAACATCTAACACTATATTAGAGAGGTTTACCTATACCTCATACCTCCACACCTCCAGTATTATCCTCCTACCTGCATAATAATTAACAGGTCATGTAAACATATATATCGCACAACTTGTTTGATATTTTCCTACACGTCAGGTTCACGGAAGTAGAAGTTTTAATTTTAGTTTCATCTCATTATTATCGGTGTGAAGCTGTAACTTTGAACATGTGTGCTGAATGGAGGTGGTTTTGACATCAGTTGGGTGAAATTGTCAAAGTCAGGAGATTTTGTTGTCGTTGTGACTAACTGTCCTTTGTGAATTATGAAAGAATTTAAATTATTACAGAGACTAATGCAAGTATATTTTAATATTGTATAGATGAACATAAAAACTGTATTTATTTGTTACCTGTGTGTAGTGTGGAGTATGGAGTATACCTGTGTGGAGTATGGTGTTAGGAGACTTGTGTGTGTCCATTGTCCGGATTGTCATTCACACTGTTATGAAATTAATGTATGTTTGGTATTTTGACACATTACCTTAGTGTTGAGGTATATTTGTGTTTATCTATTAGGGTGTTAGTGGGGGTGGGTGTGTGGGCGAGTGGTGTGGGTGTGGGCGAGTGAGTGTGGGCAAGTGAGGTGAATGTAGGATAACATAACACCAATATATAACAGCGAGACTTGCTGTATAATCATCATATCAAACACTGTCACAACAAAAATATATCAAATTACGACATAATATATCAAGAATATAACACTAACATATACTCACATCACCGAGGAGTATAATAGTATAAGAAAGACGGGAATAAACATCAGTGGAGAGCTCAACGAAAGTACTGGAAATAAATATACATTTAAATAAGAATTATACTGAAGATTACTAGACAACTTCGTTACAAGAACATAATACGCTGTCATATTACCTGTGTTCTTTCAGTCACTTAATAACCATTACAGTACAGAAATAATTAGCCACTACCGACAGGTGACCCAACTCTATAAGGGTTTGTAACACAAGTGTCAGCTTCATGATCTTAAATATAAGTGTTGTACGACCTCAAGCAACTGAAAAATACAGTACTAACGATTCTCCATTGCTGAAAGTGTCCCGATCTATGTGGATTTATACAATGCCTGTTTGACTAATAAAAATATATACGATACATGTAGATTGGTAAAATGTTTTAGCATCGTCCACTACTGTACCACAAAATCGTATTTGTGATTGGTCCCGGCGCAGTAATATCGCGGCTGGGCCAGTAGAAGCGAAAAGTAGTGGAACTAACACTGGGAGATCGACCATCCCTTTGCAAAAAAAAAAAGTCAGAAGCACTGTAATATCGCGGCTGAACAAGCATAGAGGCGAAAATCAACGAAATTTACAATAGGCGATCGGCCATCGCTTTGCAAGAGAGGGGGTTAGGACTCTAATATCACGACTGGACGAACATAAGACCGAAAATAACACATTATACAGAGAGAGGACGACTATCGTTACACACGAGAGAGAGATAGAGAGGGGGGTCGGGCTGGAGAAATAATGCGTAGTTTTGCGCTGTGCTGGCGTATATATTTGATTTAACACACACGGGATGGCGTATAAAGGCGGGTGACACTTGGGTCCAGCACCGTGTCAAGAGGAGTATTTCATTCTGGGTAATAAACGGGGTATTTGTCATTTTTACCTTCGTGGTGGGTTAGACTGTAGCGCTGGACGACAGGCTGTAGGTATGGGCAGGTGGAGACTTCATTTATAGAATCTGCTTATGGGGAGAATGATTTTGCGTTTGTGCGTAACTCCATATTTACTCTTTCTCAGACAAAGGCAAACACACACACAAAAGATAATAATAACCTGTATGTTATTTACAACCGTATGCACCAATGTCATATAAGCATGTGTGTTGTGTGTGTTTTTCCATGTGTGTGTGAGCGATGTTTGCTTTTCCGTATATATACATATTTCACGTAAAAAGGGAACACTGGAGCACCTTAGGTTTCGTCTTTATTCAAGACCTCTTCAGAGGCAACTGAATTACATGGGTGAACTTACGAAGCATGAGGCCAGGTCAAAAACATGACATCCTCTAATCCACACACCATCACCACCGCAAACATAAGAGGAGCTTATGAGAAAGGGTAACGTAACTGGTCAAGTCAGGTCAAAAATATGAGACCCACTAATCATCAATCCTACATCTACCTCAAATGCTTTCAAACCATTTTTAACCTTGGGGTAGTGACAAATAATTTTTGTAACATATCATTTTTTTACTGACCATCACTAAGGTTTATAGAATTCATTTCTCTAATCAAACTTGCTTCAACCACAAGTCTTTCTGTGACACATAAGAACATAAGAATGGAGGAAACTGCAGCGGGCCTATTGGCCCATACTGGGCAGTCCCGTTTACACCCAACCCCTATTGCTCATACAAGCATCCAACCTATGTTTGAAGCTTTTCAGCGTATTCGAGTTAATGATGATATTTGGTAACTTGTTCCATTCATCCACTACTCTGTTTCCAAACCAGTGTTTACCTATTTCACGCCTAAATCTAAATTTGTCTAACTTAAAACCATTGTTACGAGTTCGCTCCTGGTTGATTTATACACGTCTAAACTGTTTTCCCAATCTATTGGATGATTATTGTTCCTTATATGAACGAACAGTACACTGCTTTCAGATGCTGTTCTAATATTTATTTGTGCTGTTTAATTCTGAGTTGCAATGCTATCCCAGTCTGTCCTACATAATTTCTATTACAATTGCTACATGAAATGCAGTAAACACTTCCATTTACATTCAAGGTTGGGCCATTCTTGATTAATATATTAGTAATAGTTGAGTCATACTTAAAAACAACATTAATGTTTAGTAATTTAAGGGACTGAACTAACGGGACAAATTAATTGCGATAAGGTGAGTAAAAATATTCTTAAATGTAGGAACTTGCTTAGTTTGAGTAGAATGAAAGGATGTTTTAGCCCTTTTAAAACAATGATCAACAAACAATGAAGGGTACCCAAGTTTTTGTGCAATGGACTAAATGTGTTGCAGTTCTTCAATAAATTCAGGGTCACAAATACGCAAATATCTCAAAAACATAGCAGAAAAAACTGACATTTTGGTAGATTCATGGTGACGATAAAAAATGTATGAAACTGTCTACCTGTGTAGGCTTTCTGTACACCTTAAATTTATAGTTATGACCGTTTCTCATGATAAGCATATCAAGAAATGGAAGGGATCCATTTATTTCTCTTTCAATTTTGAAGGTAATACTAGGGATAAGATCATTAAACTTGTCTAAACATTCCAGTGGGTCACTTAACATGAAGTGAATTCACCGTTACTTAACCTAAATTGACTTTACTGTTACGTCACTCAGACTAAACATACTAATCTGCATTTTTTATCCTATCGATCGACCGAGAGTTCTGTCAACACATTCAGTTTCCGCTCAGTATAATGTTAATGAATCGATTTCTGTTTTATTAGTTAAGTTTTTACGTCAAAGTCTTGCTTGGGTTTGGTGGTCGTGTTGCTGATCAGGTGTACCGGAGGTGGGGGGAATGGAGGAAACTTGGATAATTGTTAATAATTTGGATAAATAATGAGGTGACCTGACTTACTTTCGTTAAATATGAGATACCTGATTGACTTTCGTTAAAATCAAAGTGACCTGACTTGTTTTTGATAACCTAAAGTGACCTGAACTGACCTCCCCGGTAAACAAAACTGTTATCATACTTTTACCTTTAGCAACCTGAGTAGGTCAGGTAACCGCCCACTGTTACTGACCCCTTTACCTATTGTCTATCACTGGTAGTTGACCTCTGTTGACCTTCTAGTAATTATTTACCCGAGTGTTTTAGTGATAAATATGTATAACTAATCAACTCAGGTACAGAGGATTGTGTAAAGTACAAGTGAGAGTGGTGGTTCATGTTTGTGACAGTACAGGTGTGTGGGGGTGATGTGTGTGTGGCAGTACAGGTGTGTGGGAGTGAGGTGTGTGACAGTACAGGTGTGTGGGGGTGATGTGTGTGTGGCAGTACAGGTGTCTGGGGGTGATGTGTGTGTGGCAGTACAGGTGTCTGGGGGTGATGTGTGTGTGGCAGTACAGGTGTCTGGGGGTGTGTGTGGCAGTACAGGTGTGTGTGTGTGTGTGTGTGTGTACAGGTGTGTGGGGGTGATGTGTGAGTGGCAGTACAGGTGTGTGGGGTGATGTGTGTGTGGGTGTGTGATGTGTGTGTGCAGTACAGGTGTGTGGGGTGATGTGTGTGGCAGTACAGGTGTGTGGGAGTGAGTGTGTGGTACAGGTGTGTGGGGGTGATGTGTGTGTACAGGTGTGTGGGTGTGTGGGGGTGATGTGTGTGTGCAGTACAGGTGTGTGTGTGTGAGTGTGTGACTACAGGTGTGTGGGGTGGGTGTGTGGTGTGTGTACAGTACAGGTGTGTGTACAGGTTTGTGGGGGGTGAGGGATGTGGTAATACAGGTGTGGGGTGAGGTGTGTGGCACAGGTGTGGAGGGGGTACAGGTGTGTGTGGCAGTACAGATGTGTGGAAGTGGTGTGGTATTACAGGTGTGGGGTGTGGTAGTACAGGTGTGGGATGTGGGAGTACAGGTGTGTGTGTGTGGTGTGGTACAGGTGTGTGGGGTGAGGGGTGTGGTAGTACAGGTGTGTGTACAGGTGTGTGGGGTGAGGTGTGGTACAGGTGTGGGGGGTGAGGGTGTGGTGTACAGGTGTGGGGGTGGTGGTACAGGTGTGTGGGGTGAGGGGTGTGGTAGTACAGGTGTGGGGGTGAGGGGTGTAGTAGTACAGATGTGTGGAGGGGAAGTTTGTTGATATTTAGAACTATTCACAGTAACTTTGCTTATTTCACCAGATTAGCCACCCTAACGCCCCCTGGAGGGTTAAGATAGGTTAGGTTAGCATTAGGAAATAACTGGAAGAGAATATTCAGATCCAGTTTTTGTCTTGTAGTAAACCTTCAGGAACCAGACTTATGAAGCTGTCATTAACAGAGAGTTGACCTCATTTTACGCATATGCACAAAGGTGAATCTAAGGGTCATGACCTCCCACCTCCTACCAGGGTCAAGTAATCCCTTGTCGTGTTAAAAGGCCAGTAAGCTAATTGGGTAGTTTTACTGGTCATATCGTGGGTCAGGTCACATGAAATATTACACCCGGGTTCTCGGGGGCGCCGGGGAGATAATGCGAGGCCTCTGGAGGTTAGTGACGTTAATACTGGGTCAGCTGGTGGGTCATCACGCGAGGTCAGTCAGGATGCTTATCAATGAAGGTCATGTGGTGAGATTTGGTGAGGTCAACGGTGAACCATCTGGTCATGGTCCACACTGGTTGGGTTGGCCTCGGTCCAGCACGTGAGGTCAGAGCAGCCAAGTGATAGTCGAAGAGCCCCTCCAGCCCTTCTCTTATCACTTAACAACTTAATCACTCCTCATCCTTAGGGTGTCTGTTTCTCTTGACTCGTCCCAACACACAAATACAATAAGAATACAGTTGATAAACAGAGAGACACGACTAAACTCATCCTCCTACTGACAAAACATTAAGTTGTTAACAAATATCTGAGGGAGCGAGATAAAACCTCCCTAATGACCTCTCTATAACTCCAGGTACGAATAAATACCACATATGCAGAATTTACATCAACAAACATTGAAAAAAACCTACTTTAAATACATTCAGAATTTCTTTAAATATTACCAACATTTCTCTCGTGGTTCACACAAAAGATATTGATGATTCCTTTTTTAACGGGGGATAATTCTGAAGCGACCGAGCTCCTCACCACTGCGTATATCAGCTTGTATTTTCCCGTTATTCTGATTGGTGGTTCGATAGCCTATTCCCGAGATACGCTTCTGACGTCACCGCCCGTGCGAATATGATCTGGCGTTTTGGATCCTGTGTGAATTTTCGCTACCAAGAAGGGAAGCATTTTCTTCACACACACGCAGACACACACACACACACACACACACACAACGTAGTCAACCTCTTTCCTACCGGCTCTCACCCACCTCTAGCCCCCTTCCACCATCTCTCTTCCACCATCAAGTCCCTTCCACCATCAAGTCCCTTCCACCAAACCTTGAGTATAGAGACAGGTTAAAGCATCTTAATTTGCACTCCCTCGAGAGATGTAGAGCGAGGGGCGACCTGATAGAGGTGCATAAATGGAAGTCAGGGCTAAACAAAGGGGACATTACAAAGGTACTCAAACTATCCAACCAGGAGCGAACTCGCAACAATGGTTTTAAATTAGACAAATTTAGATTTAGGCGCGAAATAGGTAAACACTGGTTTGGAAACAACATAGTGGATGAATGGAACAAGTTACCAAATATCATCATTATCTCGAATACGCTGGATAGCTTCAAACATAGGTTGGATGCTTATATGAGCAATAGGGGTTGGGTGTAAATGGGACTGCCCTGTATGGGCCAATAGGCCCACTGCAGTTTCCTCCATTCTTTTGTTCTTATCAAGTCCCTTCCACCATCAAGCCCCCTTCCATCATCTTTTCCATCATCAAGCCCCTTCCACCACCTCTCTTCCACCATCAATCTCCCTTTCCGTCAACCATCTTCAACATCAAGTCCCACTCCATTAGTCCTTCGTCAACCACTAACCCCACTCCACTAGCCCTCCATCCACCCCCAACCCCACTCCACTAGCCCTTTATCTACCACCACTCGTCCAACTCCACTAGTCCTTCATCTACCACTACTGACCCCACTCCACTAGCCCTTCATTTACTAGTAATCCCCCTTACAACCCCACTCCACTAGCCCTTCATCTACTAGTAATCCCCCTTACAACCCCACTCCACTAGCCCTTCATCTACTAGTAATCCCCCTTACAACCCCACTCCACTAGCCCTTCATCTAGTAATCCCCCTTACAACCCCACTCCACTAGCCCTTCATCTACTAGTAATCCCTCCTTCAACACCCTTCATCTTACCATTAACTAAGGGAGGGGAGTGTAGGACAGACAAAAATCTCCTCGAGCAAAAACTCCCCAGGACAAAATCCCCCTTGGACAAAACCTCCCCTGGACAAAATCCCCCTTGGACAAAATCCCTCTTGGACAAAACCTCCTCTGGACAAAATTCTCCTGGACAAAATCTCCCTTGGTCAAAAATCTCCCTTGGACAAAATCTCCCTTGGACAAAACTCCCCAGGACAAAAGCTTAACCTAACCTTGAGAAACATTAATATTAAAAGCGAGTAATTTTTTTGCTCTACTAAGCACTTTAACTGGGGGAGAGGAGGGGGAAAGACAGCTGGTAGGTAAGTGTTAATTACCGGCCAGTACAGCGTCCTAATCAACAGGTATCACCGCCCGAGGTTACCTGTCGGTCCCACCTTTCTTCCCGAGTCGTCTTGTTCCCTCGTTCTTTCTTCTCCCCTTTTGCTCTTTCTTTGGTTCTGACTCGGGTTTTTTTCGTTCTCTTATCTTTGGTTCTCTCTACTTTCTCTTGCTCTCTGTCTTTGTTTATTTTTATGGCTTCTCTTCTTCTGTCTTAGATTATCTCTAGTTCT
This sequence comes from Homarus americanus, assembly GCF_018991925.1. NCBI lineage: Eukaryota > Metazoa > Arthropoda > Malacostraca > Decapoda > Nephropidae > Homarus > Homarus americanus. The sequence goes on from NW_024741189.1 coordinate 8,755,429, forward strand.
CTTCTTCTCTGTCTCTGGTTCTCTTGTTCTCTGTCTCTGGTTCTCTTGTTCTCTGTCTCTGGTTCTCTTGTTCTCTGTCTCTGGTTCTCTTGTTTTCTGTCTCTGGTTTTTTTCCTCTGTCTCTTGTTCTCTCTCTAGTTCTCTTGTTCTATGTTTATGGTTCTCTCTTCTTCTCTGGTTCTCTCCTCTTCTCTGGTTCTCTTGCTCTCTGCCTCCTGTTCTCTGTCTCAGATTCTCTCTGCTTCTCACGTTAATCAATTATCTGTTTTATCTGTCTTTATTAGTACTTTAACTCTCCCTCCTCCTCGTGCTCCTCTACCATTCTCCTCCTCTTCTTTCTCCTTCGCCTTGCCTTTCCTTATCATTTATTATCATGTTAATATCTGTTCCCTATTCCATGTTTTATTTTTAATTCTTTATCTCTCCATCTTCCAATTCTCATCTGCTCTTTTTTTCATATTTGCTTTGTGTTGGTTCTTGTTTATTTGTCCTTCAAAATAGAGAGAAAAACGGAGGTGTTACGTGAAGATTAGGCACCCCAGCTTATTACACGCTTGCTTCACCTGGGGGGGGGCGGGGGTTAAGTTTGGTTGGGTGAGGTTAGTGGTAGGTTAAATTAGGTGAGGTTAGGTTTTGGTTAAGTTAGGTTGGTGTTAGATTAGGTTAGATTAGGTGAAATTACTTTAGGTTATGTAACTTATGTTAATGTTAAATTAGGTTGGTGATAGGTTAGGTTAAATTCAATGAGGTTAGGTTAGTGTTAGGTTAGATTTGTTAAGTAAGTTTAGTATTAGGTTAGGTTAAGTGACATTAGTTTGCGTTAGTGCTAGGGTGTTTAATCTCCACATAATACTGAGAGAGAGAGAGAGAGAGAGAGAGAGAGAGAGAGAGAGAGAGAGAGAGAGAGCCCATTTAACTCAACTAAAATCTATTGGCACCAAATACCTACCCCGCCCACGTCTAGCTTACTCAGGGTAAATTCATCCACCAGACAGCTCAACGAGGAACCAGAAAATGTTGCTTGGCTTCGATAATTCAGTGTCGTAACTCGGGCGCTTGGTATTACCGCCTATCTCGAGACCACCTGCTGGATAATTTAACCTGGGAAATGTCAGGATCGTCCATGGCGTCACTAGTGTCTGACGCTTGGATATTTTAGTAATGTCAGGAATATCCACGTATAGATTATTGTAGTGACGAGAAATATCCATGTGTGGGTATTTATTTTGACTACGGGACTAGCCACGTGTGTATGTTATTATGCTGATGTTAGTAATATCCACGAACAGGTATTATCTTGATGTTAGGAATATCCACGAGCAGGTATTTTGTTGAAGTTAGGTTAGGAATATCAACATTAAGGTAATAATATTATCAAGAACATAAGAATGGAAGAAACTGCATCGGGCCTATTGGCCCATACTGGGCATTCCCGTTTACACCCAACCCCTATTGCTCATATATCCATCCAACCTATATTTGAAGTTACCCAGCGTGTTCGAGTTAATGATGATGTTTGGTAACCTGTTCCACTCATCCACTACTCTATTTCCAAACCAATGTTTACCTATCTCGCGCCTAATTCTAATTTTTTATTTAAAACTATTGCTACGAGTTCGCTTCTGGTTGGATAAAGCTATTTACACAGGGATTAGTATATCTTGTTTATCTTATTATTATTATTATTATTATTATTATTATTATTATTATTATTATTATTATTATTATTATTATTATTATGTTTATTATTATTATTACTTTCCTTTCAATTAATATATAAACTTTTCTTTCCAGGATCAACAACAACAAAGGTGAAACAGAATGATAACACCAACAACAACGGGAACAAGCACAACAGTAACAAGCGTAGCATCAATTATAACAACAACATCAACAGTAACCATAGCAACAGAAATAAGGTAAATAGCATAGATTATGTCAGTAACAAGTTGAGTCTGGCAGCGGCTGGACCACCGTGGCCTTTTTCAGTACTAAGGTATCCCATAAATTTCCATACATAGGAAAAATAAATTTTATATGAAAATCCATTTTTATTTATATAATATGCTCTACATGACTACCATTCTGTTGAAAACACTCTTCAATGCGTGTCCTCCACTGCTGAAGAACACGTTCAAGCACAGCTGGAGTTATGCTTGTAATGGCGTTAGTGATACGTTGTATGGAAACTTATGGGACACCCTGTTATATTTCCTCCCCTCTATAAGCTGTATTTCATATCCGTATCTATTTTATTGACCAAAATGTTACCTTTCATAGAGCGAATTGTGGGTATTTTTTTATACTTGTGTTTTTTTATATATGTTAATGTTTATTATTTCAGCTTTTGTTTGACGTTTTCTTTTTGAAATTGGGATTTTGTATGAATGTTTATATGATTGTTATTGTTTTGATATAGGTCAAAAACGCTCGTTCGTTCCTAGTATTACTGATAGGTTTTTCGAAATTGTTTTTCGGGTTTTTTTATTGCCACACTGTAACTTAATTGGATATCTGTTTTTTTATGGTTTTATTTATATACAGTATATTTTTTGTGTAGTGTAGAGTACGATGGAAATGTCCGCTGTATAAGATAATTCAGTCGTATCGCCGGTATGTGCGTGTGTGTGCATGTGCCTATCCCTAAAAGTCTATATTAAGTCTTTGAAACTTAAGGACGGCTAATTATTATTGCAGTTATAACTCTTACTAATCATCGCTGGGAGTCACGAGTCTGACCCTTATATACTGACCTTATTTGACCTCTCACAGTCCAATTATTTCTCCCATCTTGACTTTGTTCTTAATACTTGATGGTACCATAAAACATAACACTAAATTTAAGGTAGAATTAAAATATCTCGACACTTTATCGTCCTGTCATGATGTTCTCCGTCTGTCGGTTCGTTCGTCTGGCAAATGGTGTCCGCACAATAATTTTTTTTTCCAGGGGCGGATTGTAACTAAACATCACATATACAAGTTGTTTATACACAGCTGATGAATCGTATTTACTTTAGTCCTTATTGGTTCCATTTGTTTTTTCATTTCTTAAGTTAATCTTACTAGGCATCGTTTTCTGTATATATGTATTACAGAAATAAAGAAATAAACAAAAGCTACTACTACTACTACAACTTAACGTGGTCTCCAGCCTCCCCCAAAAGCCAGACCTTCGCCCCCATTTTATGACCTTAATATTAAGTATCCTAATAAATAAGTAGCTATCCTAGCTGCGTTGAATTAGTTGAGCCGCAGGTCTATGCGGCATTCAGTGACTGTAGCCTCATAGTCAATATCTGCAGCTGTTGTCGGCTTTGGGGTCGAAGCTCTCGTTCCCCTGAGGCTACAACTGCTACTACTACTACTACTACTACTAATAATAATAATAATAAACAGATGTAGCTATGAAAGAAAACACTGTAACCAGTTTATCACAACACCAGACAAACGACGGAAAACACTAGCGCAGGGCTCAGTAATTGTCTAAACAAATGACACGTCTCCTACAAGCCTAATCCTTAATTTACCAAAATGTTCAATGCTGGTGAAGCTCGCTCTCTCTCTCTCTCTCTCTCTCTCTCTCACTTAGTGTGATGGGCTCGACCCTGTGCACACACACACACACACACCACACACTCACATGCAAACACACAACACATACACGTAAGCAGCAAGCATGCAACACAACACACACATGCAAACACATCCTTGACCACCGTAGGGTCGAGACCCATCCTCATCACCGTAGGGTGGAGACCCATCCTCACCACCGGGATATCAACATAATCAAAAGTGACAATTTCGTTTCGGAAAGTGGGACCAATGTTGAACAGTGATGAACAGTGTTTAAGCCAGTGAATTCAGCACTAGACAGTACCAGTGAGAGCCGTGACCCACCAGTGAGATAAACACCCCTGGGAACTGACCGCCATATTTACCAGGAGGTGCTAATCAGTTCACCATGGGAACAACAGTGGGTCGGCTTCACACCTGACTACGAGATAACACAACACCACCCAGCAGAGTGAGGTACTGTGACACCACCCCACACCACCCAGTGTCCCCAAGACCACGGAGGTCCTTCATATCAACACCCGAGGACGAGTCACTGTACCACGCGAACACCACACCACCACCACACCACCCGGTGTCTCCATGACCAGCCCAGGCCCGGGCCATCAACTTTAAACTATAATAATTTGTATGTTCAATTCATGTTCCTTCTTCTTTCAGTAATGAAAGCTTTTGTTAAACGACCCACCCACCCTATGTCCTTGTATGTAGTAAGTCATTTTTGTCCAGTGTCTATTTTCAGCCTTCGGGCTGCAGAACTTTTTCATTAAAACGTTAATTATTATTATTATTATTATTATTATTATTATTATTATTACACACACACATGCAAGCACACAACACAACACACATGCAAGCACACAACACACACATGCAAGTACACAACACAATACACATGGAAACACAATACAACTCATACATGCAAGCACACTACACACATGCAAGCACACAACACATCAAACACATGCAAGTACACAACACAACAAACACATGCAAGCACACAACACAACAAACACATGCAAGCACACAACACAACAAACACATGCAAGCACACAACATAAGAACATAAGAAAATAAGGAGTCTGCAATAGGCCGGTTGGCCTGTGCATGGCAGCTCCTGTTGAGAGTTACTACCACTCTCTATCATCCATGAATCTATCTAGCCTCCTTTTGAAACTTTCCAGAGTTCCCGCACTTACTACAAAGTTGCTAAGCTTGTTCCACTCGTCCACCACCCTATTTGTGAACCAGTTTCTTCCACATTCCCTCCTAACCTAAACTTATCCAACTTGAATCCGTTGTCTGAGTCCTATCCTGCTCGGATATTATAAGAACTTTATCTATAGCCCCTTTATTGATTCCTTTCACCCACTTAAATACTTCTATCATATCTCCCCGCACTCTTCGTCTTTCAGGGAATGCAAGTTAAGTTTCTTTAACCTATCCTGATATGGAAGGTTTCTAAGTCCCGGAATCATTTTTGTCATTCTTCGCTGCACCGACTCTAGTGAATTTATATCCATTCTATAATAGGGGCACCAGAACTGAACCGCATAATCGAGGTGCGGCCTAACTAGCGCAAGATATAGCTGCAATAAGACCTCTGCACTCTTGTTACTTACACTTCTAGATATAAAACCCAATACTCTGTTTGCCTTATTTCGAACATTAACAACACACATGCAAGCACACTACACACACAACACAACAAACACATGCAAGTACACAACACAACACACATGCAAGGACACTACACACACACATGCAAGCACACAACACAACAAACACATGCAAGCACACAACACAAAACACACACACACACACATACATTGAGAGTCAGCCGTTTCACCATAATTACACCCATTTCTATATTATATCTCCAGCTTCATGACCTTACGTGTTTCCACCCCCGCCCCTCCTGAGTGTGCCGCTACCTGACCTTAACCACATAAGTCCTGCCTCAGCTGTAGGTCGTCATTCCCTCCCCCCCCTCCCCCCACACCCTGCATCCTCAGGGCATCGTCGTCAATAAACTAGCCTTCTAGCGAGGTAAATTGTATTGTCATCGTCGCCTCTGTCCTGAATGTCTATACCTTGTTTTGATGGTATACTGAATGTCTTGTTTTGAATGGATCTACCTTGTACAAAATGTTTATACTTGTCATTAATGTTTATGTAATTGTTATGAATTTATATATCTTGATCTGAATACATCTACTGCCATAAATGCACCCAACTTCTCCTAACCTATCCGAACCACGCCTCGCCTCGCCTGACTTGACTTGACTTGACTTAACCTAAAACGTATTGTATTGACTTTGAGTGTGTTTAATTAAGCTTGCGCAGATTTCTATGGTGTTGAGTGCATTATCTTGCTCTTGGCTGCATAAAATTTAACCTTGAGTGCATATTCCAGAACTCTCAAATGGACAATATTGGTAGTGAATTAATGTTCCTTGACTTGAGTGAATGACCTTGACCTTCAATGCACTTCCTTGGCCTCTATTGGAGCTCGTCCTCGTAACCTTGAGGGAACTTACTATGAATAACAATCTCCCTCCCCACCTAACACCCTTCCCGTCCACTTAACCCTCCTCCCTTTCACATAACCCCTCTCCCCTCCACCTAACCCTTCTCCCCTCCACCCAACCCCTCTCCCCTCCACCTAACCCTTCTCCCCTCCACCCAACCCCCTCTCCCCTACACCCAACCCCCTTCCCTTCCGCATTACCCCCACCCCTCCCACTAACTCCCTTTCCTCCTAACCCCTCCCTTTCCTCCAACTCCTCCCTAACCCCTTTTCTCCCTAACCCCTTTCTCCCCTAACTCCCTTAACACCCTTTCTCCCTAACCTTTTTCTCTAACCCTTCCCTAACCCTTTCTCCCCAACCTCTCCCACCTAACCCTCCTCAGCCTTTCCTCTCTACCCAACCCTCCCCTAACCTCCCCAGTACCCCCACCTCCCTCTGAAGCCCAGACAGTAAACTCTCCAAGGTCATTTTTCACTTTGGCTCCGTCGGGCTCTCCACTCAATAATTCAGGAAAGCACCCGTTCGAACCCTGACTAATCAGCGACCATAAATAAAACGGGGCTCGTAGCGATCAAGCCAGGGAATTAGAGTTTAGGACCCAGTCCGTTTTCAAACCCGGATTTATGAAAGATTTGACATAGCGTTTTCATAGTCGGATTTTAGGGTTCTACAGAATGGATGTAGAATCCCTAGAAAGAATTCAGAGGAGAATGACGAGACTAATCCCGGGCATTAGGAACCTTGAGTATAGAGACAGGTTAAAGCATCTTAATTTGCACTCCCCCAGAGACGTAGAGTTACGGCCGAAATGATCGAGGTGTATAAATGGAAGTCAGGGCTAAACAAAGGTGATATAACAAAGGCTCTCAAACTATCCAACCAGGAGCGAACTCGTAGCAATGGATTTTAATTAGACAAATTTAGATTTAGACACGCGATAGGTAAACATTGGGTTGGAAATAGAGTAGTGGATGAATGGAGAAAGTTACCAAATATCATCATTAACTCGAATACGCTGGATAGATTCAAACATAGGTTGGATGGATATATAAGCGATAGAGGATGGTTGTAATCGGGACTGCCCAGTATGGGCCAATAGACCCGCTGCAGTTTCCTTCATTCTTCTGTTGGATTTAGGGATTATCCCATATTTGGATTTTAGGGGTATTCTCTGATGTTGGGGGTATCCCATTTTCGGATTTTGGGAATAACCAAGTGTCTGATTTTAGGTTATATCCCTTCGTTGTATTTTAGGGGATCTACCATTGCCGGATTTTGGAAGTAATCCCTCTAGTTGGGTTATGGGAGAAATCCACAGACGGATATATTGTATGTACAATGAAAGACAAAATTCGTGTCGTGAAATTTGGTGAAAACATATGCCGAAGGGCTAAAACTTTTGGTGAGCTCTGCCTTGTGGTAGGGGGCTCTCATAATGTTTCACGAGATAACATAAGAACAAAAGAAAATAAGGAGTCTGCAATAGGCCGGTTGGCCCGTGCATGGCAGCTCCTGTCAGGGGGGGGGGCGTTTAATCAGGTGGGTCTTGCCGGGGTATGAGACGGGGGTCTAGTCAGGTTGGGTATATCCAAGGGTTATATCAAACTGGATTTCTGAGGTTTCTATAAGACGGTCTACGTACAGTCTCGTTCAAGATTCTTCGAACACTGCTGGGGACGGCTGGCAACTCAAGGCCGTTTGTTGACTAAAGTACGTAGTCAAAATTATGAATAAATAAAAAAGTGATCGGTGATTGGTTACTTAGTTCCTCGTTGCTTAATTTAATGGTTGGTCTTTGTTGTTTCGTATTATATTATACAACGTACTAAAGTAAACAAACGGCCTTGAGCTGCCAGCTATCTCCAGCAGTGCAAAAAGAATCTTGAACGAGACTGTACATATCGTGAAGTGGTATGAAAGAGGGTTCTAGCTTAGACTGCAAAGGCTTCCGCGTGAGAGGATTTGGGTTTTGAGGCGGTTTACACTTGCAGCTTAACCGTGTTCCATAAAACCGAGGTCCCAGTTAACAGAGGTCCCAGTTACCGAGGTCCCAAGCAACCAAGACCTAAATTAACTGGGTCTTGTCTTAGGTAATCATGAAACGGGGTCACTGAGGATGGAGGTTATGAGTGACACACACACACACGTCCTGTAACTCTACCTCACCGTCCCACACAATTTAGAACCAGAAATTGACGACCTAAGAACACGCACGTTGTTGCTCCTTTTTTAGTTACATGCCTCTCTCTCTCTCTCTCTCTCTCTCTCTCTCTCTCTCTCTCTCTTGCTTTTCCCTTGTCCCCTTTCCCCTCCTCCCTTTCTTTTTTTTCTTTGTCCTTTCTCTGTTCCCCTCACGGTCACCTCTTTATCTCTACCTATCTGTCTTCTTCCCTCTTCTCTGCCCCCTCTAACTTTTTACCTTTCCCCATCTCCTCCTCTTCCTTCTCTCTTCTCCTCCCTCTATTCATCGTCCCATCTCTCCTCTCCTCCTCATCTGCCTCTTTTCCTCCACATTATCATTTCTCCCATCCCTCTCTTCCCCTCTCACCTCAGCTATCAGCCCACATAGTCACACGCTCACCCCCTCCCCTAATACACTTGTTAAAAGCTTTGCATGACATAAAGATGAAAAGTAATTGAACGACCGTCAGGCAGCTTCTTCTACCGTGACGTGAAATAAATAGGGTTGAATAATGTCACACAGGAGGAAGGAATGAAATAATAATGTGATATAAAGTGGCGATACTAATAGAGGAGGGAAGAAAAATGAAAAAGGAGAAAAAAGAAGAGAGGAGGGGAGACGGAGTAGAAAAGAGATGGAGGAGGGGAGGAGAAAAAAGAACACGAAAAGAAGAAGAGTAATTACAGAATAAATAAGAAGAGAGAAAAAATAGAAGACAAGTAAAAGAAAAGGTCAACAAAAGAATAGAAATAACCACTTTAATTACCAACATTCCAACACCTGTTCGCCGATGCGTTAGTTCGTAGTTAAACAGTTTGAATAATTTAAGTTTCATCAGAACAGTGGAACAGAAATCAATACTTCATGTAGGTTAGTGAGACTTGGGTGGTTATGGGATCAATGCATGACTTAAAACTTCTTGTGCATATCAAAGTGAAGGTGAATTGGCTGCCGATAAGATTACGTGGCATTTTTGTTAATATGTAAACGTAATTAAAATGAATTTAATATTATTTAAGTTGTCTCGTATAGTAGTTAAGGTATTGTAAATGGTAGTTAATAACCCTGGTAGTTAAAGCACTTAAAACTAAGAGCTAGTGAAAGGTGCTTAATAACCCTGGTAGTTGAAGCACCTAAAACTAAGACCTAGTGAAGGTGCTTAATAACCCTCGCAGTTGAATCACCTATAGAAATGAGCACAAAAGCCTTAACGATGTAACTATTTTCGTCATTTAAAGATTTTGTTCAAGATATTATGGTAAATTTGAAGTTAACAAATAATGGTATTTCTTAAGATTTAAATTTGATGAATGTTTAGACCTGAGAACATTATTTGTAATCACTCGATACTTAACTGTAATACTTGCCTAAAGACGTTAGTTTCTGAAGTACAAATTAATATATTATAGCAACAACAATATTATGGATTATGAAGAATCAATTTCTTTCATTATTGTTGTTGTTTAGATCAACTACCTGAGAAAACGTAGGTGTTCGTGAACCATGTATACCGTGAGACCTTTATTTAACGGACTATACGGAGAGGAAATTCCGTTATATCAAGGATCCGTTAAATGTGAAACCCCTCATCTAACGGATTATATAGCAAGAGAGATGTCAGTTATATGGAGGTTTCACTGTATGCTAAGGGGGAGGAGAGCTGCTCACTCTAGAGATACGAGAAACTACGAATTCGCTTTTTGGGAACTTCGTGTTTTCTTATTATTTTTCTTGTAATTATCAGGATACATTTAAGAATAAAAGGATATTTATATTTTACTTGGTATAACACACTGACAAAACCATACAGGTGGGTCACATTATAATTATGTACGTATATTTATGACCTAGTATCAACAAACATGAATTCTTCGTTCAGGGAGACTTATTTAGATCTCTTGTTGTCATCTGTGCCATTGTAAGCCTGAACAAGACAAGAAGTATATTCTTCACAACATCCATCAGCTGTGCTAGGAATACACGAGTCGTTGGGACCAGGTGATTGGCTGAGTAATATAAGTCCGACGAATCACCAGAAAGCTTCATTAATCAGCTGATGAGCTTGCCAGATGATCAATAATTCATTCTCCCCAAAACACAATCCAATGACATTCCGCTCCGGTGTTCCGTTGGCTGCTAATCTTGCCTATTCCCCTGGAACAATAATGCGGGGAGAGACGACCAATCATCGGTATCCTACAGTATATGGCCGCAGAACCCATCTCCCTGGCGTTATTGAAGAGGAATAGATTTTTATCAGTATGTGTGTATATAATGTATAATTATGATGTGTATATTTCATCTCTGATGGCGTGTCTACTCTTATTAATGTACCTGAAATATATTATTCGTTTGTATGTGTTTTTCATCGACTGGCCAAGAAATATATTTTACCTTTACGTGTTATTTAACCTATGTGGTGTAAAGTACAGTAGTGTTGTTTTGTGATTATATTTTTAAGTTATGATAAAACCAGTGTCCAGAGGCTGTTTTGTATTCGTTTTTTTTTACAGCGTTTAACACGTGGATTGTCAGAAGTTAAAATTTCAAGAAGAATTATGAAATAAATTTTGAAACCCGTTTAAAAGAGAATAGAGTGTGAAGGGTGTAGTGTGTGCGTGCGTGCGTGCGTGCGTGCGTGCGTGTAGGTAGGTATATAGGTATATTGTTTGTGTGTGTGTGTATGTACAGTATGTGCGAGTGTGAGGAAAGATGACACAGAAAGATAAAGTTGGTCGCTGGGTAAAAATCCATCACTGACCAAAAAATTAAAAATAAATAAATAAATAAAATACCTGAACTAAAGTCTAAATTTATTCAGGTGTTTTATCGCCTCACCGTCGACACCGTTGACTCATAGTTTGTTTATATTATTCTGGCCTTTTAAAGCAATCATTTGTTTGTGTTTTGAGACATTTATTATCACTGGTGTATATGTATACTTATGTGTGTGTGTGGAGACCAAAGCTAACCTAACCTAATTTAATCTAACTTAAGCTAATCTAATTTGAACTGACCTCTGCTAAGCTAACCTAACCAACCATTTCTCAATTAACCTAACTTGACCTGAATTCTGTTAACCTAACCTAACCTCTAATGATGACAAAGGCTTTTTGGATAATGTCACACTGGGGAAAATAAACCCCTCATTCAGGAAAAATACAATCAGTCTTGATCAGGAAAGGCGGATACTTGGCTTGACTAAAAGAGAAGAGGAGGAGGGAAAATTATGTTTATTAAAAAGGTAACTCGACCATATACCCAAATCATGTTTTATTTCTCTGTTCCCGATCGCCACCCTCGATAACATGACTTTGTTTACATCGACGTTTCCATGTGTCGAGATAATCACTTCTAATACTTCCCTATGGTCTTACTCCCCTTTATATTACGATCACGTTCCCAGAGTGTCTATACCTGTTGATTGTAAGGCTGCAGATGTGGAGAGTGATTGAGTGTTAGTGACAGGTATCGAGACAAGAGTGAGTGGGTCCTATGAAGATGAAGTACCCCAGCTTATACCACCCGATGATTAAATACCTTAATGCTACCTAGGGGGGGTTGGGGTTAGGTTAGGTTACGTTAGGTTACGTTAGGTTAGGAAATTGAATTAGGTTTGTTTTATTTTTAGATTAGGTTGGGTTAGGTTAGGTTAAATTAGGTCAGTTTAGTGTTAATGTGTTTAAACATTAGATGAAATAAGCTGGAACGCCCGGGTAGACGATAAGCAACAGGCCTTACACACTCCAATGATAACAGACCTCTTCTTTCTTCACTAATTAACTCTCTTGTGTATGAAAGGCGCCGTGGGGGGACTATTTTTGTGGGGAGGGAGAGAGGGAGGGAGGGAGGGGGGTGGAGGAGGAGAGAGGAGGAGTTTCTACTGTTTTTTTTTTTCTCGTATATAGTTGTTGTTTTCCGCCCCATGTAGAGGTTATTCGCTAATTTCCCAGTAATTATATATATATATATATATATATATATATATATATATATATATATTTCATTTTATCCATATATACTTTGAACATATATATATTTTTGAACCTTCTTTGGGTTGGACACCGCTCATCGGCTTGGACTTTGTTTGCCTAGCTTCCTCAGTGGTGGAGTAAAGAACTGCTTTTAGTGTCCTTGAGCCGGTAAGCGTTCCCTAGTGTAGGTCGAGGGTTCGATTCCATGCTGGTGAGGTCGTTGATTATATGTTCAAAGTCCGCGTGTTATATGGACTAAAAATGAAGTATACATATGTACCTCGCGTTTCATACCAGCTGGATTCGGTAAAATGCTACTGACACCACATAAGAGGCACGGGCAGTTTCCCAATGAGGTTCACGGCGCCATCAGCTCGATGAACAGGCTTTGTGTGAAATATAACAGAGTCTAGAACTGCTTTTAGTGTCCTTGTGGCCTAGCCGGTAAGCGTTCCCTAGTTCCACCCAGTAGGTCGAGGGTTCGATTCCTTATATATATATATATATATATATATATATATATATATATATATATATATATTTTCGTACGGGAGCTGATTTAAACTTTGAGATGATGAATGTTTTCAGTCGTTGACCTGTTAATATGTGTATGTATGTGTGTGTGTGTGTGTGCGTGTGCGTGCGTGCGTGCGTGCGTGCGTGCATTGGGTGGTGCGGGCTAGTGTGTGTTGTTCGCCAACAGTTTGTTTGTCTCGGTTACCCACAGCTCATTCCCCCCTAAGTGTAACCACCCAATGCTAACCTAACCTAACCTAACCTAACCTAGCCTAACCTAATCTAACATAAACTAACCCCCAGGTAACATAAGGGTGTTGAATCATCAGGTGAAATAAGCTGGGTGGGGGGGAGCTAATCTTCAGGTGATCCATTTTCACGCATTAAAAGTGCTTCAACAACCAGGGTCTTCCAGCATCATTCACCAAGTCATAAGTGTCTCCAGTAAACAACAAAATAAACATTACGAGAGATTTTTACCTTTAGACTCCCTGATGTTTCCTGTGTTGTGGCCAGGTAGTATCGTCCTCCCTACAGCTTCTCTCTACTGGTTGGTTGTTCAGCTAGTGTTTCGTTCACCTCTGCCGAACTGTACATCACCACAATCAATGCTTCACTATCATCACCATCAATACTTCACTATCACCACCACTATTAATATTTTACATTCACTGCCATCATCACCACTTCACAAACACCATCACCACCATCATCAACACCACCAACATTTCACCACCACCACCACCAACACCCACAACACTTCACCACCACCAACACTTCACTACCATCACCACCAACACTTCACTACCATCACCACCACCACTTACATCAATACCACCATCACCCATCAACCCTTTACAACGACCACCACCATCATCACCAACACTTCTCTACCATCACCAACACTTCACCCACCAACAATTCACTGCCACCATCACCACTTCACCAACACGTCACCATCACCAACACTTCACCAACACGTCACCATCACCAACACTTCACCATCACGGCACATTTTGCTCTGGGAGACCTGTCAGCGTTTAACGTACGGATAATGACGGAGATATTTATCAACCCTAAACACAGGTCTGGTCTGAGTGGCAGATTGTGTTACTAAGGTGTGTTCACTGGGGATATTACCATTGGTTTGCTTCGTACAAGATTACAATGTATTCACAGTAAAGGTTGTAATCGTGTATTCACTGTTGAAGCCATTGAGATTTCACAGCACAAGGCAGCAAATGTACAAACTGCTGACGTCACTGATTGCACGTTGTAGTGTAAACTTGCATTCACTATAGACGGCAATGATTTGTATCGCAGTGTGGCAATGATATCATGGCTGGCACTGGGGGTTGCATCACAGAATTGTTAAGTATTCCTGCAGATAAAACTGGCTTGCATCGCAGCATAACAAAGCATTTACTGCGGACACTACTTGCTTGCATAGTATAGTATTGGCTGGTATCGCAATGTTACAGTGTAGGTCGTTACGGTCGTTAGTAGATTAGCAGCGAACCGTCTAAGGTGTTTCCATGCTCTTGTGTTGTGCATCTGTTTTCAATGCGGGTCTTCCTCGCCTGAGTTGAGGGTGTTTATGTTGCAGAATGATCTTTGTCTCTTTGTTCTGTTGCAAATAGTCTTGTTTTTTTATTTGTTGCAGAATACTCTTGTGTGCGTGTTTCTGTTGTAAAATAGTCTAATCTTCGTGTGTTTGTTGCAGGAGTATTGTACTGGTGATTGTTTTTGTTGCAGAACACTCTTTTCTTTGTGTTTTTATTACAGTATATTCTTCCTTGAGTGTATTTGCTTTTGAATGGGCCTCTGCAAAATTATAAGAAGATCTAAAAAAAAAACAATTTGGCGTGGTCTGAAAAATGGCAGATGAAATTTATTGTGGACAAATGTAAAGTACTAAGCCTAGGAGATGTAAACAGAGACACCAGACATCACATGAACAACGCTGATAGAGAGAAATCCGTCTGTGAGAAAGATTTAGGGCTAATGATAAGTAGGAATCTTAAACGGAAGTCAACAATGCGTATTTGCTTGTAACAAGGCTAACAAAGTACTTGGGTTCATATAAAGGAGTGTTAGTTACAAGACTAGCGAGGTTATCCTAAAACTATATCTTGCGCATGTGACACCTCACTTGGATTATGCAGTTAAGTTCTGGTCGCCGTACTACAGAATGGATATCGAATCCCTAGAAAGAATACAGAGGAGGGTGACAAGACTAATCCCGGGTATTAGGAACCTTGAGTACAGAGACAGGTTAAAGCATCTGAATTTGCACTCTCTCGAGAGACGTGGAGTGAGGGGCGATATGATCGAGGTGTATAAATGGAAGTCAGGGCTAAACAAAGGTGATATAACAAAGGTACTTAAATTATCCAACCAGGAACGAACTCGCAGCAATGGTTTTAAATTAGACAAATATAGATTTAGGCGTGAGATAGGTAAACATTGATTTGGAAATAGAGTAGTGGATGAGTGGAATAAGATACCAAACATCATCATTAACTCGAACACGCTGGGTAGCTTCAAGTATAGGTTGGACGTATATATGAGCGATAGAGGTTGGGTGGAAACGGGACTGCCTATGGCCCGCTGCAGTGTCCTCCAATCTTATGTTCTTATCAAAAAGTTCCTGTACACTTGGAATAATTATTAGTCGTTCCTTGTTATAGCTACAGTGGTTTGGTAAGTGCTAGGTAAATAAATCTATTATTAATTAATACTGGTGCACAGGAATTTTTCGATCATACAGTGTTTTGCTGATTCTGTCCTGCCATCATACGCAAAGAATAGTCGTTATTGTCTTCTTGTTTTGTCTTTATTACAATTTGTGTCTTTCCTTCGTTTATGATGATGCTTTAATCACCAGTTTTCCCTTCCTTCTAATGTTCTTGTCTGGTGTGTCTGCCCGAACATAAATTTTACTCGTCTGGATAAGAGTTTTAGGTTAATATAAATATTTATTTTTACGTACTTGGTATGTTATAGGGGGAGTTTTTTTCCCCTTCTCCATCCCTCATATAAGTCACCCCAAAACACTATCCACGTATCTGAGAATGAACACTGACTTGTGTTGTCTCAGAAAGGTTGTCAAAATATTTCGTTCGTTGTGTGATATTATCTAACACAATTTTGTAAAGATAGTTTTTTTTTTGTACTGAAGGAGTATATTAACTGAACTCTGAGTCCCTCCCTCTCACCTTCTCCGTGTCTAGGGGCAATGACTAGTAATTTAACATAGTACAGGTTGTCAAGGAGTGATGTCTTCCCTGTCATCATTTTCTTTCGTGTTATTGTCGCAGTTGGTTTCTGATACAGTTTGACATATTGCTGTTTGGTTAAAGCTTGAGATACTTCTATTTGATTGATTTTAAGCTTAAGATAATTCTGTTTGGCAAAAGCTTCAGATAATGCTATTTGGTTAAATTTGTATTTCTTTTAAGTTTGAGGCAGTGCTCTTATGGTTTCTGTTTTATGTACGAGTTGTGTGTTTGTTTTATGTATAGGTCTGTAGGTTGTGTATTACAATTAAAACTCTTCACGTGTTTGTTATGTCTTTCCTTCACGTGTTTGTTATAAGTCTTTCCATCACGTGTTTGTTTTAAGTCTTGCCTTCACGTGTTAGTTATAAGTAGGCTTAGGATAATTATGCATTTGCATATGTGCATATGCAAATGCATATTTAAGCCATTTTTGAGCTAAAGTGCATATTCATAATGTTTTGTTTTATAAGGCATGTATTTGGAAATTTCCAAAATATTATAAAACATTCTTCAACCTCAAGGGTCAAAAAATTCGCGAGCATACAAGCAACGCTGGGGCAGAAATTACTGATATTTGAAATATAACAGTCCATTTTATTGCACTAATACAAAATCGAAAATACGCGATTTTGTTTTAGCGTCATAATATCCAAAAGGAACATACTTAAGTGACGTTTATATAGCTCAACATTAGGCTGTGGTTAGCTAGGCCGTGATTGGCTGGTCAGTGGACATGAACTGTACGTGATGGGTTCGTGTTCAGCCAGGCAGGGTATAGATGCACGGGCTCCACCAGTTCCCTCCTGACACTCTTCTATTTTCTTAAAAGGAAAATTTTTTTCAGAATTGTTTATTAAATTACTTAATGTCAGTATATTGTTTTTTGTATTTAATCCTTCTTTGAAAAATCCTACTTCGGCGACATCCTGTCTGGGAAAGTAAATTCACTGAGAAAATGTACAGAAAAGGAGTTATTAACTTAGTAGTTATTATTTATTAACTTATTTTAAAGTGTATATTTTCTCAGTTTTTACTGCATATTTAGCCATTTTTAAATGCATAATTATCCTAAGCCTAGTTATAAGTCTTTCCTTGACGTGTTTGTTATGTCTTCCCTTCACTTGTTAGTTATGAATCTGTCTTTCACGTGTTAAGTTATAAGTCTTTCCATCACGTGTTTGTTATAAGTCTGTCTTTCACGTGTTAGTTATAAGTCTGTCTTTCACGTGTTAGTTATAAGTCTGTCTTTCACGTGTTAGTTATAAGTCTGTCTTTCACGTGTTAGTTATAAGTCTGTCTTTCACGTGTTAGTTATAAGTCTGTCTTTCACGTGTTAGTTATAAGTCTTTCCTTATATTATCCATAATAGAACTTCATCACTCGTGTCCTAACTTATTTCTTCATCTTGTTTACTCCAGCTGTTGTGTCTGGATAAGCTTTCCCTTCTTCCTCAGCTTGGATTGGCCTCAGTAGCCACGTTATTAAGCAGTTTTCACAAGCCTTTGTTTCTTTATATATGATTTCACTGTATATTGATGAATCTCTGTGTAGGATTAACCCAGTTGTGCATCTTGTTTCCATCAAAATTAAATGGCTATCATTTTATATACTATGTATTTTACGAACATCTATATATCATGTTAAAAGATAATGCGAATTTGTCAAGTACAACAGTAAAATGTGGCAAACAGTAATGCCTTGTATATGAGTTTCGTATGTCTTCTAGTACCTGAGGTTCAGTGTCCCTCACGTTCGTTCCCTTCACACACTAGTACAGTGGTTCTCAACCTTGTTTGCCCCATGCACACCTTTCACCATGTCAGATTGTCATTCCCCCCTCCTTTCCAAGATTGTCTGCCTCAAAAAGTGCATTCCAAATAATATGCATATAATACTGAAAATCCTTTATTTTTTCCATATTAGTATCAGTTTCCCCCCCCTCCCTGAAAACCTGAGGGGGGAAATTCCCCCCTGGTTGAGAACCCCTGCGTGACTAGTACAAGGATGGTGAGAGAGAAACATGTTGTTAAATGGTTTTTATTTTTATTTTCACATATCACAAGTTTTACACGGTAAAATCCAAGCACAAGTGCAAAATTACTTTCCTGTACACATTAAATATACAAATATGAATATTTACAAGCTAAGATGCACCGTCTCCAACGCACCAAAATGAATCACAGATACAATTTGTTTCCAAACAAACTAGGCTCCTTTATGTACATTTGTACATTTTGTACATATGTACACCAAAGCTAAAGTTAGCATCACAAAAATAGGTCTGAGTCTGAAAGAAGCCTAATCAACATAAGCTGCCTTGCAACCAGTACATTTTGCTGCAATCATAACATTTTGAAAGACTTATTGCACGCAGAGTTGACACCTTCGAACACCAAGTGCGTCACAAGAATCCACCAAACAAGACATCACAAGCAACTTGAGATGGACACTAACGAAACACTACGTTAAGATTCAGAAAATTGGCAAAATGTTCATAAAGTGCATTTTTGTTATAAGCTACATACCATCAAACTTGTTGCAAATCAAAAGCAGTTGACAACGTGATCTTGTCATTCCTGATGCATAGAACGTAAGTTTTGATAAGATTAAACTCTAAATCCAAATTCTACTTTTTAATATCACACATACAAGAGTCTCTAGTTGCTTATGTGTCTATAATCTCAAGAAAGTTTACACAACAGATATAAAGTGGAGGTAACATTTTCAACGTGCCCGTAGCATCTTGGCATCTGTTCAAAAAATGATAAAATGGAACGGTTCCGATGGCGCCCAGAAGCTATCGAAGACCAAAGGCGGCCGTGGCCCGAGGGCACTGGCTCTTGTTGGGCACTACTACACGTTACTGATCCTGCCGAAGGAATCCACGCCCAGTGTCTGTCATTATGAGACAAAACACGAGCCTGGATTGTTCCAAATCTTAAATATTAAAACATACATTCCATGAGTCAAAGAAGACACTCAAGTTCTCGTCAAAGCTTCTGGCGCCATCACTACCGGTTATCAACAAGACTCTTCGAGGGCTTCACTTCTGAAGCTCTACACATGAAGAACTTTGCAGCCTCATACATGCTGAAGAACTTTTAAGACTCCTTCACTGCAACATACTTGGAGGCTCATGAACCCAGAGGCGTCCTACACGATCAGGAGTCTTTAAAGCCTACCACATGATGATCTGTTAAGTCCTATGTATTATATAATGGAGGACTCGGAAGCCACCTGCTTGGGAATTTTTAGTTTCCTGCATGGCGACGACCTCAGAATTCTCATATTATAAAGAGTTCTTGGAGGACTTGTGGCCCCACCGGCCCGTAGGATGTATCAATATGAAACAGCACAAGAGGTGGACCATCACAACACTCTTCACCCTGATTACATTGTTCTCCGTGAATGCATTATAAGACTCAGTCCTCACTACAATGACTCAATCCTTACGTACAGCTACAATGCCACGACTAAGTTATCTTTCACTGATAATGACTCAGTTAGCCATAAATTGTTAAGACATTGATACAATGTATCATTACATAAAATGAAGCAGATGACGCATTTTCTTTAAATGCACGAATCATAGTGATGTACTTTGAAATTAAGTATGAATGACACAACTCGATTGTACTGAATTTTTTTACATATCTTGACATGATGGTGTAAAATATAATGAAATGACTCAAAGGAGCAAACATTGACAGACTTAAACAAGATGTTCTATAAATAAAATAACAAAATTAGTATAACTTAATGGTTAAGACTAAACATACAACCTAACAGTAGTCTAAAATGAATGACATGAGTTAATGACCAAACAATGGTTCATGGATTCTAATAAGCGTATTTTTATTATTTTTCCAAGAAGAGCTACATTAACACTTAGTCTACTCCTAACACGTGTCTTACTGTCACTTGTCTACCTTATTATTAAATAAAAAAAAGTCCTACTCAGTTTTACAAAAACACTAATTAATGCCGACAAGCTTAGTACACTGATGTCTGAAGCATCGTTTGTGCAAGACTTGTGGAGCGTCTCCCGGTACAGCACTCAAGAGGGAGTACAAAAGTTATAAGAGGATCCATCTGAGTATAGTGTAGACGATCCAGTACAGGACCAAGGAATATATTAGCCACTGGGAGCGGTCACATTCTCCCCTTAAGTGCCGTCTCTGAATACGTTCCAAAGGGGCGGGTGTAGATAACAGTGTAATATTGCCTTAGGATGGAGTGACTGGAATAGTAGTTCACTAGCAACTAACAAAGTGGATTTGACAACACTCACTGACTTAACTAACCCCTGTGTTATTAATTATTATTATTATGTATTATTAATTATTAACATTAGAAATTTTCCCGTACGTAAGCACACCCATAAGTTTCCACACTTAAAAGTACACCATGAGATATTTTTAGCGTAGGATGATTAAAGAGAGAGATGTTGGCTAGGAAGTATGATCGCTAAGAAGAATGGTCGCTGGAGGTCGAGCATCATCCAGCGACCAGGAGAAAGGATGATGACTCACAGCGATAACTCGACGCTCCATGATGACTCTGGCTGACACTACCAAGACTACGAACTACAATGACGACTCGACACGACGACAACAATTGATTCTTCAAGAAGGAAGAAAAGGGAGAAGGGGTGGTGGGGGGTCGTTCGCGCGGCCGTGTGTGTTGCGTCGCTGTGGATAAAAACAACACAAAACACAACACGACGCGACGAAGACGACCTCAAAAATCACAAGTGACGAAGACGGGTTTTAACGACCAAGAAGACGACGGTGACGATGATGAACACCGCCGCTGTGGCCGCTGTCTCACACGTCGTCGTCGTTTCGCTCTGCTATGCTAATGATTCGTGACGACACTGATGATGACGATGACCACGACGAGGAGTACTGACGATGGCGACGACGAGGAGGACTGACGATGGCGACGAGGCTCCGTAGGCCAGCACGGCATATCACAGCACAGTGTTGGTTCTGAGAGTGCACGTCGGGGCCGCGAGTAGGGGGCACGTGGGGGGTGGAGGGGAGAAGCATACGAGGGAGGCTTAAGGAACAGTCACCTAGAGGTTCTCGGTGGAAGTGTCCAGAGTGTTGGTAGAGGAACCTAATAAAGGAAACAGGTATACAAGTTTGGGGAAAGATTCTTAAAAGATCTTGGGGTTTGTAAGAAAAGATGAGAAGACAATATAAAAGCTGAGAAATAGTCGCAAAGTAATCTTCGAGAGTCGTGTGTGAAAGGTAGAAAGTTGGAGAAAGAGAGAGAGAGGGGAAAGGTCACGAGGAGGATGATAAGTAGTCACTGCAGCAAGCCGTCTCATAACCACACACCCCACTTCCTACTCTGTCTTGTCCCTTGTGTCCGTCACTTGTCTTCCGCTGCAGAAATCATCCATCGCCTGAGTTTTTTCCTATTAACAGGACTTGTCAAGGTGTCCCCGTCAGCGATCTCGTCAGATGGAATACCCAGGCCCCTTTGGTTGCGGCCCCGGTGCTCGGTAAGCGTAGCGCCCTTAATAGGCCAAGTTCCACAAGGGCTGCGGGAGGTAGTGGTGGGCGTGGGCCGCCCCTGGCAGGAGGGAGGTGTGGGCCGCCCCCGGCAGAAGGGAGGAGCTGTGGACGCCGCTACTGCTGGAGGAGGAAGTCATGGAGGAGGGCAGTGGCGTGGAGGACTCCTTCCAGCTGCCACCACTCAGATTAAGCGTATCTGTGGAGCAAGAAAAAACTCGGTTAATTTACATTGAACAGAATCTGTTACCAATACATATTAAAATACAAATGTATTTACAGCCACTCGTCTGTACAACTTAGGCTTTGACAACACCACTAAAGCGTAATAAATCATTTTACTTACACAGGAGTTAATGTTAAACAATAATAAAAAAGACTGTTAAAGGCATTGGTGCAGGGTGTGAATCTGCTTAATGTCGAGCATTAACAAGGGCGGCGCTCCTGGTGGTCCTCGCCTGGGCGTGGGGAACCCGGCTAAGTGGGAGGGAGACCGAGGCCCAGGCAGTTAGCGGTGGGAACTTTCCCTGACAGAACGTACACGGCTGCCGCACCACCGACACCCATGTGGGAAAAGTCACACATCCAAGGTAAACGACTCAGGAGTGTCTACCCACCACAACACTAGTCATCTCGGTGTCCTCCATCTTTACCTACCCATTAAGGCTACCATAATGACTGAATGTCCATGAACTGCATCAAAAGTTTAACTGCTATGTCGAACAAGTGAAGAACACCCCCTCAAACCACCATCCCACACTAGGGGGCTGAGAGGCCAGGAACAACAGCCCGACCAAACAAAGCTAAGCCCACCAGAGGGGGCCTCCCCTTGTATTGCCCCGTGTATCAGCGTGTCCCCTCCTCTCCCCCTCCCCTGGGGTTCAATGTAACAGATCGTCAGTTTATTGGGCCAGACACAGCTCCTCCCCATCTCCAGCGACCTTAATCCAACAAAGCAGTTTTCTCGAGACCTCCCTAACCTAACCAAACAAGGCCGCTGCTGCTGTCCCGCCCAGGTAATAAAAACAGTACGCTTGAATAATTCTACCATAACTAATCAACCTCGAACAAGAAATGCACTATGTAAATGAAGTACTTGCATACTCAAAACAACATTAAGGTCTAAACACACAGCTAGGTTCTACAAAACATAAATAGTGTGTGGGGCAGCGGGTCGGGTTGGCCACTCATCTCACGTAACCAAAGGTCTTGTGCCACTGACATCTGGCGGCCCACAATGGCGGCATGACCTCAGGGGCGCTAGTTCCCGAATTCCTTGAGACAGATTTACATGATGGTCTTGTTCTAACCGGGTTACTGCCCTTTTAACTCCACCATTATTCTTTAATAAAAAAAAGATGTGGAAGAAACATAACGTATACATGATTTGTTTCATCACTGTGCATTAGTTGAGAGAAAGTTGATGTGGATGGGTAAAACTTCTCTGGTGGTAATGCCATTAAATATTATAAACATTATTACTACCAACCCTCCGTCTCCTAACCGTCTACAAAACACTCATCTTATTTAGTTACATTCTTCATTAAAACGACGAAACTTCGATTTAGTTCTGCCAAACAACACTCTAAACCGCAGTGACTTCTCTCCAGACCTAGAACACAACAGCAGTAATTATCTTGACCCGCAGCACAAACCACAGTCTCCAGCCCAACCATCAACCAGCTTCCCTTAAAGGTCACAGAGAAGAGAACTTTGACCAGGGCCGGACCCTCGTGACAACACGTGCTACATCACCCACGCGCGACGCCCCCAGCTGACTGCCACACACACTTGGATGACCACCACAACACTCCTTCACTTCAACACCACAACACTTACTTTACCACTACATCACCCCTTAACTTCACGACCACAACTGCAAGACTTCATCATCAGGTTACTGGCTAACCTCCTGGGTGCCATGTTCAATTCTCAAGAGGTAGTTGATTCTGGCCACCGTCAACTGAGGACCAACTACACTACTCCCTAACCTAAACTATCACGTTCCTTAACTGATTTTTTTTTTCGTTTAATTAATTCAGTAAATAAACCT
Source organism: Homarus americanus (assembly GCF_018991925.1). Taxonomy (NCBI): domain Eukaryota; kingdom Metazoa; phylum Arthropoda; class Malacostraca; order Decapoda; family Nephropidae; genus Homarus; species Homarus americanus. The sequence continues at coordinate 8,779,064 of NW_024741189.1, forward strand.
TGTTTGACCGCATAAAGATTAGACACCCCTCTTTATTTCACTTGACGATTGAACCTAACGCTACCTGAGGGTTTCGTTAGCTTTGAAGTGTCTATCAAGCGAAATAAGCTGGGGATGTTTCATCTTCACGCGATTCCTTTTTTACCATTGCCTATATTTAAAAACACCGCGAACATCAATTTTCTTGTAAAGTTACGGTATAGTTAGCTGTTCACTGAATTTAGCTCCACTTTCATCTAACAAATTTACGTATGTTAAGTTTGGGTTACCTGGAACGCCCTGGGATGGACCAGTCATTAGGAGACCATTCTATAACCGCAGTTACATACAGCCTGGCCTTTCCCTGAACACCATCAGGAGACATTCAACAACCGCTTGTCTTTTTTTGTGTTGATGTTGGCGGCTACGTGGAAGCTGCCCCACCTCCCTCCACCACAGCTACGCAATGTCTGCCGCCTGACGTCACCAGGGAATATAGGTGTTTGTTTGTTTTGTGCGCCATCAGAACAGGCCGCTGTGTTGGCACCCTCCATGGCTTGCCTGCCTGGCACTCCCCACTGTAGTTTTATCCAATTTATTATGGTGATTAACCCACATACTATGATGATTGTGTGTGTGTTTGCTTGTTAGGCAACGTGATCTCGGGCAGGGGAGGTGTACGGATGTTCTGTAAGATGGACAAAATGTTTGAGAGAGACAAGAGCAGAATAAGATGCGGGGAACAATTCGAGACATCCCAAGTAAACAATAAACCGAAGATAATGGTAAAGTTGCCACAATGGATCCCTAGTTACAATAGCCAGCATCTGTACAATGGTCGTGAGTCTCTACTGAAGGTGACTACTACTCTCTCTCAGTGGCAAGATCGCCGTTGCCCACATGTTTATATTTCTCATTAATAACTCAAAGATCCCGAATACTGTATATATACCAATTTATTATTAAAACCTCCTCCTCATCAGCATCATCACGAAATGTTTCCTAAAATAGGTTTACGGTCTTCCCCGAGCAGCTTTCACTAGCATCACGTAAGACCTGTCATATCCACAACCTCTTCAGAGCCCTTTAGGCGTCCTGGGCCTTCCCCGGCGTGCCTATGGAGGTCCTAACCGTCACGTCTACCACACCGAGGCAAGGCAGACGGGTCGGGATTCCTACTGGAGGAGTCCTGTCAGATTCCTGTAGGAAGGTCATCTTCCTTCTGCCTAGCGAGGTCACACCAACACCACTAATAAATCAACAACACCAACAGTTCACACCAACACCACTACGTCACTTGGTATGGCGTTCACCAATTTATAATGGTTCTGGGAGATTACTTAACACTTTGATGATTATAGTGTGGCCGCACACAGCCCATCTCTCTTGTCTATATAGCGAGGGAACATCTACAAAGGATATCTGTTCAGGAAAGTCGTTTTGATGCTGTACTTTTATCTTGAGTTAGGCGTTGATTATCGCTGCTCCTGTCGTATACATTTTTAACCACTAACTTATATTTTGCACTACTCGTTACTCCCGCCTCTACACCGGGCGTGATGCAAACTGCTATAGTCGTGTTAACAACCCCGTAAAGCCTATCTGTACGAGTGCACGAGGTCAGGAGAAAATGAGATAGAGTAAAGGGGAAAGGAAATATGGACAAGTGACAAAGGAGAAGAAGGAAAGTGAGGAAGGCTAATATAATCAACAAGAAATGAGAGTGAGTGTGTGTGTGTGCGTACGTGCGTCTATGTGTGTGTGTGACAAGGCGGCCTCCCACACCCCTTGCTTTGTCCCAGGCCACGTGACCGGGTTAGTCAACAGGTAGCACAAAGCTGCAAATGTTATATATAAATTTTGACGCGCACTGCCCTCCCACTCCTCCCTTTCCACACAGAAACACACCCAATGTCACACACACACACACACACACACACACACAGGTCTTTCCCAAGAGGGCGGCCGGACATATCTCGCGCCTCTCCTCTTGCAAGACGCATTCAACAAAGGGCTTGCCTCATGCTAGGTTACAAGGCCCTTCATTGTTGCATCTCAAAGTGCGCAATGAATCGCCACCATCTGCTCGGCTGCCCTTCTCCTAACCCTTCGTTTATTTTGTGACCGTTGATCTTATACCCGCAAACAGGAAAAAACAGATGGTGGCTGGTGCTCGGCGGGGGACCTTGAGGAGCTGACTCGAGGCTGGGTTAAACTTTACATCCGTTGGGGGGTTTTACTTCATAAGGAGAGGCTGTACGGTGTGACGTAGTGATGACGTAGTAACGACGTGCGAGGTAATGATGAAGCGTAGGTGACGTGTCATTGGGTCAGTAAGGCGATGTCGTTTGTTGAATGGAGGATTAAACATGACGTGTTGTAATGATGGCGGTGGTCTAAACTAGAGGTGACGTAAACAATCCCTTGGGCCACACCTCGCAGCACCTCCTTATAATCCAGTGATGAACCTACTAAAATATAATGACCTCACCATTCAAGGCTTCAATGCCCAACTGTTTCCTGAATTGCGACGTTGTGAGTGATGTCGTCGTCAGTCCTGCCTGTCCACCCATGACGTCATCGTCAAACACATCCGCTTACTACACGACCAATAGCGTCAGATTAAGCTCATCACACGTGAGTCACCAACAAAGTAAATTCAACGTATCAAAACGAATCCAAGAAGCCAGAGCGTCAGAGAAGTAGCGGTGACGTCAGAGACCATTTATGACGTCAGAGACTTGTGCCGGTTGCGCTCTTCTCACAGTGAACGTTCATAAAAACACCAGCGGGGAGGCTGCCCCGGCGTGTTCTGGTCGTCAACAACACGCGGATGTCTGGTCCTCCCACCACCAGGGAATAGCAAAAACAATTGGGTGCGCTAATGAATGTTTTCACAGGAGTACTGTACTGTACATAATGTTAATAGACCACAAACTGACAAAGGCATCACCAGACGAACAGCTCCAGGAGGGGGCGTACGTCGCCTGACACCATGTTTAGAGGATCGCACAAGCCTCCAGAACACAGCTGACAACTGCTAACACAACAGCATGCTTAAAAATACACCATAAACCTGTACAGACAACGCATCCAAGTGCACCGCCATCTTGTCTCCCTTTACGAGGCGCGGCCGCCTGAGCCTATCATGGCTTATGTCAACAGATGGGGATTAATTCTGTTGAGTCTTTCGGAAGTTTGGCAAAGTCGAAATGGCAGCTGCGAGGCATTAGCTTGAGCTTCAGTTGGCGTTTGATGCTCTTCGGTACTCTAAGCGACAGAGAGGCGAGGGTAATGTGTGTTCAGACGCCGCATAAAAGGTAAGTTGTGTACAGAGACGTCTGTCGGCTCTGGCCACATCTTGCTCACAGCTGTACACAATCCATAATCTTATTGTTTAAACTCAAGCTCACAAGAGAACACAAATTTACTGAGGTCAGACAAACGCTTCATTTCACTTGAAAATGTTCCCTCATTCATTTTCTGTATCCTGTCTCCTTCCTCCTCGAGTATTCCTCCCCTACTTCTCTCCGTCCCTTGCAATACTTGGGTCACCCCGCCTCCCTCTCCTTCAGATGGAGCAACAACAGCGCCACTAATGGCCCCAAGACTCTAAGCTTCCCCTCCTCATAAACTACACAAATACGGCGAAAACTTCGCGCGGGGTTGTGTTAAGGTTGAGGCGGGAGGAATTAGTCCTCAAGTCGTTCAGCAGATCAATGTGGTAGACGACGGAGGACGACGATCACAGCCAAACAGCGGTGAAAGTAAAGGAACAGATGGACGGCTCTTGGGTTATCCGGTTACTGTCGAGATCAACAACAACGTTGATCTTGGGCTGACAAACACAATGACAAGGACAACGGCTTCGTCACCCATGCAACAGCAGCCTCCCTCTCACTGCCAACTACTTTTTCATGCAAATCACGAGCTACCCCCCCCCCCTCCCTACCTCCCTCAAAATAACAAAACGCTCCTCGTTTCAAAGAATACACGTACCTTTGTTTGGGGGAAATATTTTATAACTTGACAAAGATTTATTAATCCTGGCTATACATAATACACTATTCATAAACAACTAAACAAACGTTGCTCACACCACCTGAGCCCAGCCTCCAAATTCACTTGTCAAGCTACCCCAAACAGAAGTCTCTTAAGGATTTCATTACACTACTGAGGCAATCCTTGAGAATAGATGACTTTCCCCGGCCGCGTGGAGGCAGCGTAAAGGTCAGTAAGGTCGGCGGTACAGTGCCTCCCAGTGCTAGTGTCGACCTCACCGCCACCACACCCGTGAAAACGACGGTGGCACGACACGGAGGCTCAACGCCACGGGAAACCTCAGGGGGTTTGTGGGAGTGCGAGGGGAAGATGGAGGGACAACACGCTGGGGGAGAGGAAAGGGAACTATTGGATGGAGGAGAAAGCTAGGGTAGGGCTATGTAGGGAGGGGGAACAGAGTACGTAAAAAGAAGTGGGGGGGTGAGGGGTGGCTGTACGAGACAGAGAAGAGGAGAGACGGTGATGAGGGGAGATAGATAAGGGAACAGGGCGAGACGTGGCTACCGTGTGTGAGGTGTACATGTGTAGACAAGTAGTGTACACTCTGGGTAGACAAGTAATATAAACTCAGGTAAACAACAATACAATACCAACAAAAAGCAGTGAGGCCAAGGAGTCTGGTAGACACGTACTGTGACCGTCAACAAGAGGGAGTTACTATACTGTCACACGAGAGAAACGGGGAACAAAGTCAATAATGTGTAGATAAGGACCTACTCTTCCTCCACCCCACACGCTCCCTGACTGGCTTCTTTCATGCCCTTGTCAAGACTTGAGGGGCGAGAGGGAAGCCTGTGTGTGTGTGTGTGTTTAAATTGAAGCAAAGCCCTTGAGGACAAAAGTGATGGTGGACAGTCTCTTAACTCCGAGCAATAACGACCCCATTCCTCTCACACACACACATATATATATATATATATATATATATATATATATATATATATATATATATATATATATATATATATATATATATATATATATATATATATATATATATATATATATATATATATATATATATATATTATAGTGGTATCTCTAAAAATGTGTTCCTTACAAAATACGTCTTCGTAACAACAAACACAAAACGGCACCAATCATTTACCCCAAAACAAATCCGCATCACAAATATATACTACATGATCGTTCCTGTAGTGCGCTGCACCCTCTTGAAAAGGGAACAAACCGAGTGTTTAAATATACGGTATGTTAACAGCATTATTCTGTACGTCCTCTACTGCCTCCTTCTGATCCCTGGTGCGAGAGAGGAAGGGAAGGTGTGGGTGATGGAAGGAAGGAAGGTACTGAAGCGGGAGAGAAGGAAGCAAATGAGGAGGGGGAGGGTACTAGTGAAGGAGGTAAGGAAGTAAGGAAGGAGGTTGGGAAGGTACTGATGAAGGGGGGGGGAACTTGGATCATTCACTATAAATAAATAAATAGACAAATAAATAAACACGCTAGAGTGAATCAAGTCATGTTGTCACAATGGCTGAGTGCTGGCGGTACTTAACGTCACCATTGTCCATGTTCAGCCGCCAGGAAAAGCTGGGGGAGGGTAGTGAGAGGTGAGTGTCTGGGGGAGGGTAGTGAGAGGTGAGTGTCTGGGGGAGGGTGAGTGAGGGTGAGAGTGAGTGTCTGGGGAGGGTAGTGAGAGGCGAGTGTCTGGGGGAGGATGGTGAGAGGTGAGTCTGGGGGAGGGAGTGAGGTGAGTGTCTGGGGGAGGGTAGTGAGGTGAGTGTCTGGGGGAGGTAGTGAGAGTTGAGTGTCTGGGAGGTAGTGAGGAGTGTCTGGGGAGTGGGTGAGTGGGTGAAAGGAAAGAATGAAGGTGAGTATATGAGGGAAATACAATACTCGACATAAGAAACCCTCTGGACCACGGCAAGTGAAGGCCAGTAAAAAATACACAAGAGAATAATTATTACTTTCTTTCTATTGCTCTCATTATCGTCGTTACCACAATATCCCCCTTTCTCCCCCTCGCCATTATCACCAGCAGCGGCTCTCGTTCTCGCCCCAGTAGGTCCTTCGGCCTTATAAATCAGAAAGGATAAAAATTAATTCGCAGTTTATATAAAGACGGCAGCACTGCAAGCAGGATATCACCCGCTTTACCCCCTTCCTCCTACCTTCTCCTTCGCCAGGTCGCTTCTCTTAGGGCCACCATGGAGAAAAAAAGCCCTCGCACAGGTCGTGCCACTCCGCGACAGGTAATAGGAGCTTCGTGGTCTTTACATCGCGACGCTCTGTAAAATCAGATCGAGCCGAAGAGGGAAAAAACGCACACCAGAGATGCCGCCACGAGGGGCTACCAACGGGGGGCGGCTCAGGAGGGTTCGTGGGACGCCCCCCCCCCCCCGCCCGGTGGATCAGCCACGAGGATGGATTGTGCAGACCTACACCACCACCCTCTCCCTCCCACCCAAGTGGATCAACAACAAGAAGGAAAGTTCACACGACCCCCTCCTACAACACAGACCTCATCTGACGGTAGATTAACAATAGGGATGGTTCGCTCGACCCCCACCAACAGCCTCCCTCTCCCTCTCCCCCCTGCTCTGATGGATCAACAATGTCCACCGTCACAAACAGAAACCCTCCGCCTCCCTCCCGACGTTGACAAGCGACCAATAAGGCGCGGCTGAGGATTAGAAGTCAGTTCTTTAGGACCATTAATAAATCCCAACAGGAGTCTCGGTGGTATAGGAGGCCGCCTCCCAACCTTTCGTTGCCCATCTGTGAATATAAGCTTTACAATCAGTTTCCTTTAAACGATCATCTGGTACGGCCTCCACACCTCACAATAGACACGAGTATTTCAACACTCCATGGCGTGTGGTGTAAGACTGGAGGAGGAAGGAGTGGAATATTAAGATAAATAAGAAGAAAAATAACCGGCAACCTGAGAGGCGAGAGCACTCAGGCGAAGCAGTAAACACCCTCAGGACAGATTACCTCGAGGCTAGGCCAACACGCCTCCTTTGTAACTCACTGCTCGAGGACCTACATCAAGCCTCCCACAGTTCTCAAAGCCACATTTACTTTCTTATATTCTAATTTTTAATAGAATCGCCTGAATAATCTCCCCCTCAGCTTATTTCACATTAAAATTAACCTACCTAACGTTAATCTAACCTAACCCTAACATAACCTACCTCCCCAGGTAGTGTTAAGGTGTTTAATCATCAAGTGAATGGAGTCGGGGAGGAGCTAATCATCAGGTGATCCTTTTAATACCTAAATCTTTTGACTAATAGGGAACAAATGCAACACATATGGGCTACAAAAAAACCCTACACAGAAAACGATATTTTCGTCTAAATCCTTCCAATCAAGAGACGACAGTGGAGAAAAACCCAGGTCCTGCCAACCAAGTACCTCCGGGAAGCGAGCAGATCAACACACCTCTCCAAACATTTATAAAAACAACATGAAAGCCAACAAGTGACATTACACGGAGAAAAAACAGCGTCCTGAAGTATCCCAGGTGGTTGTCGGGAACTAGTTTCTGGTGCCCTGGAAACGAAACAAGGCTTCGAATCACCTGAAGATTATGCACCCCAGCTTATTTCACCCCGTTATTATCCACCCTCACGTTACCTAGGGGGAGGGGGTTAAGTTAGATTAGTGATGCTTAATCATTCGGTGAAATAAGCTAGGGTGTATAATCGTCAGGTGATCCCGAGGGTTCTTATGTGTATGTGCGAGGAAGCAAATATGAACCCAGTATGTAAAGTCGTCAATTAGTTAATAGTGTTGAACTGCATGGTGTTGCCCAGGTGAGAGAGGTATGATTACTGTTTACCTTGAGTACGGTTGGCTAGGTATAGGAAGGTCTTGTTACTGTTAGTTGTTTACCCTGTTTGTCTTTTGTTGACCTTCTTACTGTTGTTTGTTGTTTACTCTGCTATTATTTGTTGTTTTTGTTACCGTTTGTAATGTACCTTGATCTGTTGGATGTTTACTCTGTTACCGTTTACCATTACTGTTGTTTTGGTTAAGAATCTAAACTACTGTAGTGTATATCAAGTCATACTCGGATAATGACCAAAAAAGTATAGTTCTCACGGCTGGTGGCTGTTGACGCTCTACTTGGGAGGTAACTGTATGTGTGTCCTTGGTTCTTGCCTCCAGTGGGTACAATGAGGACAAAAATACGACGCCTCCCCATCCTCCCCTCCCGCTGAGTAAATGGGATACTCGATCAATAGATATTTACAGTAGATGGAAATTGTGAGAGAGAGAGAGAGAGAGAGAGAGAGAGAGAGAGAGAGAGAGTCGCCAGGTGGTGATAAGAATACAAATTTTAAAAAAGTTAATTAGTAGAAATAAATATAATGAAAAATAAATCCTCCCTTATAATGATAAAAGAGATACAGAAGGTAGTAAAATAAAATGATATCCTTAATGAAAGTTGTAGCATAAAATGGAACTTAAAAGACAGCAATAAAGAAGAAAATTGCTAAAAAATATTTGGCTATGTTGAGCGCCAGGGGAGGTGGTCTGGCTGTCACTACTCCCATCTGGTGAGCTCCTACAACAAGGGGCTTAAATAACCTGGGTAATAGCTTTATCAACGGCACATGCAATGGCTGCAACATGTAGAGAACATACTGTACTGGCTCATAAATACGAGGCAAACCAACCAGTCTGTAAGGCCTCGCACCCAGTCATAGTCTGAGCAGTAATTATGCAAACACTCACTAAACAACTAACAAAAGTTTAATAAATAAATTTTAGTTCCCCCAATAAATATTGCTAAAAAATAGTAATAGTATGAAACACGCTTCAGGTGTATCTGTAAAATATTGGTATCGGAATATCCAAACGTAAATAGTGTACACAGAACAAAAGAGACTCCCCAGTTGCCATCACGGTAAGCAATCGAAACCCACTGGCACGGGACTAAAGTCTGTGAGACGGGTGGTGGAGTGTTCCGGGGGAGGTGGGCCTCGCGCTGATACAAAAGCCTTCAAAGTCAGGACCATAATAGCAGCTTGGCAAAGTTCATTCTCGCTCTCTTGTGTCAATCACGACCAGGATTTGAGCAGTGAATGGAGGCTACGTTTGTTGCCGTTGACTTATGGCTGTGTTAGTTATTTATCTTATCAAAGCAGGTTTTAGTGATGACTCTTACTCGTGGAACTGATAAGTGACGAGACTGTTCATAGTGATCTTGTTTCATAAACGTGTATTTATATCTACACTGTTCAAAGGGGCCATACCGTATAATTAAATTGAACAATAAATACAATTACGAAGAAGTAAAATTCCAACTTTGTCATCCTCAGTGTCATCACTATTACAACACCACCAAGAAAGTAAATTCTGACACGGTGTTTTACAGCTGCGACTCTCACGCGACGCCCACAACCATCCACCACAACCCCAGAGCTGTAGTCATGACTACCACACACAGATTTTTTTTATATCACAACCAACAACTACCATCACTGCTCCTACACTTGTGGTAAATCCTGCCATCCACCACAGCAACAATCCTGGCCCTCGGTTACCTCCTGACTTAACAGAGCCTCTGGGTGTAGCACGGAACTTGGCAAGGGAGAGAGGGTGCACGTCTAGGAGTAAGTAACAGTATTCTGAAGTTGATGGAATGTTGGAGGGGAGAGAGAGTGTCAGAGAGGGAGAGAGGAAGAGGTGGCGCTGCTGCTGATGTGTGCTCGGTGGTGGTGACGAAGAACGAGAGTTTTTATATGACAATACTGTAGCCTTCAAATCGTGAAAAGTTAAAGCTTAAGATATGTTCTCTGATGTCCATCGTTATTCAAATATAACTTCTACGGCTGACATACCAATCCCTACCAACTAAAAACCTACACAAACACACAACATTTGTCATATAAACACAAGAACTGCCGGTTTATCAGGGAACTCCAGTGACCCACCCCTTCCCCTCTCCCCAATTACCTAGCTTCCCCCGGCCAGACACGAGCGGGTGACCCAGTATAGCATGTGAGGGACCATCACTACCCTCACCCAGACTATATACAACCTCGTCAGCCAGCTATTATACACAATCACCGCCGCGGCATCACCAGTCATGTGCCACCAACTTGAGCTCTACAATCATCAAAAAATCTTCCTGTTGGAAAATCTGGATGAAATTCGCCGTCGGTGGACTAAAAAACGTTTCTCCCTCCTTTAACCTCCCTACGGCACCATTTCCCCTCCCTTTCCTCGCCAACTCCTCCCCCTCGTAGCGGGACACGACACGATGGAGGGGAGAGGCGCCTCCTCATACCCCACTGCCAGCGTCTCATATCTACCAGGCTGCTGACGAAGGTCCACCCAGCGGAACAGAGACGACCACCTTAACGGCATCACCGCCCGGGCCCACTTCTCGCCGATGGCTGATTACCATAACAGACGTGTGAGCAGGAGGACGTATTAAGTGTAGGTGTGTGGGGGTGGGAAGTTTGGGTGGGAGTGGAAAGTTTACGAGGGTGTGTGTAGGAGAGGGTAAATGGTGGAGGTAAAGGTGTGTAGGTTGAACCTTTGGGTTTATAAGGCATGAGTATAGGTGTGTGGGCGGAGGGTGTGTGTGCCGCTGGTGGGCGTGACGGGTGGGGAGACGTGTGGGGGCGAGCAGTAACCTCTCCCGCCCTCTTCTGCAACATGATCCGTCGACGGGGTCTTTATCGACAGTGGGGTCTAATGTGTTCCCCTGAGCGTCTGCCTCCACATGTGGAGCTCAGCGGCATGGCGGTGTCAGCACTGGATGAACTACGTAGAATCTGTATTAATCCCGAAAAGAAAAACACCATTTAAACAATACAGTGAAACCTGTTGTGAAAGCGGAGCGAAGGACCCACCACGAGGTGCTGGGTGAACCCTCATGAACTCTGAGATGGAAGACACGGAAAAGACTCACGCATGGCGGAGAGGTGGTCGTGTCGTGGCCTGGGGGAGTCGTGGGTCGTAACCACGAGGAGGCCACGACCCACACTGCCCCTGACCGTGGAGGTCGCTGAGGAAGGGGTCAACCCATGCCAGCAGCCTGCCTGGTTTAGGTCTAATCCTAAACCCTCCTCCCCCACTCCCCTCCCTAACAGACATGGAGCTACACATGCGAGACAACCAATTCCCAATACAACATAAAACGGTTTAGGAGACAAAGAAAGAAGTGAACGTCGCACCACAGTATCTCCTTCACCACCACATTGTGGTTCCCAGAACATGTCACGTTGTTTCATTCATTACCCCCCCCCCCCTCGCCAAACAGTGACAGGAGGTAATTCGTGTAACTACAGTAAATCTCTAGTCCTAGTGTTAAAACTCTTGAATAATGTAATATAAGTTCCTCAACCCGGAATTATGTTCAAAGGGGCGTAACAAACATGTTCTGCAACCAAGCCATTGGGCGTTTCCTACATGTATATATATTTTAAGACTTCACCATCATGATTACTGTACAGCGGCATCCGGTCAATATTTAATGAATGACAATAAGGCATTTCAATGCGAGTGAAAAGAACAAGGCACGGGGCTTATTCTTATATTATTTCACCATTGAATTTCCGCCAGTAAATAATAAAAATGACTCATTTATCCCACATGAACAACTCTTTTCAACATTAAATTGTTTCGAATAGGCCATTAGTTCACCCTGAATGAATGCACACAGAAAAAACATAACATATTTCACTACAGAGACAACAATACGCACGATCGAATGGCTCGACACCTTTGTTGTCACAGTCTGGTTGAGATGAGCGAGCGTCCCAGCTTCCACACAGGCCCTAGCGGTTCATCTCATGCTGGGGGAGGACGTGCCGACCCCCGTGATGTTGAGTTATTCATAAGACCACTTCCACAGCCCCTCCGTCGTCCATGACCTAGGGTGTGGCTGTCTGGGTGGAGTGGAGGGTGAGTCTAAGTGGGGTGGAGGCTGGAGGGGAGGGCCGTCTGAGTAGGGTGGAGAGTGAAGGCTTAGTGTTTGGGGTTAGTAGTGAGGGCTAGTGTGTGTAGCGTGTATAATGAGGGTCCGTGTGGGTCGGGGAGTCATGGTGGAGGAGGGTAACGTGTGACAGATACTATCGACAGGGTGTAATGCGATGCAACAGCTACTCGCAAGCCGAGTGTACAGTAAGTATAAATGTAGTGAGGTAAATGTGCAGTAAGTGTAAGCAGCGAGGAGTGTTTATATACAGTTGCTAGGTAAAGAACCAAACACTGGAATAAGGCAGGTGGCGGGTGTAAACAGAGTACTGTGTGTGGGGAGGGGGGGGGTGGAGGCCACCTGTACACACACAGGTGTCCACGCTAGTTATGGCCCTCGATCACTCACGCCACCGGGACTCTGTTCTCTGTTATTGTTCCTTCCGGGGGGCGTCAACCAGCTGTTATGTGGTGGGAGGAGCCTATAAGACTTAACATACGACAAGAACCATTTCCAGGGATTGATTAACTCTGTTTTGGTTCCTTCTCTTCCTCTCCCGAAATCGAAGCATTGTTCATCTTCGTTTCCTTGGCCCCACACTTCCTCTCCTCCCGACTGCTGGCCGCACCATGGCCGTGTATTACCTATGATAATATATTCATAAAGCTAACCCCAGTAAACGGACTCGGCGTGGGAACACAGAGCGTGGAGAGAGGCGGGAGGAGGAGGGGAGTTTTAAGAGCCGTTGATGTAACCAGGAGAGACACGGGGGAGAGGAAGAGAGAGAGCGAGGGATTGTTAAATGGAACGGCGCCTCGCTATCGAGCTTGTCGCCGACTCATAAATAGGTATATATCAGGGAGATTAGTTGGGATTAGGTTCCCATATGTTCAGATTATGCTACAGCGCCGCCATGTCGATTTATTCCTGCTGGCCACACCACGATAAAGTAGCCACGGTATTATTATATACGATGTATTTTAGGCCACGGGAATGTGTTTAATCATATAATATAAAGCGGTGGGGGAACGGCCCAACCATAACAAGGATCCCACCTTTGTGAACCAACATATTTCCCTCACCACCCAACTTGCAGGCCATCTACAACTTTTAACTGCAAACGTTCAAGACTTTAATACCAAGTTACCTCGTTTTTATTGTGACTCTTTTATGATTAGTAAAACATTTGTGTAAACATAACGAAACTTCAGCGTGGTAGATAGGTGTTTGGTTCTTCTTGTTAAATATTTTTCATTTTATTTATTTTTTGTAACCGATACTGGACGCACTGTCAGAGGCTGGAGCTGGGGACGGTGATATTACTAGTCGTTCCAGCAGCAGTAATACTCGGGAGATATTACCCCAATGAGCCGCCCGTCTTGCCTCGAATGTCGCCCGCCAGAGTTTGACGATTCATAAAGGATAGAAAATGGTGAAATAAAATACAAGCATAAAGATGAACCCCGACATGACGGCGAGAAGACAAACGACCGTGGGTGAGCCCCTACTACCCCCCCCCCTCCCTCCTCTCCCCAGACTACTACTGAAGTAAATGACCCTCAACAACCCCCCCCCCCACTCCCTGGTGAACAATGAAGTAATGGAACTTTTACATAAACGGTGTTCCACAGTTACTAGATGACAATCAATAAATAAACAACTGGCCTTGATCTCCAACACTCAGATAACCAAGACTTACTCCTTATCTCCAACACTCAGATAACCAAGACTTACTCCCTATCTCCAACACTCAGATAACCAAGACTTACTCCCTATCTCCAACACTCAGATAACCAAGACTTACTCCTTATCTCCAACACTCAGATAACCAAGACTTACTCCTTATCTCCAACACTCAGATAACCAAGACTTACTCCTTATCTCCAACACTCACATAACCAAGACTTACTCCTTATCTCCAACACTCAGATAACCAAGACTTACTCCTTATCTCCAACACTCAGATAACCAAGACTTACTCCTTATCTCCAACACTCAGATAACCAAGACTTACTCCTTATCTCCAACACTCAGATAACCAAGACTTACTCCTTATCTCCAACACTCAGATAACCAAGACTTACTCCTTATCTCCAATACTCAGATAACCAAGACTTACTCCTTATCTCCAACACTCAGATAACCAAGACTTACTCCTTATCTCCAACACTCAGATAACCAAGACTTACTCCTTATCTCCAACACTCGGTGTATCAGCAACTAGTGTAAAGTGAGAGAGGCACCGCGCAGCTGATAAGTGGAGTGCCATACAGTGTAATAACAGGGGTGGTGGCTGTCCCCTCAGTGTAGGGTGGCCCGCACGGGGTCAGTCGGTACTCCACATGGCAGTTATCTGGGCCAGACCGTCCCCTCCCTCCGTCCCCGGTGTGTGGGGGAGGGGGAAGGGAAAGAATGGAAACCAGGGAGGGAAAGAGAGGCACACACGAGGAAGGGTAACTAATCTCCTTACATCTTAAATCGGAAAAAGTTTTTGTATTTAATTACTGAATATTAAAAACTTATAATGTAGGTGTTTATATTAACGAGCACTACTGGCTTATCACGTTGATCCAAAAGTAAACATTTCAAGTTGGTATGTTATATATATATATATATTTTTTTTTTATAGTAAAAATATAAATGCAGTTAATGATACCTTTGATAAGTTTCATATAACACGTAAAATACCTAACATTAATGAGCAGATGGACATATTTTTCTAATATGGTCATCATGTAAACAATATTCTAAGCCATGAAATCTGTTCACACAATGACATATACGAAGTCGTGTAGTCGCTGATATACTCGTGTGCAGTCGTCTCCCTGGATGGTTCCCCCCCCCCCCAAGCAAACATTACAACCATCCAGCAAATAATAATAGAAAAAAATTAAACCTTGCCTAGCCCAGCCAGCCAGCAGACGAGCTATTAAACATGTGGGGATCGACCGCCAACGCAGCACACCCTAACCACCCCATTCCCGTTATTACTAGGGGAGGGGAGGAAGAGGTCTGGCCAAGATAGTCCAGGATATAAAAATTATGAGTTTGGTAGTACTGCAGCGCTGCCTCCAGTCATTCGTCTGACACCCTGTAAATTGTTCATTAGCACATAGATAGATCTTTGCCTCTACAAATATCTACCTCATCTCACAACATCGGAATGCAATATTGATGTTCCCGATTACGAACCATTAAAGCCCATAAACTTAGCTTAATGAATCTTACCATTCTAGCTCCTATAAAACAAGTCTACATTACTCTAGTATTACTTGATAAAATAATGAATATTCAGTGTCAAGAATGAGAATTAAGACAGGCGCACTAAAGCCATTATCCTTAACCGCTTAACATAATAAAGGTTCCCAATTTTGTAGTGGCCTGACAGACACAGCTTGTGGAGGGGGGGTCGTTACCCAAATAGGACCCCCCCCTCCCCAATTACTCCAGCAGGCACCAGGACCCGTCACGTCCCCCGAGACAGTGACGGTAATTAGGTACACAAACATACTACAGACACGGACACATTCGTACCGAATCACAGACTCCTACGAACGCTGTACTAACCAATGACTGTTGACAGACACGTACCATTATACATAGAAACTAAAAGGAAAAATATACCGAATGGTAAGATCAGTAAAAAAAGATAAGAGCTCACAGGAGATACAAAACCAACATTCGTGAGTACAGTGACCTGACTCACTGACAGCAAGGTGTGAGAGTGGAAGTGACTCATGAGAGAGGCGACCTGACTCACTGATCACATACTGTAGTCAGAGACACGTCAAACAACTAATGACAGGCTGTCATGCTATACAGCTGCCTCCTGAGCTCAGTAGTAACTGTGATCCACCCCCAGTAAACTATAATATGTATAAAACATTAACAGCCACATAAAATCTTTAAAACTCCAATATAAACTACGCCCAACCCTTCGTTATGTCATGAAGTATCAGCAGCCCATCAATAATCATCAGAAATAAAAACTTCTAAAAACTGGCTCCCCCGGACCCCCGCCCACGCCAGACCCATTGTTAGAATATAAGGGCGTGGACCGGCAGACGTGGGGGATAGACCAGACCGCCCCAACCCAAGGCGACACTGAAGAATTGTTGGCCCGCTGCGCCCACAGCTTCCTTCCTGCCTCAGATGCCAAGTAGTCTTTTATCAGTGACTTCCACTCCCCGTCGTCGTTCTACTTTCCGTTTTATTAATTATGTGTTGATGTATTTATATAGTGTTTACTATATGTCGTGACGAGCTCGTGAGGAGCAATAAAGAGACCTCGACGATAATATAACCCGAAAAATCACATATATGCTACGATTCCTGGGAGAGCTGCCAAGTGGTCAATATTCCACTTATTTTTTACGAGGAGCCGAGGCTGGTACTTGACAACAGCCGAGTTGAAAAAATACTGCATTAATAAATGAATGAAGTTTCCACCAAGAATCAATTTCGAATACTTCACCATATTAATTTTAAATAAGAAATATGCGTTCGTCGTGTCCCGCGCACCACTGGCACCACCCGTCTGACAGGTGGTGGGGAAGGTCCTCACACCCTACACAACTTTATTTCTGGTTCTGTAAATAAGCTCATGAAAAATATTTTATGCGGCCAAAGAAATGCCATCCCTCTAAACCTTGTGCTGAAGAGTCATATAAACAAGCACATGAGCCCATTACAGGGTCGACCGTGGGTGTTCATCATCGAATCCTCTTGATTGCATCTCACTAACTCGTCTTTAGAATTATGTTAAGTTGAGAGAGAAGAAATAATATGGTGAGGTAAGACGTGGAGGCAGAGTTCCCAGGGCCAAGCATGGCTGGTCGACCATGTGTCCTGCAGGGAGCCTTGAACTCTACCACACACACACACACGAATTAGTGTGAATTCGGTTTAAGACAAAATGATAAGTAATGAAAGTGTGTCACTACGTGTTTTGAGATAAAATCGACTCACATTTCACTTCATAATATAAGGTAAAAAATTTAACAACAAAAAATACATATACATATCTGAACTTTGAAAAATTTCCTGATTTTAATAACATAACAAAACACTGTCTGGGCTGTACATTTATATGAATATTGAGATCGGGGGAGAGACAGACAGTGAAGCTCTTGAGTTAAGACGAAGTGTTAGGTAGTGGAACACAACACAACACACCGGAGCGAGCACCGGGATAACAACACTGGCACCACCATCTTCAGCGCGGGAGGAAACAAGCAAACATAAGCTTAAGGCAACACTGAGTCGGCAACTTAAACTTGACCTTCGGCTCATCCTCGCTAACCGACTCCCCGAAAATAACGAATTAACCAACACTGTGGCAACACAAGTAACACCTGAAGGGCTGTAACACACCGAATGACAGAACAAAATAACAGACTGCTATTTAACCAGAATGGTAATGTTTACAAGCTGACACAAACACACACACACGTGTTGACGGCTGGTATGACTAGGCCGTGGAGTTTGACAACCACAGATACTCTCGTTTCTCACCTGTCACAAAATCGTCGGTGAGGTCGACGGGCGTGCAGAACCCTGAATCGACGAGGCCACGAGTACGGTCCGACGCCCAATCCCCGCCCGCAGTGTCGGCGCCCATGGAACACCCGGAGTCCCTGGAGAGACCCACAGTGTAGAGGAGCGACGAGGTGGACCCCGTGGGCGCCTGCTGCACCGACTGTTGCTGCTGCTGGACGGGCAGTAAGGACCGTGGGGTGAGTGGGTCAACCCTCGCCAGGTCCAGAGAGGTGGTGAGGGAGGCACCCATGCCAATATGCTGATGTGCCATGGGCGGCGCGGGCGTGGCGGCAAGAGCACCCATAGAGGTAGATAAAGCCCGTGGGCGTGGGTGTACATGGACAGCACCGCCTGTCACCCTGGCAGGTCGAGAGCTGCCCAGGTAATCCGGCAGGTTGACACTGCTGGCCACAGACAGCCCACGTCTGGTCCGGGCCGCCCGCAATTTGGGGGAGCCGCCTGCAGTACCTCTGGTGGGCGTGCGGGCGAGCAAAGAGGGCGGCAGACCAGGAGCCACAAATTCTGCCTGAGGAGGAGCCATGGCGGCCGCCCGTGGGTTACAACAAGGACCAACACACCGCCCACCATTACCCCACACCAGCTGTTGTGGTTGTTGCTGCTGCTGCTGTTGCTGCTGCTGTGGCTGTTGTTGTTGTTGTGGTTGCTGTTGCTGCTGCTGTTGCTGTGGTTGCTGTTGCTGTAATAACACAGCACCACTTCTGCTGCTGCTGATGCCCAACATACTCGCATCGCGAACACTTTGCACACTTCTGGCACTTTGGTTCTGAACACTTCTTGTTGCACTCTGGCTCTGTACACTTCTGGCACTCTGGCTCTGTACACTTCTGGTGGCACTCTGGCTCTGTACACTTCTGGCGGCACTCTGGCTCTGTACACTTCTGGCGGCACTCTGGCTCTGAATGCTTCTCGCCACACTCTGGTTCTGAACATTTTGCACGTTTCTAACACTCTGTACATTGACTGATTTGACACTAGAGGAATTACAGTTAGGGTTACCACACATACACCAGGGGCGGGACTGTGCGGTGCGGGAGGGCCGCGCCCCCACCACCTGCTGGTGCTGCTGAGGGTGCGGCAGCTGGAGCTGAGCTAGAGGTCGCGCCGCCCCTGAGGTGGCTACCATGGCTGTAGGGGAGGGCGTAACCACAGCTCTGGACCTCGCTCGCACGGCTGACACATACCCTGGGTGGATCATGAGGATGGGCTGAGAGCCCTTGGGAGGGTAAATGTGTGCTGGAAGGTCATACTCCACCGACGTCTCCACCTGCAGCGGCGAAAAATAATCCTTCTGCGGGTCGATGTGCGGCTTCCGCGAGGGCGACGCATGTGGGGTCATGCTAGGGTATGACCCGCGACATACACTCGACACCATCTTTCCTCTCGCCACCACTACCAACACTTCATGGAACACCACAGACACCACATGGGAGATCACTCAGCGGCTCAAGAAACGTGCTCCCTCTCTGACGTGCAAACCCTGACTGATCCCAGCAGATGGGCCGCGACAGAAGATGGGTGCGTGCGCACTAACTCTCACGGCTTTGACGAATAAGTTATTTTTGCCTTCTGTCAGTTATTTTTTATGTAATGCATATATATTCTATAAATAATGAATTAAAAATTATATATCCTCTTAAATTTTCCAATATGCTTTTCGAACAAATATTTTGAGTTCCAAATCTGTGAGAGTTGGAACTGGTGTGTGACAAAGGAAGCGTAGCAGCTGCGTCTAGCTGGGCATGCGGGCGGTCATTGGGGCATAAAGATCACAAAGAAATCACCAGCCACCCTCCCACAAAGAAAATATCCTTAGTTTGGAACCCGACACGTCGGCGCATTCCGCTGAGACCGGTGGTGGTGGTTTTGCCCTCCGCTGGTAGAAACATTTCTTCGAGAGGTTGTCCTGCAGCAAACAGTCGTGGGTCGGCGGACACTAGGGCGGACACGACGTTTCTTGTTCTTTTGGTCATGGTGTCAGATTTCAATAGCCGTCGTCCTAGATGGACAGCAGCTGATGCAGAGACTGGAAGCCCCCAAGAAATACAGATTTAACCCGTAGTAAACTTAACTTAAGAAGGGATTATGCAGTTTACACTAAGAAGTTGAAGACCTGAGATTAAGTTTCCAGTCCAAGACTTGTCACACCAGCGCGGCCCGGTACTCGATCTTCAACTTCCGGAGCGCCTCAGGTCGCGTCTTAATACGGTCAATTTTCCTACATAAACACGTATGGTGGGTGACTGGTGATCAACCTGAGCGGCGACTGGAGGAAGTAGTGGACAGTTTTTCTCGCCTTTTTTGTAATGATTGTTGGTTTTGAATTGCAATTGTGATAACTGTAATGTATCGTGTGTTGCTTCATTACTTGTTTCACTTACGAAGATCAAATAATAATGTTAAAGTTTTATGTAGATCATAGATTATTTTTTGATCACGTGAAGATTAGACACCCAAGCTTCACCTGGCGATTAAAGACCCTAACGATAACCTTCCAGGTAACGCTAGGGTGTTTAATCATCAGGTGTAATTAACTGTGGTGCTTACTCTTCAAGTGATCCTAATTTGTTTAATTAAATGATAATGAATAAGTCACAGAATTTTAACTTTCGTTACATTGTGCATTAAGTGAAAAGTGGTCACGGGTGTCATTTGTTCGGTATAAAAGAACACTGGATAAAAAACGAATTTCATAAATAATTCATAAATATATCGTACTCAATAATGTAAGGTGGTGAGCCGGTAGAGCAGTTACTATATCATACTGTGTAAAAATGAGAGAGCGTTTACCGACCACTCGCTATACACATTCCCCATCTCATATGATTTATATCCTCTATGAAATTTTAATCTAACATCGATTCCAGATGGGGAATGGCAGTCGATGGTTGTGTTAGGGGAGGCAGGACCCTGGTGGGGAAGTGTTAGTCGGAGGGGAGGTTACAGGGTCGAAGGAAGGGAAGGGACTGTGGGGGGGAGTGCGGAGGGGTGGGGTGTTTGTAAGGAGGGGAAGGGGACACCTTGTGAGCGGGCTCGAACGAAACACGAAACTTTACTGCGATTACCTTCAATAATTAATTTCCAGGCGGGTGGAGCAATGGCCTTTGTTCTTTGTGATGTAAGTGAAGCTTTGGGTCCCGTAAGCACCTGGTAATTAACGTCAGGTTTCTCATGCTAGCATCGTACCCCAGGTGAATTATATATGGCACTGTGAAGTAAACATCATAACTGGTTACTCTCCATATAAATACAGAAACACAATGTCAGTATTAAATGTAAATACCCGTAGTTAGTACATTCGTGGAGGATATTTTGAACATCACTAGTTTGTAAATCTTGAAGTACTGTACAGACTCAGTTTTGTTGTCATTTAACAACTGGTTGATGTATTGCAAATGATAAGGCTGAAAAGATGTGAGTATTATTTTTTTTCAGACTATAAAGGAAATGAAACTTTACACGTATGTTTGTATAACTTTTAGAACGAGAAGTGAACTTTGCATAATGACCCAAAATAACGTTTTATTTCTAGTAATCACACTCGTGTTGTATACCCGAGTGTAAAAATAAACTTACAGAACAAGAACTGCACTTTACATAATGAAGCGGCTTGTGGACAGTTGTGGAGCTTTAATCCCTGTATTAATACGTATCCATTCCTCACGGCACAAAGTCCAGGTCGATATGTGTGTGTGTGGCAGGGCAGCGACAAAGTGACGGTGGTGAGGGCTGGTCTGGCTCGGTCGATGGTGATAAAAGTGATGGTGGGCTGTCGCAGAGCTGTTGACCATACGAGGTGAAGTGTAAGTGTGTGTGTGTGTGGTGTATGTATGTGTGTGTGTGGTGTGTGTGTGATGTGGTGTGTGTGTGTCTGCGTGTGTGTGTGTGGTGTGTGTTTGTGTGTGTGTGCGTGTGTGTGTGGCGCAAGATGATAAAGATGGGAAGGGGGTTAAGGTAGAGATATATTTACTGAGATTACATTTAAAAAGAGTGTGTGTGTGTGTGTGTAGAGAAGGGGAGGGAGATAGAGTGTAGGAGTAACAGAGGGAGACGAGGGGACAGTATATTTACATAGATGGTGGATGGAGAAGAATGGGTGTGGAGGTAGGAGTGGAGTGGAGTGTGCTTGTAGACAGTGGATGAAGAGGGGGAGGGGGTGAGGGGGATGGGGGGTAACGTATAGAATGAGGAAAGGGAGAAGTAGAAGAGGGTGGGAATAGATATTGAAGTGGGTGGATGTTAGAGAATGGAGAGGGTGGGGGAGGAGAATGAAGTAGGCATGTGTTGAGAATGAATTGGGTTGAAGGTAAAGAACGAAGAGGAATTTAAGGGAAGATAAAAGAGGGAAGGAGAGTAGAGGTGGAGATGAAGATGATAAAACCAAACAAGATCAGAGATGGCCATGAGTGAGGGTAGGGGGGAGGAGACTACTAGGTGTGACTGACAGTAAGAGAAGGAAAGTTATTGACATCTTTTGACGATACATACCTGTCTCCTACCCACCACCACCCTCCCTCAGTCATTACCCCCACCCCCCCAGTTGCCACCACCCCAGTCATCACCCCCACCACCCTCCCCCAGTCATCACCCCCACTCCCCCAGTTGCCACCACCACCACCCCAGTCATCACCATCACCCTCTCCCTCATCACCCAACATCCTCCCTCACCACAGCCAACGCCCCCACCCCAGAACCCACAATTAACAGTAATCCTCTTTCTGCCGGGCTCAGAAAGTCTCCATCTCGTGTGTATAAAACAGGGAGGCAGATATAATCCCTGGCGGAGCGTGCGAGCCTCCTGCGTTATTAACAACGGCAGGAAATAACGCCCCAGTGAGTGGCAACGCGACCCATCCACCCACCCACCCCGTCACCCACCCGACCACCCCACCACCCGCCCATCCCTCCACCCACCCATCCCGCCATCCGCCTGTCCACCCGGGAACTGCCTGCCGCTCCGCCCATTAAGTCGACAATTGGGTGTTATCGGTAAAGAGCGATTATAGTGCCACCGCTGCCTCCTCCCTTGCCTCCCTCCTCCCTCCTCCCTCCCTCCTCCTCCCTCCCCCCTCTCCTCCCTCCCAACAACAACCTTCAGTCGTTTCCTCAACACGCGTTTAATTCATGCTTGATCCATTTAAGACGAGACTATTGGCCGGATATTAGTGAAAGGGCTCTCTCTCTCTCTCTCTCTCTCACCAAATCAAAAGCCGCCTCATTCCATACCCCATTTTCCTCTCTCATTGCTCTATTCAATTCTTCAACCTCTCCTCTCTTGTTCTCTCCATCTCTCTTCTCTCCCCATTCCCTTCACCACCACCTCCTTCTCCTCCACTTACCCTTCATTACCCGTCATTGTCTCGCCCTTCACCGCCCCACATCCTCCCTTCACCGTCTCGACTCTCTCTCTCTCTTACACACATATATTGCCCTTCTTTCCTAACCCGCAGTATGACTTTTACCAAGATTCGTTATGTAATATATGGTACACCCTCCTTGGTACACCCTCCCTGTCATACTACGGTACATCACATACTACGGTACACTCTCCCTGTCATACTACGGTACACCCTCCCTGTCATACTGTATACATCCCTGTCATACTACCACTCCCCTGTCATACTACGGTACATCATCCCTGTCATACTACGGTACACATACTACGGTACACCCTCCCTGTCATACTACGGTACATCATCCCTGTCATATACGGTACACCCTCCTGTCATATTACGGTACACCCTCCCTGTCCGGTACATCATCCCTGTCATACTACGGTACATCATCCCTGTCATACTACGGTACACCTCTCTGTCATACTACGGTACATACTACGGTACACCCTCCCTGTCATACTACATCATCCCTGTCATACTACGGTACACCCTCTCTGTCATACTACGGTACACTCTCCTTGTCGTACTATGGTACACCCTCCCTGTCATACTACGGTACATCATCCCTGTCATACTACGGTACATCATCCTTGTCATACTACGGTACACCCTTCCTGTCATACTACGGTACACCCATGCTGTCATACTACGGTACACCCTCCCTGTCATACTACGGTACACCCTCCTTGTCATACTACGGTACACCCTCCCTGTTTTAGTTCAAATATGACACACCTGGATTGTGACACTTTTACTTCGAGTCAATTATGACACAAACCGGGATCAATATTATGACACTAAGAATTTGGCTCCTAATGACATCACTTATCACTTAATTATGACACAATTTACAGCTAATTTCTGACACCACTACCTTCATTAACGTATGGCACCGCTGTTTCATAGTTCACACAGACCCGAAATTATGTCACCATTGTTTTAACTCGTTTATGACACCAATATTTCAACACCATTATGACACCATGGGATTATAACACACACGACACCAACATCTTGATTATCGTACAGTTAATAGGTTCCCTCGGTGACGCCCTTCCTGTAGGTGGGTCTCGTCCCCGGGGTAATTTTCACCTCCCGCAGGATATCATTAAGGTTCCTGCCAGGGGTGGTCCTAACCGTAGGAATTTAGGCAATTGAAGGAAGTCTTCACCCCTGTAGGGACGTAATTGGAGACAACGGGAGACGAAGATGATAGGAAACTGAGGGGGAGAAGGAGGAGGAAGACAGGTGAAGGAGAGTGAAGACAAGTGAAGGAGAAGATTGAAGATAGGTAAAGGAGAAGAGTGAAGACAGGTGAAGGAGAGTGAAGAGAGGTGAAGGAGAGTGAAGACAGGCGAAGGAGAGTGAAGACAGGTGAAGGAGAGTGAAGACAGGTGAAGGAGAGTGAAGACAAGTGAAGGAAAGTGAAGGCAGGTGAAGGAGAAGATTGAAGATAGGTAAAGGAGAGTGAAGACAGGTGAAGGAGAGTGAAGATAGGTGAAGGAGAGTTAAGATAGGTGAAGGAGAGTTAAGACAGGTGAAGGAGAGTGAAGACAGGTGAAGGAGAGTGAAGACAGAGTGAAGGAAGAGTGAAGACAGGTGAAGGAGTGAAGAGTGAGGAGGTGAGAGTGAAGACAGGTGAAGGAGAGTGAAGACAGGTGAAGGAAAGTGAGACAAGTGAAGGAGAGAGTGAAGGCAGGTGAAGGAGAGATGAGATAGGTAAAGGAGAGTGAAGACAGGTGAAGGAGAGTGAAGATAGGTGAAGGAGAGTTAAGATGGGTGAAGGAGAGTTAAGAAGGAGTGAAGACAGGTAAGGAGAGAGGGTGAAGGAGAGTGAAGATAGGTGAAGGAGAGTTAAGATAGGTGAAGGAGAGTTAAGACAGGTGAAGGAGAGTGAAGACAGGTGAAGGAGAGTGAAGACAGGTGAAGGAAAGTGAAGGCAGGTGAAGGAGAAGATTGAAGATAGGTAAAGGAGAGTGAAGACAGGTGAAGGAGAGTGAAGACAGGTGAAGGAGAGTTAAGACAGGTGAAGGAGAGTGAAGATAGGTGAAGGAGAGTTAAGACAGGTGAAGGAGAGTGAAGAGAGGTGAAGGAGAGTGAAGACAGGCGAAGGAAAGTGAAGACAGGTGAAGGAAAGTGAAGACAGGTGAAGAAAGGGTCAAGGAAAGTGAAGACAGGTGAAGGAAAGTGAAGACAGGTGAAGAAAGGGTCAAGAAATATAAAGAAAGGCGAAATAAAAGTGAAGACAAGAGAATATAGATAAAGCAAATGGATCAGGATTGGAGGAGGAGGAGGAATGAGAAGAGAAGTGGGAGGAGGAATAAAGTAAAAAAAAAAAAGTGAGGTGTTGATTAACTCGCATAAGACAAAGGGGAAGCAGCCGATCTCACCTGTAATCGATGTTGCTGGAGGAAAGATCAGGTAGGCAGGTGTCCTTGTAGTATCTCCCCACCTGGGCGTTTGTCTCCTTTGTCAGACAGAGATTAGATGCTGGGGTTCACGTACCGATAACTTCACCTGATGATTAAACACCGCAATGCTACCTGAGTGGGGGATTAGGTTAGGTTAGGTTAGGTTAGGGTGTTTAATTATCAGATATTGGCGAGGTTATAGGCCACTAATGGTAATGCAGATGTTAAAGGAACTAAATGATTTGTTTATGAATGTGTATTAGTTATTCCTTAATTTATTCTGAAATTAATTATAGATGTGTGAAAAATGTGTCTGTTTAAGAGAGAGAGAGAGAAAGTATACGAGCACACTTTTGAGTCATACATTAGCAGGTAACAAATGAATTTTACGAGAATATGAGAAGGGAGAATGGCAAGCGTTCGTTCTCACGGCTGACTTACTATAAAGATCTCAACATTACAACATGGACTCACAAGTTATGATCAATAGTGTGTGTGTGTGTGTGTGTGTGTGTGCGTGCGTGCGTGCGTGCGAACACTGAACTCTTCTTAATATGTGTTCGCAGTTTGTACACACAGAAGTAAGACCTATTTGCCATACACACACAAACACACACACGCACACACACCCACACAGTGAGAAAAACAAATAAACAAGGGGTGCGTGGGTGAGGGGAGAGGAAGGGGCGTGGTGGGCGGGAGTGGGAGGTAAACTAACTTGAGGCTGGCCGGGAAGAGGGATGGGAGAGGATGATGAAGAGGAAGGATGTGGCGGGGGGGGGGAAGTAAAAGAGAGACGGAAGGAGGCATTGGGGAAGGAAAGGCTGGGAAGGGGCATGGTCTAAATGCCATGGGAAGAGGAAGAGTAGAGAATTGAGAGAGAGAGGCGGTAGGGTGGGTGGTGGAGGAGGGGGGGCGGAGACAGAAAGGAAAGGAGTAAGATAAATAATAAATGGAGGAGAGGAGCCTAGTCGAGAAGATTGATGGTGGATACGTGGATGGAGAACTGAGAGAGAGAGAGAGAGAGAGAGAGAGAGAGAGGAAAGACGAGCAGGGAATAAGATAAGTTATAAATGAATAGTAAATCTGACAGGGAAAGAGGAAGGAGATGAGTAGGAGGAGGAGAAAGAGTGGGAGGATGAAGAGGAGGTGGAGCGCATGACCCAGTCGTGTCTGGGGTCAAATGCAGTTGGGTTTTTTCGTATCATGCGCCTGACTTCTATCTCTCCTTGAATTTAGTTGTAGGATAGGATGTGTTTTTTTATACTAAAGTTCAGGGATTTTGGGGGATGGAGAGGGATTTTATACACAGCTTAAGGATTTTGGGGGATGGAGAGGGATTTTATACAAAGCATAAAGATTTTTTAGGATGGTGAGGGATTTTGTACAAAGCTTAAGGATTTTGGGGGATGGAGAGGGATTTTATACTAAGCTGAATGACTTTTTAGGGATGGAGAGGGATTTTATACACAGCTTAAGGATTTGGGGGATGGAGAGGGGTCTTATACTAAGCTTAAGGAGTTTTTTTAGGTTTGGATACGGGATTTTGTAGTAAGTTTCTTGATTTTTTTTTAGGTTGGGTTAGGTTAAGTTACTTACACTATTCTAAGCACAGGGTTCCAGTCCAGCCCTGGTAATACCTGTGATGTGATTGGTGTATATGGTTAAGCCCAGCACTGTGATTGGTGTATATGGTTAAGCCCAGCACTGTGATTGGTGTATATAGTAAATCCCAGCACTGTGATTGGTGTATATGGTTAAGCCCAGCACTGTGATTGATGTATATAGTTAAGCCCAGCACTGTGATTGATGTATATGGTTAAGCCCAGCACTGTGATTGATGTATATGGTTAAGCCCAGCACTGTGATTGATGTATATGGTTAAGCCCAGCACTGTGATTACATAAGAACATAAGAAAATAAGGAGTCTGCAATAGGCCGGTTCGCCTGTGCATGGCAGCTCCTGTCGAGAGTTACTACCACTCTATCATCCATGAATCTATCTAGCCTCCTTTTGAAACTTTCCAGAGAGAGAGAGAGAGAGAGAGAGAGAGAGAGAGAGAGAGAGAGAGAGAACTGACTGAGGGTGACACAACTACCTTCGTCACCAGGTGTAGTGGTGGGGACGTGACAAAACACACTCACCTGGTCACAACAAGTCTCTTATAGGCTTCTAACTCTCTATAACTCTCACTAACTCTCACTTGGAATTGCAGTGTCTACTTTCTATAATTTTGATGGGATCGCCTGAAGAAGAACTCCTCGGTCTACTGGTGGAGCAGGCTGGGGTGGAGAGTCTTCAGGTGATCCGCGATAATAAATACAATGTGACATGGTGAATAATACAGGTACAGTAGCACCATCTATGACGTTTTCAGCACACCTGTATTTTGTGCTCTCGTCTGAATTAATTGGGGGAATTATTTTTTTCGCTAATTGGCTACAAAGCACTTTTTTCTCAATAAAGTTGTGACGTCATGATTAACGCTGATTGGAAGAATTTAGTTTAGCCATCGCCTTTTGTGGTAGTTGATTGGTTGACAGTCCACAATTTACTTTATGATAATATTGGCAATGCATGATTGACCGAGTTATAAACCACAGCTGATAAGAACATAAGAATGGAGGAAACTGCAGCGGGCCTATTGGCCCATACTGGGCAGTCCCGTTTACACCCAACCCCTATTGCTCATATGAGCATCCAACTTATGTTTGAAGCTATTCAGCGTATTCGAGTTAATGATGATATTTGGTAACTTGTTCCATTCATCTACTACTCTGTTTCCAAACCAGTGTTTACCTATTTCCCGCCTAAATCTGCGCTGTGACGTCAAAATCTTATCTGTGAGTGGTTAATTTTATCATCGAGATAGCCAAGGTTTTACTACATCATGTAAACAGATCTGTTGATAAGAGCACCTTGACCTAACAGCCTTCCCTGTACAGTCTCTCAGTTTTCAGAGGGGAGGTAGGGAGGTTCAAGAGGGTGAGAGGTCAGAGGGCAGTCGAGGTCACGCTTTACCAGGTTTAAAAGTAGTTGACCTGTGCGTCTCTGGGTGGGTCAGGATTAACCCCTTGACCTGAGGTGAGGGTGAGGCACACATGTCCTTTGCTTGTGCACATATTCGCAACTATGTACTAATTGAAGACTAATCAGTGCGGGCAAGCAATTTGGGACAAACAGCAAGAATGCGACATCACCCACATAACTCTGACCTATATATACTGTTAATGAATAAGATCTATTTATTTGTGTATGAACCTCTGTCCGGGGAAGCAGTGAGAAGCTGTACCACCCTCAGTGTCATGACCTGACTGAATTACTCAGAATAGACAAACTGTACTCCAAGCTTTGGCAATAAATTTGTTAAACTAAAAAAAAAACCCACACATATACACAATTACATATATGCACACGCACGCACATGATTCACACATTCGCATTGCATACACACACACACACACACACAGCCAGACTTTTGCTTTGTAATTAAGATACTCCTCCTTGACATCTCGTCTCAACCTTCTCATCTTCCCTCCAATTAATCTGTTTATAGCAAAGTGTCCAACCTACCCCCTGTCCCTCTTTCCTCCTTCCCTCTCCCTCTTTTCTCCCTCTTTCCTCCCTCTCCCTCTCCTTCTTTCCCCTTTCCTTCTCCCTCATTCCTCTTTCCTCCCTCTCATCTCCCTCTTTCCTCCCTCTCCCTCTTTCCCCCTTCCCTCTCCCTCTTTCCCCCTTCCTTCTCCCTCTTTCCCCCTTCCTTCTCCCTCTTTCCTCTCTCTACTTCTTCTCTCCCTTTCTCTGATCCCCCCTTTACCTCTCCATCTCTATTTCTCCACCTTCTTCCCCCTCCATTCTACATTCTCTCCTCTTCCTCTTTTCTTCGCTTATCTTCCTCTACCCTCCTTTATCCTCCCTCCTTCTTCCATTTCCATACTCCACCTTCCCATCCCACACCTTGTTCCACCCCTCCTCTCCAAATCCCTACCCTCCCATCCCACACCTTGTTCCATCCCACACCATTGTTCCACCCCTCCTCTCCTAATCCTTATACCCACCCATCCCACTTTTTTTTTTTATCTCTTCTCCCTTCCTACCTTTCTATCTTCGAGGTTTGTACCATAACAGAAGACCGAAAGAGAGAGAGAGAGATAAAAAAAAAGCACACACACTCCACCAAACTCATATAATATACACCGACACACTGACATTAAATTACAGTTCGATCGTATCTGGCCAAGCGTTCAGTGTAAACCCCTTCCCGTAACTTGCAACGCGGTAGTACTTTGGCCTTTGGAATTATTTCATTGCGGTCTTTTGTTTTTTACTCTTCTTTGTGTTTGCTGGAGAGGGAAAAGGGTAGATTGTTTGAGAGAGAGAGGGGCTGGAGAGGAAGAGGTGATTGTTTGAGAGGGGGCTGGATAGGAAGAGGTGATTGTTTGGAGAGAGGGGGCTGGATAGGGAAGAGGTAGATTTTGAGAGAGGCTGAGGGGTAGATTGTTTGAGAGAGGGTGGGCTGGAGAGGAAGAGGTAGATTGTTTGAGAGAGGGGCTGGATAGGGAAGAGTAGATTGTTTGAGAGAGAGGCTGGAGAGGGAAGAGGCTTTGGAGTGGGGGCTGGATAGAAGAGGTAGATTGTTTGGAGAGAGTGGAGGAAGAGGTTTGTTTGAGAGGCTAAGAGGGAAGAGGTAGATTGTTTGAGAGAGGGGGGCTGGAGAGGGAAGAGGTAGATTGTTTGAGAGAGGGGGGGCTGGAGAGGGAAGAGGTAGATTGTTTGAGAGAGGGGGGCTGGAGAGGGAAGGGGTAGATTGTTTGAGAGGGGTGAAGAGAGGTTGTGTTATTTTTTGGTTTCTGTGATGTGATTGCGAGGTATTACGGAAATGGTTGGTCAGCCACGCACACTCCTTACCTAGGTGCTGGGAGAGCCTCTTACAGCCACACTTTTCCTAGCTGGAGCCTGGAAGAGCCACACCCTCTACCTGGGGTCTGTCTGTGCTTCACTCTCAGTCTTGCCCATCTTACCCTTAGTTACCTGGGGGCTTGGTCTTGCCCATTTCGTCCTCAGTTACCTGGAGTAATGTTACGTACCTGGGCAACCCTTTAACCTTACCTGAACTCATTTGCATATTGAAAGCCGCTAACATAATAAATTCACATTGTTATGAATATCTAACTTCCTCTCCTTGTTTATTTCCTCTTATGCCTTGTTATTAAGCTGGTGATCTTGTTATTTGTGTTCGTGTTTAGATAATTGATTTGTTTATGGTGGTTGAGGAGGTAAATAGGTTGTTTATGAAGATGTTTATATAAATATTGTAATGTTTATAGGTAGGAGTACGTTTGTATGAGCTATGAGGACGAAAGAGAATGTATTCTTTGTTTTTAGTTTAACAAATTTATTGACAAAGCTTGGAGTACAGTTTGTCTATTCTGAGTAATTCAGTCAGGTCTTGACACTGAGGGTGGTATCATTTCTCACTGCCACGCAGGACAGAGGTTCATACACAAAGGAATAGATCTTATTCATTAACAGTATATATAGATCAGATTCATGTGGGTACACTAACGTTGTACGCACACGAACACACACGAGAGGATAGAAGCCCCAAAGCCTTATGCCCTTCTTCTCCTCTTCTTCTTCCCCTTCTTCTTCTTCCCCCCTCTTCCTTTTTCCTCCTCCTCCTCTTTTACTCTAGTCTGTGTTAATATATTTATGAAAATTCTATCAAATGTCTTCTTTACTTTGTCGTATCTCAGTAAATTAATGAAAAGTCCACACAAGCTAGTCTCTATTTTGTCTTACTTCAAAAATCTTTTATGTTATCGTACTTCAATAAAACGACATTCTCCTTCTACTTTGCGTTACTTGAGATTTTTTTCCATTCTTTTTTGCTCCTTAACCTACAGAAAACATTTCTTAACTCAGTCTTATTTAATTTTTTTTAACCTTAACAAAAGCCATTTTATACTCTACCTAAAGTCAATGAGACACTTTAACTCATATTCCAATAGAAGCCGTTTATAACTCAACCTTACCTACATAAAAGCTTTTTAACCTAACTTCAACAAAAGCCAATCTTACCAGCTATAAAGGCCTTTCTTAACTCTATCTAACCTCAGAAAACACAATCTTTATCTTAACAAAATATCTTTTACCCCCCAAAAAGGCCCTTACCTACCTCAATAAAATCCCTTTTTCTTACCACAATAAAAGCTCCTCTTATCACTCACTCCACAAAAGCTTTATAAAAGGACTTTTCTATATCCTTGGTAGGTACATATGTCGTATATTCGATTACGTGAAGAAAGTTGACCACATCCCGGAGTGGACAAGAACAACTTCCTGAACCTATTTTCTGGTTTCCTCTGGCTTTTAACTTATTTCCCAGAGTTGGTAAAAGAATTTCGTCTCCTTGGAAACGTAGCGACCTTCCCGAGGTGGAGGAATATCTCACAAGACGACGAAAAATATCTTGCAAGACGCCAAACAATATCTTGCAAGACGCCAAACAAAATCTTGCAAGACGCCAAACTATATTTTGCAAGACGCCAAACAATATCTTGCAAGACGGCAAACAATATCTTGCAAGACGCCAAACAATATCTTGCAAGACGCCAAATAATATTTCCAAAAAATTTGCAGTCGTGAGAACTTTCTTTCCATCATTTGGTAGAAAATTTCCTTGACTGGAAAAGTTGCAAAAAAATACAAATATCTTACAAAACGAGTAAGATCACCTTTTATGACTTATAAAAATGCTTCAAGACGTTGTCTATTTTAACAATATCTCTTTCCCCCCAGTTGGTAAAAGGATTATTTTTTCACGGTAACGTTGCAACATATCTTAACTGTAGATAGAGCTCCGGGGGATGAATGACAGTATCTTGCTGGGCTCTTAATATCTTGAGACGCTTCACTATATTGGGAATGTTTTTTCTTACAGCTGGCGAAAGTGTTCCTTCTCTCGGCTGCGTTACAACACACCTGGGCCGTTGAGATATCTTGGAAGACGCCACTCAATGTTTCGTAAGGGATCCATATCTTGAGACAGTCGTGATATCTTACCTGAGGCAAATTGTAAGGTAAGTTTAATAGTTTTCTTATTCATTTATATACATACTGTATGTATCATGGCAATAGAAAACATGGCAGGATTTTGAGGCCTAGAAAATATTCATACATACATACACACAGACATGTATTCACAGGCCTACAAACGTGGAGGGACTGAACATACAAGCATTCATACACACGATATACAAGCACACACAGCCGCCCCTTGTGTCTTATCAGAGGCCAAGTCAGGCTCGTGTTTACCCAGCCTGGAAGCTGTGATTCACCCAGCCGCGGTTCAGAGGTGGGTGGTGGGCGGATGGATGGATCGTTCAAAGGTGGATGTGTGGGTGGATCGTTTGGGGTGAATAAGTAGGCGGGTGGCCGGATCATTCTGAATGGATGACTGATGAAATAGACGAGTTGAAAGTGGATGAAGACCAGGATGAATTGATCAATCCACTGAACTCACCAGTAGTTACTTATCGATAGTGAAACAGTTTATTTATCCAGAAAATACAGACACAAAGTGAACAATAACAACAACACTGACATGGGTGAGCCTGAACCCTCTCAGTGGCTCCTGTTATATACTGTACATTTATCTCAAGGAATTATTATATAACGTTTAGTATCATCTGGATTATTATATGTTACAGGGTGTTGGTAAATACATATTAGAATATTACCAAGTTTATCACATTTTTTTATTCATTGTTTTACATTTGTATTATAAATAGAGTTATTTACAATATAGTGTAACTCTAATACAGTAATCTGATATGTGGGTGGAAGCGATGCAAAAAGACAAACATTATCAGGATTATGTGACGGCGAATACTGTATATAAAAGTGACAACATATAATATAATGATTTTTAATGGTACAATAAAGGTAAAAAGTAGAAAAACAATGGATTTCTTAAAGAGATGATTTAAATTTTAAAGGAAGGGAGTGTAGTCTTTGCTGGGATGGGTCGGGGTAAGTTGTTCCACACCTTCACACCGTGATATGTTAAGGTGGCCAGGGACTGAGTAGAGTGCTTGGGGGTGGGGGGGGGTGTGTAGTTGTAGGTCTTAACAAGAAGTCGTGACCAGTTAGATGGATGATGGAATAAAGTGGATAACAACGTTTATTTTGATGGATAGAAATGGATGACCTGAACGAGATGGTAAAATTGAATTGGAGGTTGACCTTGATTGGATAAGGTCTGAGTTAATGGTTAACTAAGGAATGTATGCAGACGGGTCCCCTATCTTCAAATAGAGGGATGGATGGATGAAGGGATGGGTGGATGAGTTAGTGGGTGAGTGAGCTGGTCATAAGTGGTTTGGGCGAGTGTTAATTAGCAAATGGGTTATTCTGGAGTTTCAATGGGCGTCCCTAAATGGGGCTGCGGTGGGTGGGTGAGTGTTAATGGGGGGGGGAGAAGAATTTAGTGTGACACGTGTTTGTGGTGATGTTTAGTGAATATGTATTTTTGTATGTGTTTGTTTTTGTGTGTTGTGTATGTTTGTGTATGTGTAATTGTGTAAATACGAGTATGTGATTGATTGTGTTTGTATTCGTTGCGTGTACACGTATACCTACTTATTCATTGTTCGTGTATATAGAATCTACCTCTTCCCTCTTCAGTCCCCTCTCATATATTTGTATTCATGCTTTCATTTGTATATGTGGATATGTATTTTATCAGCGAGACTTGAAATTAATAATAATTTTCCAAGTAAACAACATTACCTAACGCATTTTCAAACTGGTTAAGATTATATACAAGTTATTATTACTAACATTCACTTATTCTCTTTTACTTATTGCCAACACATAAGTAATCCTGGTCCAAACATCACCTTACTAACAATACTTGTAGGAAGGTCGAGGATAGAGGACCCTCTCCCTCCTTTCTCCTGTGTGTGGTCACGGAGACCCTTTGAGGGGCGGCTGTGGGGTGGGTCTGTGTGATGGTAGGGAGGGCATGGGTCAGACCTTCAGCCCACCGTAGGAGAGGTAGGTAGGTAGGTAGGTAGGAGGTAAGGGGCGGACCCATAACTGTAGTCTGCCCTTCCGAACCACAGGGAGGCCAAGAGACTGAATTCTTAAAGCTTCGTACAATACATTTTTTTTCTTCATCTAACTGGGTGTTGTAAGAAGGTATATAACCGACTTACTTAACCTACGACCATAAGTTGACGAAGTAAATGACATTCAAATTACACCGAGAATCGTAGAGCTTAACTTGTCTTATTTTCCTCCCTGAAGGGAAAATGTCGCACGATTGTTTGTGGATCAACCGGGGGGGGGGGAGAGGTCACCCTCCCCCCACATATACACGGGTTCTGAGGGTTTATTTCACGTATATAATTTTATGGTGGTGTTATGGGAGGGTGTTGGAGCGGCTCCCTCAAAATTGTTTTTATAGATGCATGGGTCTGGCGGGTGTTATGAGGAGGGGAGGCTGTGCTTGAGTCGAGTTTGTCTATATTGTTCAGTATTCACTTTGTCTTGCACTTTAACACGTGTTGTGGTGACTGATGGTTCACACACACACACACACACACACACATACATATACGAACATATATACCTGTATATATATATATATATATATATATATATATATATATATATATATATATATATATATATATATATATATATATATATATATATATATATATATATATCAGCAAGGAAGCAAAACATTTACGTCACCAGGACAGTTTTCTAACCATAACTCTCCCTGGCGTCAAAGAAGTGTTCATAAATGTGGACTCCTGGCCACCGTCTACCTGGGTGTAAGGGTCCTAGGAAACGTAAACACCGAGTCAGATGTCACTGACTTTATTACCATATAAAATTTTATATGTACTCGCCGCGTGTCTAGACATTTTAGAATACTTCGTTGGGCATCAGTTTAACGACTTCTTTAAGACGAGCATTGTGAAGAGTTAGTCGAGACTTACCTTAACTACCACATCTTTACCAGTGTTTATCTTCAACAAACTCAAATGAATTCTTGATTATAATTAATTTGAGGTTTGTGAAGTTATTAATATTACAAGAATCTTACCTACGATAATGATTACATCTGCCTGTGGCTTATGGTAGAGGTGCTGGGAGGACCACAGAGCCGGGTATAACTTATGTTTATGTCTGTGATAGCCGCCACTACCACCACCACTGTCACCACCACCACCACCACCACTGTCACCACCACCACCGTCACCACCACTGTCACCACCACCACTCACCACTGTCACCACCACCACCGTCACCACCACTGTCACCATCACCAACACTATTCACCACCACACCACCAACCACCAACCACCACTGTCACCACCACCACACCACCGTCACCTACCACCACCGTCACCACCACCACCACTACCACCACTACCACCAACACTACCCACCACACACCACTACACCACCAACACCACCATGTCACCACCACACACCACCACTATCACCACCCACTACTATCACCACTACCACCACTGTCACTACCATCACCACCACTGTCTACCCATCACTGTCACCACCACCACACTGCTGTCACCACCACCACCACAGCCATCACCACCACTGTTACTACCACCAACACCAAGTCGTTACCACCTCCACCACCTCACCACTGGTCACTACCACCACCAGCCTCACTACCACCATCACCACCACTGTCACCACCACCATCACCACCACTACCACCACTACTGTCACCACCACCATCACTACCATCACCACCACTGTCACCACCACCATCACTGTCACCACCACCACCACTACTGTCACAACCACCACCACGACCATCACCACCACTGTTACTACCACCAACACCAATGTCGCTACCACCGCCACCGCCACCATTGTCATTACCACCACCACCACCGCCACCACTGTCACTACCACCACTATCACCACCACCATCACACTTCCGGCAACTAAGACACTGATGGCTCTTCCAGCTGACCAAAATTGATCTCTAATTGGATACCCATTGACCTCCCGAGACCGCGTTCCCTTCCACTTCCAAGGCACCAATTTATCTGAAAAAAAAGGAAAAATAGGGAAAAGGAAATTCGGCCCTACGCGTGTCCTTCACATGTCCCTCTACATGTCTTCGTTAACTACTGTGTCTTGAGGTAGTTATACGTGAACAGTGAACGATGTATGCACGTTCAATCACAATGAATTTTGAAGATCTCTCTCTCTCTCTCTCTCTCTCTCTCTCTCTCTCTCTCTCTCTCTCTCTCCTTACGGGTGGAAGTTTGAGTTACAGGGGGGGGGGGGGGTTAGGAGTCGATGGGAGGAAGGTGTTCAGTAAAGGGCTCTTGACAAGATGTTTCCCAGAGTGATCTACCAGTACGCTGTTTATATTACTGGGTGGTGGTGGTGGTGGGGAGGACAGTGGTGGGGATGGTAGTAGTGGTGGTGTTAATGGTGGTAGCGGGGGGGTGGTTGTGATGGTAATGCGGGTGGTTGTTAGTAGAGGTTTGAGATGATAAAATATTAATTTTTTTTTAATTTTAATATTGGTGCTGTCATTGTTGAATAGATTCTGTTGTATTACTATTGTTGTTGTTGTCGTTGTTGTTGTTGAAATGTTGTTGTTGTTGTTGTTGTTGTTGTTGTTGTTGCTGCTGTTAGGTTTGTTTGTTTGTTTGTTCATCCAGCCAGGTTGTTTACGAGGGATGGAAGACTCCCTTTAGGCAAGACTATGATAATTGGAACTCCTCTCATCCATGACCTTCCTCGACCATACTGAATGTATTTCCCCTCCCATTACTGGTGGTGGAGGTAGTGGTGGTGTTGGTGGTGGAGGTAGTGGTGGTGGTGGTGGAGGTAGTGGTGAGTGTTGGTGTGGAGTGTAATGGTGGTGTTGGTGGTGGAGGTAGTGGTGATGGTGAGGTGGTGAGTGGTGGAGGTAGTGGTGGTGTAGTGGTGGAGGTAGTGGTGGTGGTGGTGGAGGTGAGTGGTGGGAGGCAGTGGTGATGGTGGAGGTAGTGGTGGTGTTGGTGGTGGAGGTGGTGGTGGTGGTGGTGGTGGAGGTGGTGGTGGAGGTGGTGGTGGTTAGTGGTGATGGATGGTAATGGTGGAGGTAGGTGGTGGAGGTAGTGGTGGTGGAGGTAGTTGTGGTGATGGTTGGAGGTAGGGGTAGTATGGTGGAGATAGTGGTGGTGTGAGGTGGTGGTGGTGTTGGTGGAGTGGTGGAGTAGTGGTGGTGGAGGTTGTGTGGTGGGGGCAGTGGTGGTGGTGGAGGTAGTAGTAGTAGTGATGGTGGAGGTAGTGGTGGTGGTGATGAGTACTAGTGTGGTATGGTGGAGTGTGATGTAGTAGTGGTGGTGGTGGAGTGTGGTGATGGTAAGGTAGTGGTGGTGGTGGTGGAGGTGGTGGTGTTGGTGGTGGAGGTAGGTGGTGGTGGAGTGTAGTGGTGATGGTGGAGTAGGTGATGGTGGAGGTGTTGGTGGTGGAGGTAGGTGGTGGTGGTGGAGGTAGTGGTGATGGTGGAGTAGTGGTGGTGGTGGTGGAGGTAGTGGTGATGGTTAAGGTAGTGGTGATGGTGGTGGGAGGTAGTGGTGATGGTGGAGGTAGTGGTGGTGGTGGTGGAGGTACTGGTGGTAACAGTAACAGGAAATAAATCAAAGGGGAGGAGAAGAAACATTCATGTGAAGGAAAACAACAACAACAGAATATTAATGGTAGATAAAAGACAAAAAAAGACAAAACAGGTAAAGAATAAACACACACACACACACACACACACACACACACACCCCAATAGACATATCAAGAGTCAATCTTACTGGCCAAGCGTAAAGAAAATTAAAAGGTTGTTAAGGATTAATAATACGCTAGTGAAGTTATCTGGGCATTGTCAGGAGAGAGGTGGTGGGTGAGAGGAGGCATGGGGGAGAAGGTAGAGAGCGAGAGAGAATATAATAGGAGAAGCAGAGGTGTTTAGAAGAGACGAGAGAAGGGAGAGGTGGAAAAGTGATAGAGAGAGAGAGAGAGTCTGCATATCCACCGACTTAACACCCAACAGGTCAGAGGCGCCCGGGGACCTTCTACACCTCGGCGGCTACACCCAGTAAAATAAACAACCTCTGTGTACTCTTAGTCCTGCCTGTACACATTATCGTGCACCCACAGGCCTCTGTACACAAAATCCTATGTACCCGAGTACTGAGTGTACATATATACACTCGTACACATATATACGTGCTCTCTCTCTCTCTCTCTCTCTCTCTCTCTCTCTCTCTCTCGCTTTCATACGAAACACACACACACACACACACACACAACTGACTCGTGCTTACAACTGGTGTACACATAATACACATTTACTAAATCGTTTCAAGAGATGATGTAAACATCCATGTATGCAGAGACATGTTTACAACCAGTGTACATATTTCTCGTGTACGTGGTTGTGTTTACAGTCGGTATACATATAATGCATGTGCATCTAATCATGTTTACAGCAGGTACACAAATAAACCTGGTAGTGTTGTACCGACGTGTACGTTTATCCTTTGTGTACTTTTCAGTATGTTTAAAAGTGCACACGTAAAGCCCATGTGCACCTGGTCACTGGTACACACATAGCCGGTGTGTATCTTTGCGTAGTAGGTTATGCTCATAAGATCATAAGAACATAAGAAAATAAGGAGTCTGCAATAGGCCGGTTGGCCTGTGCATGGCAGCTCCTGTCGAGAGTTACTACCACTCTCTGTCATCCATGAATCTATCTAGCCTCCTTTTGAAACTTTCCAGAGTTCCCGCACTTACTACAAAGTTGCTAAGCTTGTTCCACTCGTCCACCACCCTATTTGTGAACCAGTTTCTTCCTATCTCCCTCCTAAACCTAAACTTATCCAACTTGAATCCGTTGCTCCGAGTCCTATCCTGCTCGGATATTATAAGAACTTTATCTATATCCCCTTTATTGATTCCTTTCACCCACTTAAATACTCATAGCTGAAGTACACGCAAACCATGTGTATCTAATCATTTGTATACTCGTACACATAAAGCTCTTGTGTACCCAATTAAATCTACGCCGATTCACACACACACACACACAACCGTGTGCACCAGGTCATGTTTACAGCTCATGTACGTTAGCCCATGTGTGCCTAATCATGTTTACAGCCGGTGTATACATATAACTCGTGTGCACATGTATTATCCAGGATGTACACAGGCGAGAAACCCAAGACGGGTGTAGTGTTACCGCCTCGACCTGAGGGAGTGGAGGGGGAGGCGGGGGGAGGGAAGGGCCACAGGTAGCCAGGCCAGGTACAGTGGGTCGCTTTACCTGGGAATTGAGTTTGGGTACCCTTTACAGGTCATTATCGGGTCCCAACCAGTACTCGTGACGTACCCTGGTATTTTATGTCCCTCTAGGTAAATATTGGTGATACTAGGGAGAGGCGGTACGTGGGAGTGAGAGAACATAAGAACATAAGAACATAAGAAAATAAGGAGTCTGCAATAGGCCGGTTGGCCTGTGCATGGCAGCTCCTGTCGAGAGTTACTACCACTCTCTATCATTCATGAATCTATCCAGCCTCCCTTTGAAACTTTCCAGCGTTCCAGCACTTACTACAAGGTTG
This sequence comes from Homarus americanus, assembly GCF_018991925.1. Taxonomy (NCBI): domain Eukaryota; kingdom Metazoa; phylum Arthropoda; class Malacostraca; order Decapoda; family Nephropidae; genus Homarus; species Homarus americanus. Next base: position 8,819,041 of record NW_024741189.1, read on the forward strand.
CTAAGCTTGTTCCACTCGTCCACCACCCTATTTGTAAACCAGTTCCTTCCTATCTCCTTCCTAAACCTAAACTTATCCAACTTGAATCCTTTGTTCCGAGTCCTATCCTGCTCGGATATTATAAGAACTTTATCTATATCACCTTTATTGATTCCTTTCACCCACTTGAATACTTCTATCATATCTCCCCGCACTCTTCGTCTTTCTAGGGAATGCAAGTTTAGTTTCTTTAACCTATCCTGATATGGAAGGTTTCTAAGTCCCGGAATCATTTTCGTCATTCTTCGCTGCACCGATTCAAGTGAATTGATATCCATTCTATAATAAGGGCACCAGAACTGAACCGCATAATGGAGGTGCGGCCTGACTAGCGCAAGATGTAGTTGCAATAAGACCTCTGCACTCTTATTACTTACACTTCTAGATATAAAACCCAATACTCTGTTTGCCTTATTTCGAACATTAACGCACTGTTTTCTAGGCCGTAGGTCCGAGCTTACAAGTACCCCTAGGTCTCTTTCACAAGTCGACTTCCCTAGGTTGATGTTGTTAAGGCTGTATTCATTGACATTATTTGTTCTTCCAATATTAAGTACGCTGCACTTGCTGGTGTTGAATTTCATTTGCCATTTTTCAGACCACCCCTGCAGTTTATTTAGATCCTCCTGTAATGCATTTGCATCCTGCCCTGAATTAATCTGCCGCCCTATTTTGGGGTCATCCGCAAACTTGCTTATGTCACTGCTGATCCCAGTATCTAGATCGTTTATGTAGATTATGAACAAGAGTGGGCCTAGTACTGACCCCTGGGGAACCCCACTGGTTACACGACCCCACTCAGATTTAACACCATCTACGCTGACCCTCTGCGTTCTATCAGTGAGCCATGATTTTATCCAATTTAAAACTTTCCCCTCTATACCATGAGCCTTAATTTTTCTCAGAAGCCTCTGATGCGGTACTCTGTCAAATGCTTTGCTAAAGTCTAAGTAAATAACATCGTAATTTTCGTCATTATCTACTATCTCGAAGACTTTCTTAAAAAATGTCAGCAGATTTGTTAGACAAGATTTTCCCTTTGTAAACCCATGTTGAGAGTCGTAGATTAATTTGCTTTTCTCTAAATGTGATCGGATGTTATCTGCTATAATTGATTCAAGAAATTTCCCCACAACTGACGTCAAACTGATCGGCCGGTAATTTGACGCTGATGCTCTGTCTCCCTTTTTGAATATGGGTACTCCATTTGCCTGTTTCCACAAGTCTGGCACAACTCCGGTGTCTAATGATTTTGTAAATAAGTTTACGAGGGGTCCGCTAATCTGTTCCCTACACTCTTTCAAGACTCGAGGGAAAATTTCATCTGGCCCTGGGGATTTTGTCTTCCTTAGTTTATTTATATTCTTAAGAACATCCTCTTTTCTGATAGTGATATTCTTTAATTTCTCTTCTTCTTTTCCTTTAAATATCAGTTCCACCTCTGGAATTTCATCGCGAATTTCCTCTGTGAAAACTGATAAGAAGTAGCTGTTCACTGCTTTACTTATTTCTTCATTGCCATTTATCACTTCTCCCCTCCCTGACCTTAAAGGCCCAACTTTGTCCTTGACCTTTGTTCTATATACCTGGAAAAAATCCCTTGGGATTCGCCTTGGATTCTCTTGCTATTTTGATTTCATAGTCTCTCTTTGCTTTCCTTACATTTTTCTTAACATTCGTAGATAGTTCATTATATTTGTTTCTGAGCTGCTCCTCCCCTCCCTTTAATTTCTCATATATTCCTTTCTTTATTCCTATGTCATGTTTAAGTTTTCTGGTCATCCACCTTGGCTCATTCTTATTTGACCTAATTTTTCTGTATGGTATATTTTGTTCTTGTGCTTTATGTAGTATACTAGTAATATATTATAGTCATGATCAATTGTTGTGTCATCTATGACCTCACCCCTTCCTACTGGTGACTGACATGACTGTTCCCAGGTGACCTCACCTAGGTACCTTCTTAACCCCTGATATTCCGCCAACCGAAAGTTTGGGACTCTGACCATATTGTCATTGTTTTTCGTTTCCCAATTTAGGGTGAACCTGATTTCTCTGTGATCACTGTTACCTAGTTCTTCTCCTACTGTGATATCTCTGATAATATTTTCTTTATTTGTTAATAATAGGTCTAATATATTGTCACCTCAAGTAGGTTCTGTAATTAGTTGTTTCAAAAAATTGTCCTGTACTGCGTCTAGGAAGTCTTCAGATTCATAGTCACCTACAATGTTGTCCCAGTCAATATTTCTGAAGTTGAAATCCCCCATAATGCACAGGTTGTTATATTTTGCTGCCCTACTCATTTCCTGCCATATGGGCTGAGCTGCTTCCTTCCCAAGACTCGGAGGCCTGTAAATCACTCCCATAATTAGTTTTTCTCTTCCTTTCGTGATTTCTACCCATACAGACTCGGTTCCTATTTCACCCTTTATTGAATTATGAATACAACATTTTAATGTATCCTTGACGAAGAGTGTGACCCCTCCCCCCTTCCTACCTTCCCTATCCTTGCGAAAAAGGTTGTACCCTTCTATGTGGTACTCTGATAAAAAAATTTTGCTCGCCAGATTCATCCAAGTTTCGGTGATTGCTATGGCGTCTATATTCTCGGTACATACAACCGCTCTCAGCAAGTCTATTTTATTTCGAACGCTCCTACTGCTTGTATAGTATACATTTAAACCTACCCTTCCCTGGTCCTGTTTTACCCCTTGTCCTGAGTAACCAATTTTACTTCCCAGGACCTGCTTGTTTTTTTACTCCCACTTACCCCGACCCCTCTCTACTGGCGAAACCCCCCCTTTGGAGTAACAATTTCATGCTTCAGGGATGCAGACAACGTCTTTACCCCCCCACGAGACAAGTGTACTCCGTCACGACTGTACAGGTAGTCGTTGCCAGTTATCAATGAATGCCCAACCATTGTTTGCACAATGTTTTTCCAGTCGGCAATTTATAGCAATTGCCCTGGACAGCCATTTACGACCAACCCCTCTTCTAGGCAAGACACCACATACTATCGGGATCCTTCCCCTATCTCTAATCTTCCCCAGCGCCTCCCTATACCTCTTGAAAAGTTCCTCACTCCTAACCTTTCCTATGTCGTTTCCTCCCACATTAAGACACACTACTGGATTGGTACCCTCCCTTGACAAAACCCTATCTATCCTCTCAGCTACATGCCCTATCCCAGCCCCAGGAAAACACACCCTAGTCCTACGTTTCCTATATCTTACACAAAAAGTCCTATCTAAGAACCTCACCTGGCTGTCCCCAACTACCACGACCTTAACTGTGGGCAGGGTTTGTACAACTGCCCTTTCCTCTCCTTGCTCCATACCGTCCTGCCTCTTCTCTTTCTCGCCAGCTTCCTCCAGCACCTGGTAGGGGTTACTACACTCCACACCCTGGTCAGCTTTCCTGAGTCTGACCCTAGTCCCCTTGGAGACAACCACTCTCCACTCTTGCTCCTCCTTCGCAGGTGTCCTGCTAGGCAGGACACCTACCTGAAGGAGTTCGGTTCTGAGGGCTTTATTTTCCCCCTTTAGAGTGTCAAGCTCACTCCTCAACTGCCCCAGCTGCCTTAACAGAGTGGCCAGTAGGTCGTCTTTCCTCACACCACGCCCCTCTTCCCCCAAGACACAACGATCCAAGGCGGCCATTTTCCTTGGTCACTAACGGGAGCACTTGGGGCCACGACCTTCTCCAAGCTGGGTCAGGTGTATATTGTGAGGGAGAGAGGCTCTACCTGGGAGTGAGAGGTAGAGTACGTGGGAGTGATAGAGTGGGTGGAGGAAAGAGAAATGAGAAATACATATCAAATAAGAAATCAAGGTCAGGAGATATTATACTAATCAATGCTACATGACGTTTGATTCTGCCTATAATAATAAGTAATAAAAAATTCAATAAATAATTTCGATAATTCCAATAATATCCCTGAGGAGATTATAACCAAGTACTCAATATACTCTAGTAAATAATTATAGGTGTGAATAAGATATCGTGTATAATTGGTGTTAAAAGATATCTATAATTTCTATGACACAACTGATCTAATTCACAGGTGTAATATGAACTTTATATCAAACTAAATTATTATAACTGAATGAAATAATATAAGCTAAGGAGAGCAATATTTATGCCTTATATATTTCCTATTGAAAGTATATATGACTGCTGTGTATATGTGTATATGTATATTTATTATGTATATGTTGTATTATGTTATTGTAGATTGATGTAGGTCATACGTATTGTGTGTGTGAGTGTTGGTGGTGGGTGATGATGGATGATGATGGTGGTGGTGGATGATGATGGTGGTGGTGATGGGCGATGGAGGTGGGTGAAGGGGTAGTAGGTAATGTTGGTGGGTAATGGTGATGATGGGTGATGGAGGTGGGTGAAGGGTTAAATAGAATATGGTGTTGGATGAATAGGTGGATGATGGTGGTTGAACTATAGGTGGGCGAAGGAATATGGTTGTGTGTACGGTTGGTAAATAGCTAACAGTTGACGGGAAATGAATAGGTGGTTAGTGGTGGGTGACGGTCAGTCAGGTAGTGGCGGGTGGGTGGTAAGTGGCGGAAGGCAGGTGGTGGGTAAGGATGAGAGGGAAGGCGGGAGGTAATGGTGGTGGGTGAGTCAGGAGAGGAGCAGTAATAATCCCTCATCCATCGAACATACAATTGCCCCCTCAACACTGTAAATCATACCACTTTATTTATTTATATGTAAAAAACAACCAAATACTCTTAAGTGAATCAATGGGTCGGTGGACTTAACTCAGGTATCCCACTTAATACTCAGAGGATTATTTCGTCCATAAATAATATTACTGTATTGTGATTTTTACCGGTATATTCTAGATCATTATTATCTCACGTTAACGATATACTATTAACATCTAGCTGCAATAATGGACCAATGCATTGAAGTTTACCTTATTTTAGCCCTTTACAGGTGATATATGTTTACCTGTGTATATATCTTTCACGACAAACACACACGCGGTTCTTAATTACCAAACCTATTTAAATCCATCTAGTTTTAAGATATTTTTCTTTGCCTGGTGACTACAATAAGTGAGGCAACAATAAGACCATATAAGTAGGTAGAAAGTTACCCTACAAGTGAGGGTGTAAAGTAGGGTTTACCGCCGTCTGTTGTCCCTCCCTCCCGAGGGTACGAGAGCTGATCCTTCCTGTTGGAGAAGTTGTACTTATGATTCTCCATCTAAAGGGGATTTGACTGTCTTTATCCCTTGCGTCTGTTGTCTCCTCGTCTTTTTTATCTAGTTTACAGAGTTAAATATTACTCTGATGTTTAGCATCGTTGTCGTCTTCACCGTCAGCCAATAAAGTATGTGTTTAGTTTAGTAGTTTTAAACACACACACACACACACACACACACAAAGTATAACTTGACTTAAGCTTATGTATCAGCTCAGCCTGCCGTCTTCTCGTCTGCCACGTTCACCAAACATTTTTATATTAAGACGAATCTCTCGTCAGTTATCGTGAGGTGTGTTGGTCAGGTATGAATTATCAATAAAAGTCACATCAATCTTACCTGGGCTGCAGCACGGACGAAAAGGTCAATAGAACCTCAAATAATACCTGGGAGAGTACTTAATGACGAGGGATGAATTGTGGGAATATATTTTGATTAACCCAAACTCTGGATCACGTGATCATTAAACATCCCAGTCTATTTCACCTGAAAAGTAATCATTCGAACGCTAACTTAACCTTACCTAACCTAATTAAACCTAACTAACCTAATACAATCTAACTCTATCTTAACCTAATCTAACCCCCAAGTAGCGTTCGGAATATTTAATAAGCTAGGGTGACTATTCTTCACGTGATCCAGCGCTACACGCACACACACAATGATGCCTACTTATAGTTTATCTACGCATATACTGTATATAGTGAACTGTGAGTATACCTGAAGATGGTGTACCTGTTTCTTAATTAATCTGTTTACCATTCACTACTTTATAGCCCTTTAAATATCATATAAATGCTCCTATGTATAATTGACTTTTATAGTTTAGTTTTATACCGCTTGAGGGAATTATTTTTCATATCTCTCTCAATACGCAGCCGGGCGTATGATCATCCCTCCCGCCCTAACGCAGCTCTGATCAGTTTATTGTTACGCCTTGTTTTTATGGTCATATAATTGTTGGGGTAAGACTGTTCCGGCATTATTCAGATTAACGCACCCGGGTATCTAATTAATCATATCGCGATGGTAGGGAGTGGTTGGTGGTGAGGAAAATTTGGAGGCGATGTGTTGGAGGGTGGGAGGATTGGTGGAGAGGTGGTGTTGGAGGAAAGGAGGGGTTGGTGGAAGGGGGGTGTAAGCAGCGACTTAAAGCACGTTTCTGTAAATGACTTAATTCTACTTTCATCTCAACTACGACGTAGGAAAACTAACGTTATCTCTAGGAACATTGTGGGTGTGAATAAGCAAAACACACACACACATTTCAAGAGGTTAAACCCTTCGTGATGAAGAGGAGAAATCTATAACAAGAAAGTCATAAGAATACAATAGTACTTTTATATTATTGTTCTTGAGAGAAATAAGACACAAAGCTGACTTGATCTTTAGTTCTTCACCACACATGATAGTACATGTTTGAAGTGTAGCCTGACACCAGCCTCCCTCAACCTCCATTAACACGAGACCTGTTTATGCATCTTGAAGCGACTTGTTTGTGTTCCCATCTTAAAGTGACCTTCCGACCTCTCTTTTGAAGCCACCTGTTGGTTCATGAAGTGACCTGACCACCTTGAGGATTTGACTGTTAATCCCTCTCCCTTTGGACCTGACCCTTCATTCCTCTCCCTTGGATCTGACCCTCCATTCCTCTCCCTTGGATCTGAACCTTCATTCCTCTCCCTTGGACCTGACCCTTCATTCCTCTTCCTTGGATCTGACCCTTCATGCCTCTCCCTTGGATCTGACCCTTCACACTGCTCCCTTTGACATGACCTTCCTGTTGTCTCCCTTCCCCCTGAAGTGACCAGTCTTATCCCTTCCCCTTTGATGTAACTTACCTGTTCTCACCACAGGAAGTGACCAACTCCCTCCCCCTCCTCCTCTGATATCAATCTACCCTCCTCCTCCTCCTCTTGGGTAACCCGTCTCTTACCCTCCTCTTGCAAAACCTCCACTCCTCCTCCTCCCTCATGAGTTACTTACTACCTCCTCTTCCTCTTACCCAAAGTGACCCGCTCCCCCGAAATTACAGGTAGGGTCTACTTACCTTTCTTCTTTCTGCCTCTTACTCTTACCCTGTTCAGCCTTACTATTGGTCCTTATCCTCCTTTTCTACTTCTTTCCCCATTCATCTACCCCCTCCCCCCTCCACCCTAATGTTCTACCTCCTCCCCTGCCAATCTAATCTTCCCCATACCTACCATCCCTCTCCCCCCCCTTCCAAATTATCCTCTGCCTCCTTTTCTATCCCACTCCCTGCCCTCCTTCCCTCCCTACCTTTCCTAATTTCCTACCTCACTCTTTCTCCACCCTCTTCTCCTATCCCCCATTTCTCAATTTCCTATCTCCCCTCCTCCTGCCTCCCCTCCCCCTACTGCCTCGCCCCTGCCCTCCAGCGTCACCACTAGGTTGAGACTTGTCCCACCCACATGTTACCTGAGAAACCTCAAGGTGACATCGCCCACCTCGACACCTCCCTCTCCCTCCTCGTCTACCTCCTACACTATTACCTCCTTCACTTATCCATCGTCTCCCTGATCTTCCCATCACCTCCCTCGCCTCTCCATCATCTCCCTCGCCTCTCCATAACCTCCCTCACCTTTCCATCACCTCCCTCACCCTCCATCGTCTCTCTCAACCTACCCTCTGCCTCCCTTATCTCTCCATCACCTCCCTCACCTCTCCATCACCTCCCTTACTTCTCTACAACCTCCCACGCTTCTCCGACCTCGTCACAGTCTCTCACCTCACACATCCTCCTCCTTCCCCTTCTCCTCTCATCCCACCAAAGCCTCTTTTACCCTCACCTCGGCATCCTTCTCCTTATCCTCCCCCGTAACAAAATGCTCCTTCACGCCACGAATGCCACTATCATCTCCCCAAACCAATAGCCTCTACTTCCCTTTCCACCATTATCTCCCTCATGTCTCCTCTCCTCCAGACACAGCACGTCAGGACCTCACCCTCACTCAGCACACACACACACACACACACACACACACACACACACACACACACACACACACACACACACACACACACACACACACACACACACACACACATTAAAAATACGGGATGTAAAAAAAAAACATAAACAAAATAAGAAATATAGGGAATTTCAAAACAATGGAAATATACCAAAGGCCAAAAAGTGTAAATATTCTGACTCACCACGATACCACGACTGGGAAACCATAACGTATAAGTCAGGAAACAGTTCAGAGAGCAAACGAACGCCAGCCAGCTAACATACCATCCATTAAACATCCGCGGAAAACGTACACCAGCAAACGTTTCATTCACAAAAGAACGGCTTAGAACGTTCACCAACACATGCGACGACCACAGGAGAGAATGTGCTGCTTCTTGTGTGTGTTGTGTTTTATTAATTAAGACGAGAATAGAGAGAGAGAGAGAGAGAGATCATACTGCATGTGAAATGGCACAACACTTCATCTCTAATGGCAAGATAGCCAACATATTAAGATTGTATCCACTTTTTTGCACTTAGTAGCTATATCAGTTCCCATGTATGAAACCAAACACACAATGTGCTTGAATAACTCTCACGCAAATGTGAATAACAAAGTGTGCTGCCAGACATACTGCCTCACACTCCTGTACTCACGCAGTTGTGAATAAGTTACCCTTTATGTACAGAATTAAACAAAGAATTTATGTGAAATTCTGTTTAACATTCATTACCATAATATCCTGATCACGGGGGTTAGTTATACTGACCCTTTGTGAACTCTGCTCTGTAATCATTTTGCGCTACCACTCACAGGATGAGTATGTGCACAATAAACTAGCCGCTGTAAGTGACAAATTAAAAAAAAAATTAGGTTGGGTTAGGTTAGGTTAATGGGTTGGGCTGGGCTGGGTTAGTATTGGGGTTCACTTGACCAGGTCGAGACGTCCACATCTGGTCAGCACAAAGACCGAGAGTTGTAAACATTATGCTCCCCAATATCTCATCCCTGGTAATAGCCCTTGAGTGTTGGCTGTACTTCTAACTACCGCTTGAGGTGGTTCTTCATCATGGGTTGTTGAGCCCTTGTGTATTACTTGAGTTTGTAGTTGCCGCTCGAGGTCGTCCTTTCTCTTATAGCTTCATGATGATTGATTGGTGTTGTGTGTACATTAAACGTCAAGATCAAGTATACATATAACTACTTATACTAGTTGTTACGCTAATATATACCTACAGAAGAATTTAATATTTTATATGCACACACACACACACATACACACACACGCGCGCGCGCTCTCTAAACAACCAATCATCTGGCAGCTTTCCCATGACCATCGTGTTTACCTCTGATGACACTACTTGTCCCGCCACGTTGTAAACATGAGTGGCTAATCCCCTTACACCCCTGACTAGACGAATCGTACTTAGGCCCCAGCCGGTAGACATTGGCAAATCCCAGCACTGTGTAGATAACAATCCTTTGTGACCTCAGTCGACTATCTACGCTAACATATACTTATACTTGGATATAGTTCAGGTGTAATGCACAGGTAGTTTAAGTTATAAATATAGGTTATATGTTAGGTATATAAATGACTGTTAGTTTGAGGTATAAAGTAAAGGTAATATGTTAGGTATATAAATTACTATTAGTTTGAGGTATAAAGTAAAGGTAATATGTTAGGTATATAAATTACAGGTAGTTTGAGGTATAAAAAGTATTGGTACAGTAACACCCACCTGGTGACGCATCACAATGGCTGTCTGTGCCTAGATAAAGAGAGATGTTACCTAGTTACTTTACCTAGTTATTTAGATACAAGTACCATGTGTGGATAAATTGGTTGTTGTTAATTAATGTTTATTATTATTATTATTATTATTATTATTATTATTATTATTATTATTATTATTATTATTATTATTATTGCACACGCATATACAGGGAGGGAAGACACACACACACACACACACACACACACACACACACACACACACGTCCTCAGCTCAAAAATTTTAGTGAGGTGTCGAAGAAATCAACCCAGATTTATGAGTTCCTCTTAAGGTCCAGTCCAGGTGTGACACTGACGACCTGTACTTATTAGCCTGTGAGAGAGAGAGAGAGAGAGAGAGAGAGAGAGAGAGAGAGGAATATATACAGTATATGTATAGAAAGAATGAGAGAAACAGACAGGGCAAGGAAATGAGGGAGAGGGAGGGAGAGAGAAGAGAAGCAGCAAAGGGAGAGACCTAGGGAATGAGAGGGTGAGAGAGAGGAAAATAGGGAGAGAAAATGAGACCAAGGGGAAAGGAAAAGAGAAAAGGTGATTAAATAGTAAGAGCGAAAGAGAGGCCTGAACAGTTAGAGAATGAATGGAAGGAAAGAGGACGAGGAATGCAAATAGCAAGAAGAAACAAACAAAAATATAAGAAAAATAATGAAAATAACGAGAGAAGAAAGTGGAGATGATGAGAGTCGAAAAGAGAGAAAGTAGGAAAATAGCAAGGGCTCAACAAGAGTTAAACAGGTAGAAAAACAATTAACTCCCACACCTGTCGGGGGCTGAAGGTGTGTTATTAGCTGTATTCTGTGTTTTGCGTGCGTGCGTGCGTGCGACTTAATGGTTTGTATAAAATGGGGAAGAATACTTAATTCCGGAACTTAACCTAACCTAGCTTAACCTAACCTAGCTTAACCTAACCTTTCTTAACCACACCGGTCTAAACCTGATTTATCAGTAATGCACATAAACCTAACCTAAACTAACTTAATCTAACCTAACATGTCACTTTGTGTTCTACTAGAACTAATGTCCATTATTATTACGCCCTAAACCAATGATTACTATGAATGAGGTCTAGTAGGACTGGCACCTATTAGGACTGGCATCTCTTTGGACTGGCATCTCTTTGGACTGGCACCTCTTAGGAACTTCGTCTATTAGGACTGACACCTATTAGGACTGGCACCTATTAGGACTGGTATCTCTTTGGACTGGCACCTATTTGGACTGGCACCTCTTAGGAACTTCGTCTATTAGGAATGACACCTATTAGGACTGGCACTTATTAGGAGCGGCGTCTATTAGGACTGGCACCTATTAGAAGCGGCGTCTATTAGGACTGGCACCTATTAGAACTGGCACCTAATAGAACTGGCATCCATTAGGATTGGAATCTATTAGGACTGGCACCTATTAGGACTTACACCTATTAGGACTGGCACCTATTAGGAGCGGCGTCTATTAGGACTGGCACCTATAAGGACTGGCACCTAATAGAACTGGCATCCATTAGGATTGGAATCTGTTAGGACTGGCACCTATTAGGACTGGCACCTATTAGAATTGGCACCTATTAGGACTGGCACCTATTAGGAGCTTCGTCTATTAGAACTGACACCTATTAGGACTGGCACCTATTAGGAGCTTCGTCTATTAGGACTGACACCTGTTAGGACTGGCACCTATTAGAATTGGCACCTATTAGGACTGGCACCTATTAGGAGCTTCGTCTATTAGAACTGACACCTATTAGGACTGGCACCTATTAGGAGCTTCGTCTATTAGGACTGGCACCTATTAGGACTGGCACCTATTAGAATTGGCACCTATTAGGACTGGCACCTATTAGGAGCTTCGTCTATTAGAACTGACACCTATTAGGACTGGCACCTATTAGGAGCTTCGTCTATTAGGACTGACACCTGTTAGGACTGGCACCTATTAGAATTGGCACCTATTAGGACTGGCACCTATTAGGAGCTTCGTCTATTAGAACTGACACCTATTAGGACTGGCACCTATTAGGAGCTTCGTCTATTAGGACTGGCACCTATTAGGACTGGCACCATTTGATCCCCTTACCTGTATTACCTGACCTACTTAGAATTAAAAAAAAATAACAACATATTCTGCGTTAATCTGAAGATCTGCCTTAGCATACCAGTAGTAAAGTGTGGCGTCGTTTTTAACGTTATGTGTCTCAGCTTCGTTAATAAAGACGTTCGCTGCTATCTGGACACGCCACTATGGTGTTTGTTGACAAGATCTGTACAGGTGATGTGTCTTGATTTATTTTCAGGGGAGCTCTTATAAAGGTAATCACGTACAAAAGACTCATTCAGACACAAAAATACATTCATTGATACTCTAGCAATGACACACGGATGTAAGGACACATGTATAATATATATTGTAAATACCAGACTTACCTCTCTCTCTCTCTCTCTCTCTCTCTCTCTCTCTCTCTCACCTCAGCAGGTAGGTGTCGCTTCAGTTATGCAGTAGACCTTTACACACACACACACACACATCTTAATTGCCTGTTATCGTGGCCACCTTCACCAGGTATCTGGATCAATATGGCTTCACCTGGGGGAAGGAAGGAAGGAAAGAAGGAAGGAAGGAGGAAAAAAGAGGATTTCAAGGAGCATGGGAGAGATGAGAGCCAGAAAGGTGGTTTTTGGGAGAGGTGAGAAGGGTGGCTGAGATATAACGAGAGAGTGAGAGATGTTGATGGAGGAAAAAATAATGAATTCCAAGAGACGGCGAGGATGAGGTGACAGGAATGGTAGATGAGGTGACGGGAATGGTAGGTGAGGTGACGGGAATGGTAGATGAGGTGACGGGAATGGTAGGTGAGGTGACGGGAATGGTAGATGAGGTGACGGGAATGGTAGGTGAGGTGACGGGAATGGTAGATGAGGTGACGGGAATGGTAGATGAGGTGACGGAATGGTAGATGAGGTGACGGGAAATAGTAGGAGAGGCGACAGAAAATGGTAGATGAGGTAGACGAATGGTAGAGGTGACGGGAATTGCAAGTGAGGTGACAGGAATGGTAGATGAGGTGACGGGAATGGTAGATGAGATGATGGGAATGGTAGATGAGGTGACGGGAATGGTAGATGAGATGATGGGAATGGTAGATGGCTGACTGAGTTGAATGACTGATAAAACTGGCTGACTGGCTGAATGACTGATAAACTGAATGGCGGGCTGACTGGCTGGCTGGCTGGTTGAATGACTGATAAATTAGCTAGATGCCTGGCTGGCTGGCCTGCTGGCTGGCTGGCTGGCTGGCCTGCTGGCTGGCTGGCTGGCTGAATGACTGATAAATTAGCTAGATGCCTGGCTGGCTGGCCTGCTGGCTGGCTGGCTGGCTGGCCTGCTGGCTGGCTGGCTGGCTGGCCTGCTGGCTGGCTGGCTGGCTGGCTGGCTGGCTGGCTGGCTCCCCCACCAGGATAAAAACTTGGCGTTATGATCGTGACTTGTTCTGGCTGCCTCCCAGCCACCTCCGCCGGTCACCAACCCTGCTGAGAGGTGTGTAGAGGCACGTGTGTAGAGAGCGGGTGTGTAGAGGCAGGTGTGTAAAAGCGGGTGTGTAGAGGCAGGTGTGTGTGCGTGTGTAGAGGTGTGTAGAGAATGGTGTGTAGAGGCAGGTGTGTAGAGAGCGGGGTGGGGTGTAGGGGCGGGGTGTGTAGAGAGAGTGGGTGTGTTGGAGGGGTAGGTGTAGAGCGAGTGTTTAGGAGGCAAGGTGGGGAGGAGCGAGTGGAGGCAGGAGAGCGAGTGTGTAGAGGCAGGTGTGTAGAGGGCGAATGTGTAGAGGCAGGTGTGTAGAGGCAGGTGTACAGATTCAGGTGTGTAGAGAGCAGGTCCGAAGGGAAGTGTGTAGAGGCAGGTGTGTAAATTTAGGTGTGTAGAGAGTAGGTGTGTGTGACGACAGGTGTATTGGGGTCACGTATGTAAGGAGAAGACAGTGTAGTGCAATATACACGTATGTACAAAGGGTGATTTATGGGAAGGGAGGGGAGGGGAGAGGAGGTGGTGGATTAACGGGGAGGCGATGTCGAGCGAAGATAGGAGAGATGGGGAGATAAGGGGTGCTGGGAGATGAGGAGGTTTGGGTTATGGGAGTTGGGGAGATGGGGAGGTTATGGGAGTTGAGGATGGGGAGGTTAGAGGAGATGGGGAGGCTATGGGAGTTGAGGATGGGGAGGTTAGAGGAGATGGGGAGGTTATGGGAGTTGAGGATGGGGAGGTTAGAGGAGTTGGGAGGTTATGGGAGTTGAGGATGGGGAGGTTAGAGGAGTTTATGGGAGTTGGGGAGGTTAGGGGAGTTGGGGAAGAAGGGTATGTCTCCTATAACCTAATGGCTGCATCACTACTAGAAAAATCAAAACCCAGACTGAAATCTAGTGTTGTGTAATAATTAAGACGGTGAAAAATATAATAATGGTTTCGCACAGTAAGAATGATTTATTATTATTATTATTATTATTATTATTATTATTATTATTATTATTATTATTATTATTATTATTATTATTATTATTATTATTATTATTATTATTATTATTATTATTATTATTATTATTATTATTGGTAGTAGTAGTAGTAAAGTGTTGTCAACTCTATACAGGGGAACAGAATGGCACAAACCTGTCTATTGTGTCTCGGTATATTAGTGAGATAAAAGAAGGTACAGGTATTGTCTGCATATGAGATCCTGTTATTGTTGATCTATGACACTGAACCTTGACCTTCTTCTTGCTCTAATTTAATCAATTTTTTTTGGTTGGGGGGGGGGGGGACAACGTTCAGCACACCTGTTAAATTTGGTAAACAAAATAGTGTTGTGTTTTCTTTATATACTGTACATACATATATGCGTACGTACGCGCGCACGCACATACATACATACAAACATACATACATACATACATACATACATACATACATACATACATACATGGCTGCCATTGTTAAAGTTTATTCTATATCTACCCACCACACAAATAGAGGTCAGGCAGGTGTGTCGGGGTGGGGGTGGAAGTGACACACATCATTACCACGTTCCCAGGTAGACTCTACGTATCTCACCTCCACGCCTCCAGGGAGTGGGGGGAGTGGGCGGAGGAGGTAGAGAGATTGAGAGACTGAATGAAAGGTCGATAACTAGAGAGAGAGACAGAGAGGAACCCATACCGAGTGGACGAGCCAAAAACCTGTTTTTTCTCCCAGGTTGGTCCAAAGACTCGACCCTATGATGAATCTGGTCCTCAGATATGTTGTTCCGGACACCCGATCATAGAGAAGAACCAAGGGATGAAAGTGCTATAACATACTGTCAAGATGGCCATGGTTGTAGGCTTTTGAAATATGGATATTAACCCTTAGTTCTTACCTCGTATATGCCGTTAGTTGAGAGAGAGAACTTTTAACTATACCTGAGGTGCGCCGGGCATTAGTGCAGGTAAAAAACCCATGGGGGCAGAGGAGCCGTACACCGTTACTTCACGTAGATCCGGTATAAATAATCCTCCACCTTTCAGCAGCAGCCCGCAGTAGATTAAATCCAAATGTCCTTGCAGCACAGTGATTATGTTCATGAAGGTAAATAAGTAGCGTTTATTTACTCTTTACAACACAAGCGTACAGTTAGTGATCATTAACTAGAGCAGGTGAATAAATAATGTTCATTCATCCTTTAAAACACAGGTCGTTCAGTTGAGGATAATGAACCAATGCTCTTATATTTACCTTGGCATCACACACAGGCTTAAGATAAAGTCGAGAGAGAGAGAGAGAGAGAGAGAGAGAGAGAGAGAGAGAAAGAGAGAGAGAGAGAGAGAGAGAGAGAGAGAGAGAGAGAGAGAGAGAGACTCACTCACCTGTGCAGGGCAGTATCCCGGCAGCAGGTTTAGTTCATTAACCTAGTTGCTACTTTTTCACTGTTTGACCTTTGCATGTATGGGGCTCTTATGAGGTGGACCCGTCCCCGTCCTCCCCTATGTTGAGAGAAGAGAGGAATGTGAGATAGAAAACGTGAACTAGAGAAAACAGACAGACACTGATAGACATAGACAGGAAGGTAGTAAGACAAAAAGACAGGCTTAAAGACAGGGAAACACAACTAAAAACAAAACTGAAACATAAAGAAGACAGAGGAAACATAAAGACACTGACAGACAAAGACCTAAGAAGAAAGACGGACAGAAAAAATGACAGCTACACAGACAGACAGAAAGACCGACCGACCGACAAAAAGAGAAACAGAAAGAAGCAGTGCCAATATTGTCTCTTGCTGTGAACTGTATCTCACTGTCTCTGTTGCTGTGTACTGTCTCACCGTCTCTGTTGCTGTGTACTGTCTCACCGTCTCTCTTGCTGTATACTGTCTCTCCTTTTATGTACCGTCTCCCACCGTCACTCCTTCCCTGTTGCAAATACGAATCATGTATTGTCCTGTCGTTGCACCACACATCCCTTCTCCCGCCTCCCCCTCTGGTCTGGTGCTGCGGTCGACCCCGTTGTGACGTGGTCCATTGAGTGATAATCTTAGATATGTCATTTCCTGTCCCTTCCCGGCCATGTGGTTGTGACTCTCTCTCTCTTACTCTTAGCTGTTTCATTAATTTGTTATATATAAAGGCGTTCCATGTGGTGTTCATTATCACCTGTGTATATTACCAGTGTTACCTCTATGTTGGCTACCACCATTATCACTACTCTGCTACCAAACTGCTACCACTCTACCACCACCCTGCTACCACTCTGCTACCAAACTGCTACCACTCTACCACCACCCTGCTACCACTCTGCTACCAAACTGCTACCACTCTACCACCACCCTTCTACCACCATACTACCAACCTTCTACCACCATTCTACCTACTCTACCACCATTCTATCTACCTTCTACCACCATACTACCTACCTTCCACCACCATACTACCTACCTTCTACCACCATACTACCTACCTTCTACCACCATACTACCTACCTTCTACCACCATTCTACCTACTTTCTACAACCATTCTACCTACTCTACCACCATTCTACCTACCTTCTACCACCATTCAACCTCCAGTCTGCCACCACAACCGTACACACTCCTGGTCTCCCTGCCACATAGTGTTCTCCACCACCTGTTTACACCACAGCCAATCCCCCAAACACAAACACACGCAGGTAATTGTGTCATCAAGGTGTCAGGTGTACCTCTCACGCAATCAACATCTCCTCCCTTCTTCCGGCTTCCAGTGACGGTGGTGGTGATTGTGTTGGTGGTGGTGGTGGGGATTGTGGTGGTGGTGATTGTGATGATTGTTATGGTGGTGGTGGTGGTGATTGTGTTGTTGGTGGTGTGGTGAGTGAGTGTGATTAATAGTAGTAGTGGTGGCAGTGGTGGTGGTGTTGGTGCCAGTGGTAATGGTGGTGGTAGTGTTGGTGCCGGTGGTAATGGTGGTGGTGTTGATGGTGGTGGTGTTGATGGTGACGGTTGTTGATGGTGGCTGTTGTTGATGGTGGTGTACCTCAGTCCGTTAGTTGAACTGTTGAAGCTATTTAATCATAGGAACATTCACGTATGTTCTCTGTCCCTTAACTACTTTGTTTTGTACTTCTATTGTTCTGTAAAACACGTACACACACTGGGAGAGGGTCACACACACACACACACACACACACACACACAGAGGAAATGACAAGGCTCCCTGGAATATAGCCAAAAGAACTTGAACTGGGAGTCACTTTGCTATTAGTGAAACTCTTCTGACCTTTTCCGCCGACAACTTTACATTATAAAAACCTTTTTCCGAGAGACATTATATTTAGGAAAGAGAGAAAAATAGGAAATTCAGTGAGAGAAGACCACAAGATATTTTACGTTGATAAGTTGTGAAGAAATGTGTTGTTTTTGGTTGTGTTCTGTTGTGAGTTATATTATACAGAAGCTCTCGTTGTGGCAGCTGAGGTTCTTGGAAGGTGTGACGTTTTGGTGGGAGAAAGAGACATAGAGAGAGAGAGATATTTAGAGAAGAGTTATGCTGAAGGGTATACTTAACTCTTTACTCAAACAATCCATTTGCCACTATGTCCCTGGGTGGTCAGACTCATAGTGAAGCTGAAACTCCTCTATTATTAGCTTTAATTTATTCTCTCCCATGTGTGTGTGTGTGTGTGTGTGTGTGTGTGTGTGTGTGTGTGTGTGTGTGTGTGTGTGTGTGTGTGTGTGTGTGTGTGTGTGTGTGTGTGTGTGTGTGTGTGTGTGTGTGTGTGTGTGTGTGTGTGTGTTCCCCACTCCACAACACATGTATGATAATGGGATAATATTTGGTGTGGTAAATACTTGTTGTAACACTCACAGGGGCATAGGGGTGACAACCGTGTCTCATATGACAGCTTGAGAGAGGTGTAGAGAGCCCGATGTAACACCCAATACAAGAGAGAGTATCTCCGTGTCTTCTCCCTAACACACTTACCTGCAATCATCTCTCTCTCTCTCTCTCTCTCTCTCTCTCTCTCTCTCCTCTCTCTCTCTCTCTCCTCCTCTGGATAAGACCTTTCGCCCCTTAATTATGTTACCACAACAATTCCTTCCACCCCCTCCGTGACATTCTTAGCAGTCCACCTCATTGCTGGCACCTCCACCTCATACCAGGCACCCTCACCACCTTTCTTACCTCCTCACCACCACCCCTCACCTCCTTACCACCCTCACACCGCCCTCACCTCCCTCACCTCCCTAACCACCACCCTCACCTCCCTCACCACCACCCCCCACTTCCTCACCACCACCCCCCACCTTCCTCACCACCACCACCCTCACTCCTCACCACCACCCTCACTTCACCACCACCCTCACTTCACTCTTCCCACCCTCACCTCACTCACCTCCCACCCTCACCACTACCCTCACCACCCACACCTCCCCTCACCTACCCCACCTCCTCACCACCACCTCACCCCCCAACCTCTTCACCACCACCTCACCACCACCCTCACCTTCTTCACCACCACCACCTCACCCCCCTCACCTCTTCACCCACCTACCTCCACCCACCACCCTCACCTCTTCACCACTACCTCACCTCTCACCACACCCCTCCCTCCCTCACCACCACCTCACCTCTTCACCACTACCCTCACCTCCCTCACCACCACCCTCACCTCCCTCACCACCACTCCGACCTTCCTCTCCACCTACCTAATGGTTACTCCTGGCGAAGGCTTAGAATAACAATGCCTTCGTTTCCTTGATGGCACAGGTCGTCAACGTCTCAGACAGGTGAGGCGTAATTATCGGTGCTGATGACCTTATTGCTGATCTTACGGTTCCGGGTAATCTTACGGGTCTCTGGGTAATCTTACGGGTCTCTGGGTAATCTTACGGGTCTCCGGGTAATCTTACGGGTCTCTGGGTAATCTTACGGGTCTCTGGGTAATCTTACGGGTCTCCGGGTAATCTTACGGGTCTCTGGGTAATCTTACGGGTCTCTGGGTAATCTTACGGGTCTCTGGGTAATCTTACGGGTCTCTGGGTAATCTTATAAGTCTCTGGGTAATCT
Source organism: Homarus americanus (assembly GCF_018991925.1). Lineage (NCBI taxonomy): Eukaryota > Metazoa > Arthropoda > Malacostraca > Decapoda > Nephropidae > Homarus > Homarus americanus. The sequence goes on from NW_024741189.1 coordinate 8,838,650, forward strand.
TACGGGTCTCTGGGTAATCCTTGAATCTTATAAGTAATCCTACGGGTTTTTTTATTAATCTTTCAGCTGTCTGGGTCATCCCTTAGGTTTTATGAGCAATCTTACGGTTTATAATAATCTTACGAATTTTATAAATAATCATACAGTTTTGGAGGGAGTTATACAATGTTTTTTTTCACATTCTTTTGAATTTTTAGTAATCATACGAGTGTGTTTTTTTTAGTAGTCTTACAGGTTTATTTTAGTTGTTCTATCTTACAGGTTGACGGGTGATTTTACAGGTTGACGGGTGATTTTACAGGTTGACGGGTGATCTTGCAGGTTGACGGGTGATCTTGCAGGTTGACGGGTGACCTTAACGAGCGGTAGGTCGTTATTCAGCCCTGTCTTGCCTAACGCTGACTAACGAGATGGTTGGGATTAACGAAATCCTCATGTTGACGACCCCGCGGGACCTCACGATTGATGGGGTGCGGATAAGCGCCTACTTGCATAATGGGGTTGCGGATAATGGACGTGCGGTTATTGGAGGTGCGGTTATTGGAGGTGCGGTTGATGGAGGTGCTGTTATTGGAGGTGCGGTTAATGGAGGTGCGCTTAATGGAGGTGCGGTTAATGGAGGTGCGGTTAATGGAGGTGCGGTTAATGGAGGTGCGGTTAATGGAGGTGCGGTTAATGGAGGTGCTGTTTATGGAAGTACGGTTAATAGAGGAATAGGGATAGATCGGAGGAAGGCGTCAGTGGTGTAAGAAACAGATAAAAGGAGATGTAGCAAATGTGAGAGAAGAAAGAAACGGAAAGAGTAAGGGGAGGAATAAGACGAGGTAGTGAGGGGGAAGGAAAGAGGGAAGAAGGAATGAATAAGAGGTAAACTAATCTGGGAAAGAATGAAGAAAGAAATCAGGCAGCGAGGGGAAAAAAATGGATAGTAAGGAAAAAAAGGAGAAAAAGTAAGGAGAGATAATGGGTAGGGAAATTAAGGCAAGGCTCTGAGGGGAAATAATAGGTAAACGGGAAATAAGGTAAAATAGTGAGGGGAAATAATAGGTAAGAATATAATTAGGTAAATATGGGGAAAGTAATGGGTTTAGGGATAAGATGAGAAAAGGAGGGAACACAATTTGAAGGGGGGATATAGTAAGGCTCTGAGGGGAAATAACGGGTAGGACGGAAATAAAGGAAGACAGTGAGGGGAAATAATGGGTATGGACTAGGGGGAAATTAGGTGAGTCTCTGAGGGAAAACTGAAGCAAAAACGCCCCGAGAGACAGATAGGTCAAGGAAGAGTGGAAATTGACTTCATTAAGGGCGAGTCAACTAGGGAAGAGCTAAGGGCAGGAGAGAGAGAGAGCAAGAGAGAGAAAGCACGAAGGGATGAGGAGAGAAAGACTGGATAAGGGAAAACGAACGCGAAATAGGAGTAGAAGGAGGAGAGGTGATAAAGGAGGAATGAGACAAATTGAAAGGTGATGCATTGGTTAGGAAGTGATTTTGTGACAGGGTTAAGTGGAGGAAAGAGGAAGAGGGGTGGAGGAAATTGAATAAATGTCAAGAGATGTTAAAGAATTGAATTAAATTAAATTGGATTGAAACAGTTTAATTAGCCAGAAAAACACAGATACAGAGTGGATAATAATAACAATATTAACATGGCTGAGCCAGTTGAGAACCTGAGTGTCGACATTAATTAAGTAGAATGAACTTTATTAAAAGGTAAAGAATATTGTTACGATAGACTGATGTTAATGACTTGAAACTACAAAGAAAATCACATCGTTAGTTGTTTGTGATAGACTCTTATCGGCATAATGTTATGATTTCGGAACGTTAGCGGCTTGTTGGATATCTAACATAACCTAACTTAACCACAACCCAACCTAAACCAAACCAACCCAACCCAACCATAACTTAACTTAACTTAACCATATCCTATGCTAACCTAACACATTCATTATATATATAAAAAATGAACACTAGAATAACTACGAAAAAGCCACACAGACAGACGTAACATGTGAGGTCTGTGCTCTGGGCAAATACGACCACGTTCTTGGCACCTCTCTTGAGGACGTTCATGCCAAATAAGAATACTTTCAGTCCTCATGATTCTTCTTCCTGTTGGGCACCGAAAGACAAACAAACAGACAGACAGAGACAGACGGAAGGCGGCGACTGCTTTATCCTCTCTGCGGGTGATAAAAAATATATATAATATGAAGCAAAACAGAATGGAAAAGTTTGGGTGTTAGTTCATACAAGTAATTTGTAAAATTGGGGAGGGAGGCGAGGAGTGAACTAACAATGGAGAGAGAGAGAGAGAGAGAGAGAGAGAGAGAGAGAGAGAGAGAGAGAGGACAGTGGGAGTGGGAGAAAGAGAAAAAATAAAAAAGAGGAGGAGGTAGAATGAGGTAAAGAGAATGGGAGGGAGAAATTAAGATACAAAAAAAACATGAAAGACAGACAAACACAAACAGGAACTAAACCCTCCCGGGGAACAAACAGGGCCGGAGACGTGGTGCTCAAGGCCTTGTGGAAATATATCTTTCAGCCAAGTCACTAAATTGATATAAATTTGACTTTGCCTCAGAGTTCAGTAATATTGTGCTGCTTTGCGCTAGTGTGTTAAAGGTTCTTGCTGGTAATGGTGGTAGTGGGTGTTGTTGCTGTAGTAGTTGTGGTTGTTATTGTTGTGGTACTTGTTGTTGCTGTGGTTGTTATTGTTGTAATAGTTGTGGTTGCTGTGGTTGTTATTGTTGTGGTGGCGAGTGGATGGTGGATGGCAGGCGATGGTGGCTGTTGTGGTGATAGTGGTGGCGGGTGATGATGGTGTTAGCAGGGTGAAGTTGGTGGTGGTTATGGTGATTGTAATGCAAAGTTGTTGCTGTGGTGTTAATTGTGGCAGGTGGAAGTTGTGGTGATTGTAGTACAAGGTGGTTACGGTGGTGGTGGCGGCAGGTGAAAGTTGTGGTGGTAGCAGGTGGTAGTTGTGGTGGTGGTTGCAAGTGGTAGTTGTGGTGGTGTTTGTGGTGGGAGGTGGTAATCGTGGTGCAAGGTGGCTTTGGTGGAGGTGGTGAAGGTGGATGGTGGCTCTGATGGTGGTGGTGCAACGTAGGTCTGGCGGTGGTAGTAATGGTGATGGTGCATGGTGGCTCTGGTGGTATAGGGTGGCTCTGCTGGTGGCGGTGGTGAAGGTGCATGGTGTCTCTGATGGTGGTGGTGCAAGGTGTCTCTGATGAAGGTATTGTCAAGTGGTAGCTGTGGCGATTATGCTGCAAGATGTTTATAATTGTGGTGGCAGTCGTGATGGTGGGGGGGAGGGAAGAGCAGAGTCATGGTAGCTTGTTTAATCATCCGTAACATCAAACACTGGTTGTGGCTGATACTCCCACCAACACCCTCAACTTTATAATTATAACAACAAAAACCTCTTCTCACGTATATAGAACTTTAGTCAGGTATGTGGGAATATCCTCGTCCAGGTGTACATAAACTCAAACAAGCTTCTCAGATGATCCTTCGTAGTTTAAACAAGATTCTCTCGTCATACAGACGCCAGTTGGTCCCGGGGTCGTCCTCGTATGAAATCTTAAGTTAAGTTCCTTGAGGGGGAGAGTCTGATACTCGATGTTGGAGGGCGGCGTGAGTGAGAGTCAAGACTTTGATTAAAGGTCAAGCTCCAGGGTCTTGAAGCCGAGCCGAGGTTAGAGGATTTACAAATAAAAATATATAGGGAAAATATGAAAGTTATGACCCCGCATACCAAACTTTTGATCTGTTTAGCAAAAAAGAAAAACGGCGAAGACATAGCAAAATGATAAATTGCAACAGGACTTGGCCAAACGCACGACAATTTTGTTCTGCATTAAGAAAAATAAACAAAACCGCAAAACATGCAAGAAAAATCAAAGAAATCCTGACCCAAGACACCACACCTTCGTTTCAGTCTAGAAAAAAAAGACCAAAACAAATAATCTAAAAAAAAAATAAAAAATTAACCCAACACAACAATTTTGTTTTTGAATAATAATAAGAACTAACCCAACCACCGCCACTCGTTACCTCGCCTTGAGACATAAAACAAAGCCAACGAATAAACAATAAACCAAAAACTGCCTTCATCGTGTCGAGCATCTGGAGGATGTTTACGTCTTGGAAATCAACGTCATAAATATAATTAAGGATGTCGTTGCCAGACCAGGACCTCCGCCTCACCTTGGCCTCGTCGTCTCCACACACTGGCTGGCATAATTTCAACCGGTTTATCTTGGTTGCTGCAAATTCCTCTCTCCCTCCTCTTCTTCCTCTTCTTCTTCTTCCTCCTCCTCCTCACCTTTTTCTCCCTCCCTCCCTTCATCTTCCTCCGCATTGTTTACCTCCTCCTCTTCCTTATCCTCCTTCTCGTCTTCCTCCTCCTCCCCCTCGTCTTATTCTTCCACCTCAGCGTCTACCTCCTCCTCTTCGTCTTCCACTTCGTCTTTCTCCTCCTCCTTTTCGTCCTCCTCCTCCTTCTCGTCTTCCTCCTCGTCGTCTTCTACCTCCCGTTCATCATTCTACTCCCTCATTCATAACAGGATTTCCATCACACAAACTGACTGGCATAATTTCGACATGTTTATCCTGGTTGCTGGAAATTCTTACCTTCCCCTCCTCCTTTCCTTCATCCTCCTCCTCCTCCTCCTCCTCCTCCTCCTCTTCTTCTTCTTCAACCTTCATCGTGTCCTCCTCCTCCTCCTTCTCTTCCTCAAATTATTTCTTCTCTTCCTCTTATTTTCCTCCTCCTCTCCCTCTTCCTCCACAAGTTACTTCTCCTCCTCCCCCTCTCCTCCCTCCGTCTCCTTCTCCCCCTCCCCGTCACTTTGCCTAGCTGGATTTCCACCCGTACAGCCTTGCAAGGTTGACTTCCCACTTTGCATCCTGGTAAGGCTATATCGCCGCTCCACATCCTGCCGATCTTGCATGCTACATTACAGTATGCCAAGTTTAACATTCCCTCTCCACATCCCCAAGTTTTCATTCCACCTTCGCATTCTGGCGATTTTGCATTCCACATTATAGTAAGTTCTCATTCCGACTAGGCACACTGACAAGTTATCATTCCACCTAGGCACACTGACAAGTTATCATTCCACCTACACGCCCAGATAAGTTTTCATTCCATCTCCTACGGCCTCAAATCATTTGGCTTCCCACTACTAAATATTTATTCGTTTCTATTTCACAAGTTCGCTGTTTGACCCTGAGTGAGTTGCGTCGAGTTTCGTTTGAATCACTCGCTTGTGTTGGGAGTTTCCACTTAAGTCAGTTTCTCAGTATTTCAACCTATAACCTTGCGTTTATAGTGGGTGTTTTTTTCAGACCACAAGAGAGACCGTCGGAGAGATATTATTTAAAGACGTATTTTTTTGTATCCATTAACGAGTAAGGTCTTTATGTACCTACCCATGGAAGTTCTATGCACGAGAAAATAGATATAAAGAATATAAGGAATTTTATTATTTTTAGGATCACCTGAAGAATGGACACACCTTATGGTTAAACACCCTAACGTTTACTGTGGGGTTTAGGTTAGGTTAGGTTAGGTTAGGTTAGGTTAGGTTAGGTTAGGTTAGGTTAGGTTAGGTTAGGTTAGGTTATTAGGTTAGGTTAGGTTTTTTTATCATCAAGTGAAATAAGCTGGGGTGTCTAATTTTCAAGTGATCCTCTGTTTTAGAGAATGAAATCACTTGGTTCGTTGATGATAAGGCGATGGATAACTTCTGTCTTGTTATATGAATGTGAATAATGTCAGTGAGTCGGTGAATGAATGAGTGAGTGAATAAAATGATGAATTAAAGGGTAGTATATGGAATATTAAGTAGATAGTATTTTTGTCTTTGGTAAAAAAAAATGTAAACAAGGAAGTAGGGAGACTGATAAATGGTGCGAGGGAGAGACAGAGATAGATAATGACAAACGAATTGATAAATAGCGAACGATGAAAGTAAATAACAAACTAAGAAAGATGTCCAATCTCCGATATTATTGCCAAACACACACACACACACACACACACACACACACACACACACACACACACACACATGGAAACCCCGTCAATGCAGCAAGTCTCTGGTTGCAAATCCTTGACAAAATAGGATCATGCCTTGTATCTCCTAGACGGTCAGTTCCGAGGGCGTGTCTCGGAAAGCACGAGGATACAGAGAAGGATGCTGGAGCAAGGTCAGGGCCAAGTCCGGGCAGCTGAGGTCGACCTTGAATACTGGCTGGATGTGATAGGAATTTGTGATTGGTGAAGCTGACGGGTGTAGGATAGAAAATGACGGTTTTTACTGAATATTAAATATATCATGAGGGGGAAACTTGTGTGTATTATATATATATTTTTTCGATTTGTTTATAAGTGATGTGATATATTTCTAAAGAGAGAAAGTGAATAGATAATGATTGGGAATACGAATGAATGATGAAAGAATAGAGGGAAATAATAATAACATTGGATATAAGAATGAATAATGAATGAATCAGATAATACATAAAAATCATATTCTGAAATACGATTAAATAACACACGATTCGCTTTACTACGATATATGATTAAAATGTAACTGAAACATGCATTAAGAATATACATTGTCATGGACCAAGAACAACACACCTTTCGATTTGAGACATGAAAGACAGTGGTAATAACAGCGCTATAAAGGAGAGTAGTAATAATAGAGTAATAAGAGACAGTGGTGATAAAAATGCTGTAAAAGGAAATGAACAATTAAGATTTCTAGAACAAGTGAGAATATCAAATGAGAATAAGCGAGTTTGTGTGAAATATTACGTATTTTCATGCGTTTTAATTTTTAACGATGGACACCAGAGTAAAGCAAAGACAATAATAGAGAATGGAATGATAATAGTAATAACAGAATGCGAACGAAACTTTAGGAACGAATAATGATGACTTGTAAGTGTTATTGCATTCTTGAAAGTTGTTTTTGAGGTGTCTATACTGCTGTGCTGTGTGTACGTGTACGAGTTTAAGTGTGTAACAATAATAATAATAATAATTAAGTGAATAATGAATTTACGGTTTATTGGAAGAACATTGCCCCCCCAAAAGGCTGAAAATATAGTCAACAGACATGATGAAAGTTACGTAATTGGGGAATGGGTCTCTTGATTGACAAATAATATACAAGTAACATACGTGATACAAGTATGATATATAATAACAAGGTGGGGAGAAGGTCATACTACAGGGCATTTCAACATAGTGACAGTGAAAAAGTAAGATTAGCTGGGAGTGAATGCACTGGTTATCTGCGTATTGTTGATAATTTTTACAATGGTTGGGACTGGGCTGTTCTTTAGCGATCAGTACGTGCTTGTATTGGCTGGATGCGGTTGCGGTGTCGAACAGCAATTTGCGGACTAGGGATCTCGGATAGAAGCAGTACGTGTACACGTGTGTGTGTGAGTACATGTAGATATGTTATGCCCCAAACCAAACACAAGGAGGTAAACATACATACATACATACATACAAACATACATACATACAAGTCATATGGAAACTTTGTCCTTGTAGGTGTTCAATCTGCATATTTCATAGTAACACCAAAAACTGTGACTATTTCTTTATTTGGGTAGGAACGGGGGAGGGGCGAAGAGAGAGTGAGAGTGAGAGAGATAGATAGGGAGAGGAGATAGAATGAGTAAGTGAGAGAGAGATAGATAATGGGAGGAAATGGAATGAGTAAGTGAGATAGCTAGATAGATAGGGAGAGAAGATAGAATGAGTGAGAGAAAGCCAGGTTGATAGAGATATAGAGGTTGAGAGATAGATTATATAATGTTCTTTCACAGTACAGATGTAAGAGAGAGAGAGAGAGAGAGAGAGAGAGGTTCAATAAATCAGTAGCTAAAAACAGATGAATAAAGATAAAAGACTGCGTGTGTGTGCGTGTGTGTAGCCGTGTGTGTAAGAGCTAGTGGTGCGGTGGGAGGGAGGGAGGGAGGGCAGGTGTCCAGCTCCCTATAAATAATAAATGTACGGTCGTGGAGCAACAGACAAAGTCAACTTTTTCGTAATTTGACTGAAATCAATCTGTGTTGATTATTCATAGCTGGGTAATACACCGAGACGTTACTCCTATTCGTTGTATTTACTGTATTTATGGATGAGTGATACAATGGTGGGGGGCCTGGGTATCCGTTGTATTTTTCCATGTATATTAAAATTCATGTCAGATATTATCATTGTATTGTGTGTGTCAGTTTGTCTCTTGTCTGTCTGTTTCTCTCTGTCCGTTTGCCTGTCTCCTTTTCTGTCACCCTATCTAGTTGCCTGTCTCTCTTTCTGTCTCGTGCAATGAACGAGAATAATGCTGTGAAAAAAACTCCTTTAACGTCATTTGTTCTTGAGGGAAACACGCGTTAGAGAGAGAGAGAGCGAGAGAGAGAGAGAGTATTATTCATAGGGTCTCTCTCTCTCTCTCTCTCTCTCTCTCTCTCTCTCTCTCTCTGACTTCGGGGGGAGGGGGGGCTGAGGGGGGCGATATAATGTCTGTTTCATTTGTGTGTGTGTGTAGCGGAGTCATATTATTTGATCGTTTCCTTCTTTATTATTATTTGCCTTATTATTATTTATGTTTTTTTGTAGTTATTGTCGTAGTTTTATTATTATTATTATTATTATTATTATTATTATTATTATTATTATTATTATTATTATTATTATTATTATTATTATTATTATTATTATTAAGGAATGGTCTCTCTACCCTTTCATCCTCACAGAAACAATTGAACTAACGGGAGTGACTTTATGAATTCACTGCTATTCCAATATTTTTTTTCCCCCACCCTCTAGCGTGGAGCCATTCCGTTATTGCCAGAGTTATATAACACAATGGCTCTGATATTTACACTGCCACTAGGAAGCAATACCTGTGTTTACAAAGTGCCACTACAATATGGCTGTAAATTGAGGCAAACAAAAAAGGGGAAATGAATCCATCAGGAAATAAGTCATTTGCCACAATATTTACAGAGTCATAGAGGTTTATTAATACAGTATGTAGTTCTGTGTCGTGTACAGTAAGCTTGACGTGGCGTTATATGTATTCACTGATATGGTGGATAAATTAACTTATATGAATGAGTGATTCGTTGTGGCAATTACTTGTGTACAACGTTTATTTTGGTTTGCTCTGTATTAAATGCACAAAATAACACATTGTTACTTATACATACATACATACATACATACATACGCCAAAAAGGAATTCGAAACTACAAAAGAATATATATTTGTCTCAATCTTCCTCGTGTTTATGTTTATTGCTGATGGTAGGAGAGGGAGGAGTGCTGGTCAACCGTCATGGAAACACCAAGTTAATATAGTCTTCCCATGATGCCAACCAACCAGCTGAAGGTGTCTTGCCTAGTTCAAGGCCTATACATCATGATCTTCCAGTACAAGATCTTCCTCCTCAAGTTCTTCCTCTTCAAGATCTTCCTCTTCAAGATCTTCCTCCTCAAGATCTTCCTCCTCAAATCCTGGACACTCAGATTAAACATTCCTTCAGATAAAGAACTTCACAAAGACCATCAGGGACCACCAAACCAGAACCAATCACAGGTCTCCACAAGGGCAAGAACCTACATCACAAAGACCTAAGACCTCTAGGAACCAAAGAACCATGACCAACCACAGACCTCCTCCACGTCAAGAGCCTATTATCACAAGCTCAAAGACCTTCAAGGAACGAAGACCACGAACCAAAGACCATGACCAACCACAGATCTCCACAAGGGCAAGAACCTATATATCACAAAGACCTAAGACCTCTAGGAACCAAAGAACCATGACCAACCACAGACCTCCTCCACGTCAAGGACCAAGACTTCAGTTCCAACAAGATCCGCCATTATAGCACCAGAATAGCACACAAGACTGAGAGCCCCCCACACTGAATAATGAATACAGTGATATATTGCGAGCTGGGGAGCGAACAGTTGCGTGCTGTACAGACTTGAGAGTACAGGGACAATGATGGATAGTGGTGCTGATCGTAATAAGTCCCTCACCGCTGCCACCGCCACCACTATACCGCCACTGCCGCCATCTCCATTGCCGCACTGCCGCCACCATAACCACCACCGCCACCACCATCACAATCACAAACAACATTGCCACCATAATTATAACTACTATAACCACCACTGCTACCATTATAACAACCACAAACGCTATCCGTTTCACAACTATCAACACTACATTCAATATCAACACCATTATAACCACCACCATCACCATTATCACCATCACCATAACCACCACCAACCATCACCACCACCAACCAGCATCACCACCAACCATCACCACCACCAACCATCACCACAACCACCAACCATCATCACCACCACTAACCATCATCACCACCACCAACCATCATCACCACCACCACCACCACCCACCACTACCACCACACCATAACCACCACCATAACCACCACCACCACCGTCACCACCACTATCACCACCACCACTATCACCACCGTCATCACCTCTATCACCACCACCATAATCACTACCACCACCATAACCACCACCACCATAACTTACCAAATTATAACTACCAGCATCATAACCACCACTATCACCACCACCGCTATCACCACCACCACCATCACCACCACCACCACCACCGTCACACCACTCATCATCACCACCACAACCACCACCACCACCATAACCACCACCATAACTACCACCATAACTACCACCACAACTACCACCACCATAACTACCGCACCATAACTACTTTCACCATCATAAATCCATCACCACCACTATCCCCACCATTATCACCACCACCATAACCAACACCACTACCACCACCTCCTCACCACCGTCACCACCACTATCAGCCACCAACCATAACCACCATCACCATAACGACTTCACCATAACTACCACCACCATAACCACGCTATCACCGCCACCACTATCACCGCCACCATCACCACCACCAACACTATGATCACCGTCACCACCACTATCATCACCACCACCACCATAACCACTTCACCACCACCGTCACCCACTATCACCACCACCACCAAAATCACCACCACCCAACCACCACCACTACCAATTCACCAAATTAACCGCCACACCATAACTACCACCATCATAACTCAATTAACACCACCACCACCACCATCAACACACCACCACCAGCCACCGTTTGATGAAGGCTCAGGTGGGGCAGGGGGGTATGTGAGTACTACTGAATAAAAACTCTTGACACTAACGAAAAAAGGCAATTAATCATGGAACCGTAAGAAAGAATATAGTCAGTAATAGTTGCATCGAGACAGAGAAACAGTGAGAGACAGAGAGAGACAGAGAAAGATAGGGAGACATAGAGAGACAGGGAGACGTAGAGAGAGAAATCGAGACAGGGTAATACAGACACACAAACCCACACAGACAGACAGACAGAGACATATGAAGATAGTCATAAAGACATAGGGGAAGGAGACAAAGAGAAGACAAGGAAGCGGAAACAGATAGGGAGCCAGTGTTGCAAAAGCAGACAAAGAGACAGAGAGAGACACACAGAATGGATTGGTTGACATACCCACATGTTGCCACCCAGGGCTGAGCTCTCCCACGTGTATACAAGAGTGTGTGTGTGTGTGTGTGTGTGTGTGTGTGTAATAATAATAATAATAATAATAATAATAATAATAATAATAATAATAAACGGTTTATTAATAGAGTTGCAGCTGGTGGCTGAAAATATACAGACTTACATTTGATTTAGACATAATGATATAATATGTGTCGAATACATTTACAGGGCTGTACAGTACATAAATCAGGAGTTGTTTATTATTTTAACAATAGATGGGATGGTGCTATTCTTATATCTATCGGTGCGGGCTCTTATGGGCTGAATTTTGTTGTAGCGGCGGACTGGGCGAGGTGGGTGGGGGGCTGCTGGTGGCAGGAGGTGGCGATGATGAGGGTGGTGCAGTAGTTAGCTGCCAAACCTTTCCAGTGTTTGGTGGTGGAGGTCACTGAGGGATGGCATTTCCAGGGTGAAGAGAGCGTTGATGTAGCCGGAGTATTCTGCACTGAGCATGATTCTGCAGGCCATTTTCTGTACCTTCTCTAGCCGACGTTGTTGGGTGGAGTTGAGAGAAAACGACCATGCTGGTGACGCATACGTTAGTTTGGGGAGAATAAAGGCATTGTAGATGGTCCTCAGCTCTGGCGTGGGTGTCCCAAGTGACCTAAGTCGTCGTAGCATGTAGAGACGGTACGAGGGTGCCTTGACTGTGTTATTTACATGGGCCTTCCAGTCCAGTTTGTTGCCTATAGTTACACCCAGGAGTTTGGCAGACTGCACCAGCTGGGGAGGATGGGCACCCACTGTGACTGCTGGGGCTTGCACTGGAGTGGTGGCAGTATTGATGTGCATGACTACGGTTTTGGTGTGGTTGATAGTGACCTTGTTCTCCATAGTCCATGCCTGTAGTCTGTCCAGGGTGCCTTGTAGCGATGAGTAGTCTGGTGCGGTGTTGTCCACTGAAACCCCCACAGTGCAGTCATCCACATACTTCCACCTGTGAGGAGTGTCCGATAGAGCGTCGTTGATCAGGATGAGGAAGCACAGTGGTCCCATCTTGGTCCCCTGGGGAACACCGCAGGTGAGGTGTTGGAATGTGGAGACCGAGCCCTGATACCTCACTGCCTGACGACGTCTACTCAAGAAATCAGTGAGCCATGAGACCAGGTTGGTGGACAGCCTTAGTGCAATGGCCTTGTTGATAACAGTGCAGTGATCAACAAGGTCAAAGGCCTTCCTGAAGTCAACAAGGGCAACGACCAGTGATGTCTTACGTTTCTGCAGGTTTTTGTGCAGAAAATCCAGAACGCTCACTAAGCAGTGTGATGTAGAGGAGGTCCTCATATTGCCAAATTGCTGTGGATCAATTGACTGATAGCTTCTGGCAAATGCCCACTTTTTTTTTTCATTTATTGGGCACCCCCCTACATCCTTGTGTACGGTGAAGCGGAGAAGCGTTTACAGTACCTAACAGGTAAGCATGCTAAGTTCATGCTTGCCTTTATGTCTCATGAGTTAAGGGCGTAGAAGTCTGAAGAGTCAAGGGCGTAGAAGCCTGAAGAGTCAGCAAATGCCCACTCAAAAACAAAGTCCTCACAGAGTAGACTAGGTATGGGGGTAATGGCAACTGGCCTGAGGGCGTTAGGGGACTGTGTGTGTGTGTGTGTGTGTGTGTGTGTGTGTGTGTGTGTGTGTGTGTGTGTGTGTGTGTGTGTGTGTGTGTGTGTGTGTGTGTGTGTGTGTGTGTGTGTAATAATATGTATGTAATAATTAACGGTTGTGAAAAAAAGTTCTGCGAAGGCTGAAAATATACATTGGACATAAATGACTTATTACATTCATTGGTGGTTTAACAAAAGCCTTCATTAGAGAAAGGTGAAGGAACATGCAGTGAACATACAGATTAATGTTTACACACGTAGATCATGTGAGCTGAGGTGTTGAACAGCAGACACGTAGTGTAGTAACTCCCTCACAGATGGTGTTATGAGGGGCATCACGTGGAGTACTAGTTCCCTCACAGGTGGTGTTATGAGGGCCAGATGATGTAGTAGTTCCCTCACAGATGGTGTATGAGGGGCCTGATGATGTAGTAATTCCCTCACAGATGGTGTTACGAAGGGCCAGATGATGTAGTAGTTCCCTCACAGATGGTGTTATGAGGGGCCTCACGTGGTGTAAAATTCCCTCTAGATGGTGTTAGAGGGCCTCTGCGGCTCGTCAAATTCCCTCACAGATGGTGTTCTTGAGGCTCACGTGGTGTAATTCCTCTAGATAACAAGGGTAATTTATAGGGGCCTCACATGTGTAATATTCCTCTGTGATAGATTGATATATGAGGGGCCTCACGTGGTGTAGTAGTTCCCTCACAGACGGTGTTCTATGAGTGAGGTGGGTCCCAGGCCTTCCTATCGTAGACAGATTAACACATCGCTGGTTGATGGGTCGGGCCGTTATCATTGGGTACCTGGGACCTCACTGTGTGAAGGTCAACTTGGGTACCACTGTTACTGTTGAGTTGTTCTCACTGACTTAAGCACTGTTCACCACTGTTCACCTCTGTTTAACACTGGTTCCATTCCTTTCCTAAATGAAATGGCAACTTCTGGCGTGAACTTGTTGATATTCCGGTGGGGAGGAGGGTTCAGGGGAGGGAGTTGGTATGGGCCAACTTAACAGTTGACCTGGCTGCTCCGAGAGGAGCGCCAGGTACGTCTTGACCTCCCGGTGGTCAGGATGGAGATGTGTGTGTGTGTGTGTGTGTGTGTGTGTGTGTGTGTGTGTGTGTGTGTGTGTGTGTGTGTGTGTGTGTGTGTGTGTGTGTGTGTGTGTGTGTGTGTGTGTGTGTGTGTGTGTGTGTGTGTGTGTGTGTGTGTGTGTGTGTGTGTGTGTGTGTGTGTGTGTGTGTGTGTGTGTGTGTGTGTGTGTGTGTGTGTGTGTGTGTGTGTGTGTGTGTGTGTGTGTGTGTGTGTGTGTGTGCGCGTGCGTGTGTGTGTGTGTGTGTGTGTGTGATATATATATATATATAATAATAATAATAATTAACGGTTTTATTAAGAAGAAAAAGTCAGCAGCCCGAAGGCTGAAAAATGTACATTGGACAAAATGACTTATTACATACTAAGACATGGGGTGCGTTGGGTCGTTTCTACAAAAAGCTTTCATGACTAAAAGGAGAAAGACAATAGTTGAACATACAAATTATTATAGTTTACAGCTGATGGCCCGGGCGTGGGCTGGTCATGAAGACACCAGGTGGTGAGGTGTACACGTGGTGTAGTAACTCGTCCTCGGGTGTTGATATGAGGGACCTCACGTGGTGATGGAGACATTGGGTGGTGTGATGTTCACGTGGTGTGGTAACTCGTTCTCGGGTGATGAGGGACCTCACGTGGTCATGGAGACATTGGGTGGTGTGGTGTTCACGTGGTGTGGTAACTCGTCCTCGGGTGTTGATATGAAGGACCTCACGTGGTCATGGAGACATCGGGTGGCGTGGTGTTCACGTGGTGTAGTAAGTCACCTCGGGTGTTGATTTGAAGGACCTCACGTGGTCATAGAGACACCGGGTGGTGTGGTGTTCACGTGGTACAGTGACTCGTCCTCGGGTGTTGATATGAAGGACCTCAAGTAGTCATGGGGACACCGTGTGGTGTGGGGGTGGTGTCATAGTACCTCGCCCTGCTGGGTGATGTTGTGTTATCCCGTAGTCAGGTGCATAGCCGGCCGACCCTCTGTTGTTACCATGGTGTGTGTGCGCGCTTGTGTGTAATAATAATAATAATAATAATAATAATAATAATAATAATAATAATTAACGGTTTATTAAGATAACATGGTGAAATCGGGGAGTGGGTCACTTGATTGACAAAAGCTTTCAATAGAAAAACATATAGTCAACATATTGGGTGTGTGTGCCCGCGCGTGTGTATGTTTGCGTGCGAGTACGGGTGCGTGTTTGTGCGGGAGCGTGTGTGTGTGTAAAATAATAATAATAATAATAATAATAATAATAATAATAATGATAATAATAATAAATGGTTTATTAATAGAGTTGCAGCCGGTGGCTGAAAATATACAAACTTACATGTGATTTAGACATAATAATATACGTTCAATACATTTACAGGGCTGTACAGTACATAAATCGGGAGCTGTTTATTACTTTAACAATAGGTGGGATGGTGCTGTTCTTATATCGATCAGTGCGGGCTATTATGGGCTGAATTTTGTTGTAGTGGCGGACTGCGCGAGGTGGGCGGGGTGTGTATATGTGTGTGCATGTATGTGTGTACGCGTGCCTGTGCGTGTATTTATGTGCGTGTACTTGTGTGTGTGCGTGTGCTTGTGTGGGTGTGTGTGTGTGTGTGCGCGTGAATATAATTAATAGAGTTACTCTACATGTAAATTGATCAGCATATTAAAAGGTGAGAGAAGATTAGAGGGAGATAATGGAGGAGGTAGTGAAGAAAAGGCGGGGAGGAGTAGTGAGGGAGAGGGGTCATAAGAACATAAGAAAATAAGGAGTCTGCAATTGGCCGGTTGGGCTGTGCATGGCAGCTCCTGTTGAGAGTTTCTACCACTCTCTATCATCCATGAATCTATCTAGCCTCCTTTTAAAACTTCCCAGCGTTCCAGCACTTACTACAAAGTTGCTAAGCTTGTTCCACTCGTCCACCACCTATTTGTGAGCCAGTTCCTTCCTCTCTCCCTCCTAAACTTTAACTTATCCAACTTAAATCCGTTGCTACGAGTCCTATCCTGCTTGGATATTATAAGAACTTTATCTATATCGCCTTTATTGATTCTTTTCACCCACTTAAATGCTTCTATCACATCTCCCCGCACTCTTATGAGGGAGAGATAGTGAGGAACGGGTAGTGAGGGAGAAGTAGTGAGGGAGGGGTGGTGAGGGAGGGGTGGTGAGGGAGGGGTAGTGAGGGAGGGGTGGTAAGAGAGAGGTAATTAGGGAGTGGTGGTGAGATAGAGGTAATTAGGGAGGGATAGTGAGAGAGTAAGCTAGCAAGGGGAGGGGCACTGGTGGAAAGGTTGGGAGGGAGGGGTAGCTGGACCAGTAGAGGTGCGGTGGAGGTGAAGGGGAGTGGTAATGACCACCCCTGAGAGTGGCATGACCACTAATCCTGCCCCCTTTCACCTCCCCCTCCACCTACCCTTCCCCACTCCACGCCTCAGTCTGGTCACATCTGGACACTGTTGTGGGTGAGGTTCACAAGGACCCCCACACACGACACGGGGCTGGGGGAGACGTACACAGACCTCCCCCCCACCAAACAGGACAGGGCTGAGAACCTCTATATTGTTTCTTACACTTTCAGGCTTTTCACTTCAGTTCCCCCATGAGTGACACACGCCACTCAGTATTCACACGGGCGTCTAGTTCCCTTCCCTGGTGGGTGCATGAAGGTGACGGATGATAGATCATGCAACCTAATGTACTCCAACTTGGATTCGAACTCTTTAAGTTATAAATCAATAGACAAAGCATAATAGTATTTAACATTTCTTAGGATTGGTTACTCACAGAAAGTCAAGGCACACATTAACGTACATAGTTATATAGGGCAAATTTGGTACACATATAAACTTGCATATTAATATGACTCCTGCTCCCCAGATGGCTTGGTAAACTTCAACAAGACGGTCGTCCCCCCTCAAGTCTCAACTCAGTCTGACAGGAAGGGTGTGTTATCCTGGTGTTATCTTGCAGGAGAGAGAGAGAGAGAGAACCTCAAACTCACTGTGTTTGTCTTGCCAAAGGTACGTAGTTAGTTATGATTCCTTGATGCTGATCCTGTCTGTCTCTCACTAAATCCTTATTCACTTAGTCTATATACGTCTCTCTCTCTCTCTCTCTCTCTCTCTCTCTCTCTCTCTCTCTCTCTCTCACATATCGAAATACATTCCTCGCTCCACCTTTACGTGTGTGTCAACAGGACGGAGGTAGTGTGTGGTGGCGAGACTTGGCTGTCACAGGAGTAAAGTCCTCAGTGGCAATGTACCATGGCCAGGGGAGGGCATTGAAGGTGGAGGGAGGGAGAGCAGAGAAGGAGGGAGAGAGGGAGGGAAGCAGTGGAGAAAGAGGAAGGGGATAGAGGGAGGGAGGAAGGTAGAACTTAGAAGCAGGGAGGGAGGGTATAGATTATAGAGGGAGGACATGGAGGGAGGGGAAAAGTAGAGATGAAGAAGAAGGAAGGGAATAAAAAGGAGAGAAGGAGAATTTGAAGGTGGACAGAGAGGCTAGGAGTTAGTGTGTGAAGGGAGAGCAAAGAGGTAGGTCGAGAAGTAAGAAAGAAAATTGTGGAGAAAGTAGGAGACAGAGGAGATAAGAAATGCGGGGAAAGGGAGGAGATAAAATAGAAGAAATGCTGAGATAGAGGTAGGAGGAAGTAAAATGAGAGAGTGGGGTGGAATTGGAGAAAGGAATGAAAGTCGAACAAAAAGCAAGGAGTGATACGAAACAGGGTAGAACAAAAACATGATGAAGTATGGAGGTTAGATATAGAGGAGAAGAATTACGACATGAGATAGTAGAGTAAACATGGATCGTAGGAGAGGTGAGAATAATTGGGAAAAAGAAGGAAGACTTCGGATATGCTTTTTAAACACATTTCTCTCATTTTCACCTTTTAACCCGCGTTTCCTCTCAAATACTATAATGTCCTGTTTACTTTCCAGATAATATTTTTGGGGGTCACTCTTGTAAAACGTTCTGTTTGTTTTTGGAGAGGAACGTTTTCTCCTGTAAAGTGATTTTGTTTACATTTAAGATCCACGTTTTCTCTTTCTGTGAGTTATCTGGGAGAGGGTGAGGGTCTCCCAGCGATCACCAGAGAGGGAGTGTGTTCATCTTGCCAACACACAGGAGATATGCCTCCCTGGGGTGCACTTCTCTTCCTCCTCCTCCTCTTGGTCTTCTCCCGCTCCTCCTCCTTTTCCTCCTCCTCCATCTCCTTCTCCTCCTCCTCCATCTCCTTCTTCTCTTCCTTCTCTTCCCCTCCTCCTTTTCCTCCCCCTCCTCCCTCTTTTACTCCTCTTCCTCTTCCTAATCCTCTCCTTCTTTACTCCTCCTCTTCCTACTACCTCTCTCCCTCTTCCTACTCCTCCCCTCCCTCTCTTCCTTTTTTTTATTTTCTGCACCTCCTCCTCCCTCTTTTCCTACTCCTCCTACTCCTTCTCTTCCTCCTACTCCTTCTCTTCCTCCCCCGTCTCCTTCTCCTACTCCTCTTCCTCGTTCGCTTTCTCCTACTCCTCATTCTTTTCCTCCTCCTATTCTAATTTGTTTATGTCTTTCCTACTCCTTTTATATGTTCTCCTTTTTGTTATTTTCGTCTTCTTTTCACCCTACTTTTCATCTCTCCCCTCCTCTTATTCCTTTTCCTACTCTTCCTTATTTGTTCTCTTCCTCCTTGGTCTCTTCCTCCTCATTATTCTTCTCCCCTTCTCATCTTCCTTGTTTTCCCCCCTCTGCCACACCCTGTTTCGTTTCTTAATCCCATCTTCTCCCTGTTCCCATTATTCTTACTGCGTCATTTTCATTCTTTTAATCATTCTTCTGTGTTTCTTTCATTTCATCACCATTCATCATCTCTCTCATTTGCATATCATTTGTTTTCTTTCTCTTCAACATCATCATTTATTTCCGCTTTTCATTCTCTTTCTTCTTCACTTTCTCTTTCTCTTTCTTAATTATTTCCTTCTTTGTTTTCTTTACTTCTTCACCCTCTGTTCTTCCTCCTTAATTAACTTATTTCCTATTCTTTTGTTCTTTTTGTTCTTCCTCTTTTTCTTCCTACATTTTAATTTCCCATTTTATCTCTTCTTTATTTTTTAGTAATTTTCCGTCTTCCTCTTCTTCCTATGCCTTATTACCCCATCTTCCTCCTCTTCCTCTTCTTCTTCCTATGCCTTATTACCCCCTCTTCCTCCTCTTCCTGGTTCTTGTTACTTCCCTTTCTTCCTACGTCTTATTATCTCTTCCTCTTGGTTCTTAGTCCTCTCTCTCACCTTCCCTTTTCTTTCCCTTCTTATCCTCCTCCTCCTCCTCCTCCTCCTCCTTTTACTTATTTCTCTCCCATTTCTTCTTTTATCACTTCTCCCTACTTCTTATTCCCCATCCTTCTATTTCTTCCACCTATTCCTCCACTTCCTATTTCCGATGAAAACGAGATATTGGAAGAGAGAGAGAGAGAGAGAGAGAGAGAGAGAGTCAAATGATGGAAAGCTTCAGATGTGGTTATGTGGAGAAGATAAGTTTCGTGAAAGGATGCCAAATGAAGCTGCTCCAGACAGGCTTGGTGAAAGAGGGAGAAGAAGCCTTTGTAAACGTGATAACGAGAAAAAAAAAGAACCAAATTGGTCGTAGGAGGTGGAAGAGGAGGAGGAAAGAACGATAAGGAGGAGGAGGAAGAAAGTACGATAAGGAGGAGGAGGAGAAGAACGGTAAGGAGGAGGAGGAGGAGGTGGAGAAGAATGATGAGGAGGAGGAGGTGTAATAGAAGAAGAAAATGGAAGAGGAGTAGGTGAAAATGGAGGAGGATAAGGAGAAAATGGAGAAAAAGGAGAAGGAAGTGGGTTTATGAGATATCATGGAAGGAAGAATAGAGAGGAAGTGACCAAATGGAGGATAAAAGATAAATTGAGATAAGGAAGGACATAACATAGCGGAGAAAGAGTAGAAGAGGAAGATAGGTGATGGATGGTGACAATAACCTCAGTTGAAAGTGCTATGAAAGTCTTTATACTAGTTAATGTTTGTATACTTGTGTTTCTCTTAATATAGTTGCATGTGTATGTGCTTGTATATGTCTGTTTATATGTATGTCTATGTTTTTTATGTATATACAGTATGTGTATTGTATGTAGGCGCTGACGTCGCCACTCTTCACTATATCAGACTTGTACATCAAGCAGTCCGTGGGCTTATAAGATAACATTTTCCTTCGTCCAACAGGTGTCGTCTACTCTCGAGGTATTTTTCCAAACATTCACAGACGAGACACAAACTTTTCCGGGCAGCTATTTACCTTACGGGGGACACTCTTCTTGAAGTGATAAACATGATAGGCAGACCATTCAGGTCCTCATGCGAACATTACCAAAACTTGGATCGCTGTAAAGAGGATGGGTCGGGGTTCTGTACGGGGCAGCTTGAAGTTGTCCACCTTGCCACCTTTCTGAGCAAGAAAATATTCTCCATCCACTTCTCGTGTACAATCTTTACCCCCTCGCATACATAACGGATTGTTATTGTCGAACACATTACGTGACGTTAAGATTATCTGCCTTCCATCTGGACCAATATTACGGGTTAATGGGAACAAACAAGTTGCGGCTCTCCCTTGCTTGTCGAGAGCCTGAGCCTCGCTGCTGAAGCCTCACTGGCAAGCGGATGACTTACCAACATTTAGACACATCCTTTTCACCCGTATAGGCGGAGGATCCAGCTCCTATTTTATGAGAAAGGATTGTCTTCCCCCTCTCATCCCCTGATCCAGGTCGGCCCAGAGCAACACGGCGAATGAAGGATTTTGTTTTTGTTTTTCATAACAAGTTTATATATATATATTTTTTTTTCGTAACCACAATAGCCATTGAACTGATGGTTTTCGCTTAGTCTTTTATTTTAACGAACGTAGAAATAATTGTTATTTAAGAGTTAAAGGCAGTAACGATAGAGACGGGCCGACCTCAACCTTAACGTGGATCAGTGGTACAGTTGGGGAAATGTGTTCCTACACCCCTGTGGTAATCCGTGTCTCCAAACACACAACCTACAGTATAAAACCTATAACAAACCTATCCACCAATCACATCCGTCGTTACATGACCAATACACAATCATTAAAAAATAGTGATACAGTACTACTACTGAGACTGTGCCGCGCGTTTGGAGCCACGAATTACCACATTTCCGCAACTGTACCTCTCCCAGCAGTGGTACCTGTCCCAGCAGTGGTACCTGTCCCAGCAGTGGTACCCGTCCCACCAGTGGTACCCGTCCCACCAGTGGTACCTGTCCCAGCAGTGGTACCTGTCCCAGCAGTGGTACCTGTCCCAGCAGTGGTACATGCCCCACCAGTGGTACCCGTCCCACCAGTGGTACCCGTCCCACCAGTGGTACCTGTCCCAGCAGTGGTACCTGTCCCAGCAGTGGTACCCGTCCCACCAGTGGTACATGTCCCACCAGTGGTACCAGTCCCGCCAGTGGTACCCGTCCCGCCAGTGGTACCCGTCCCGCCAGTGGTACCCGTCCCACCAGTGGTACCCGTCCCACCAGTGGTACCTGTCCCACCAGTGGTGCCTGTCACACCATTGGTACCTGTCCCACCAATGGTACCCGTCCCACCAGTGGTGCCTGTCTCACCAGTGGTACCTGCCCCACCAGTGGTACCTGTCTCACCAGTGGTACCCGTCCCACCAGTGGTACCCGTCCCACCAGTGGCACCTGTCCCACCAGTGGTACCCGTCCCACCAGTGGTACCCGTCCCACCAGTGGTACCTGTCCTACCAGTGGTACCTGTCCCACCAGTGGTACCCGTCCCACCAGTGGTACCTGCCCCACCATTGGTACCTGTCCCACCAGTGGTACCCGTCCCACCAGTGGTACCTGTCCCACCAGTGGTACCCGTCCCACCAGTGGTACCCGTCCCACCAGTGGTACCCGTCCCACCAGTGGTACCCGTCCCACCAGTGGTACCTGCCCCACCAGTGGTACCTGTCCCACCAGTGGTACCCGTCCCACCAGTGGTACCTGTCCCACCAGTGGTACCCGTCCCACCAGTGGTACCCGTCCCACCATTGGTACCTGTCCCACCAGTGGTACCCGTCCCACCAGTGGTACCTGCCCCACCAGTGGTACCTGTCCCACCAGTGGTACCCGTCTCACCAGTGGTACCTGTCCCACCAGTGGTACCTGCCTCACCAGTGGTACCTGTCTCACCAGTGGTACCTGTCTCACCAGTGGTACCTGCTCAACAGTGGTACCTGTCCCACCAGTGTACTTGTCCCACCAGTGGTACTTCTGCCCACCATTGGGACCTGTCCCAGCAGTGGTACCTGTCCCACCAGTGGTACTTGTCCCACCAGTGGTACCTGCCTCACCAGTGGTACCTGCCTCACCAGTGGTACCTGCCTCACCAGTGGTACCTGTCTCACCAGTGGTACTGTCCCACCAGTGGTACCTGCTCACCAGTGGTACCTGTCTCACCAGTGGTACTGTCTCACCAGTGGTAACTGCCTCACCAGTGGTACCTGTCCCAACAGTGGTACTTGTCCCACCAGTGGTACTTGTCCCACCAGTGGGACCTGTCCCAGCAGTGGTACCTGTCCCACCAGTGGTACTTGTCCCACCAGTGGTACCTGCCTCACCAGTGGTACCTGCCTCACCAGTGGTACCTGTCTCACCAGTGGTACTGGTTCACCAGTGGTACCTGCCTCACCAGTGGTACCTGCCCCACCAGTGGTACCTGCCTTACCAGTGGTACTTGTCCCATCAGTTGTACCTGTCCCACTAGTTGTACCTGTCCCACTAGTGGTACCTATCCCACCAGTGGTACCTGTCCAACTAGTGGTACCTGTCCCACCAGTGGTACCTGCCTCACCAGTGGTACCTGTCCAACTAGTGGTGGACCTCCCCACACCAGTGGTACCCATCCCACCAGTGGTACCTGTCCCACCAGTGGTAAGTGTCACAAGTGGGACCTGTCCCAGCAGTGATACTTGTCCACCAGTGGTAAGTGTCCCACCAGTGGTACCTGTCCCACCAGTGGTACCTGCTTACCAGTGGTACCTGTCCCACTAGTGGTACCTGTCCAACTAGTGGGTACTCCACTAGTGGTAAAGTGGACTGTCCCACCAGTGGTACCTGCTTACCAGTGGTACCTGTCCCACCAGTGGTACCTGCCTCACTAGTGGTGGTACCTGCCTTACCAGTGAGTGGTACCTGTCCCACCAGTGGTACTGCTTCACCAGTGGTACCCACCACAGTGGTACTGGCTTACCAGTGAGGGGGTACCTGCCCACCAGTGTACCTGCCTCACTAGTGGTACCTTGCACACCAGTGGTACCTGTCTCACCATTGGTACCTGTCTCACCATTGGTACCTGTCCCACCAGTGGTACTGTTTCACCAGTGGTACATGTCCCACCAGGTACCTGTCCCACCAGTGGTACCTGTCTCACCATTGGTACCTGTCCCACCATTGGTACCTGTTCCACCAGTGGTACCTGTCTCACCAGTGGTACCGTCCCACGAGCGGTACCTGTCCCACCAGTGGTACCTGTCCCAACAGTGGTACCTGTCCCACCAGTGGTACCTGTCCACCAGTGGTACCTGTCCCACCAGTGGTACCTGTCCCACCAGTGGTACCTGTCCCACCAGTGGTACCTGTCCCACCAGTGGTACCTGTCCCAGCAGGGTACATGTCCCAGCAGTGGTACTGTCCAGCAGTGGTACCCGTCCCACCATTGGACCTGTCCCACCAGTGGTACCCGTCCCACCAGTGGCACCTGTCCCACCAGTGGTACCTGTCCCAACTAGTGGTACCCGTCCCACCAGTGGTACCCGTCCCACCAGTGGTACCCGTCCCACCAGTGGCACCTGTCCCACCAGTGGCACCTGTCCCACCAGTGGCACCTGTCCCACCAGTGGTACCCGTCCCTCCAGTGGTACCCGTCCCACCATTGGTACCCGTCCCACCAGTGGTACCCTATATCAGTGGTACCTGTCCCAATCAGTGGTACCTGTCCCACCAGTGGTACCTGTCCCACCAGTGGTACTGTCCCACCAGTGGTACCCGTCATATCAGTGGTACCTGTCATATCAGTGGTACCTGTCCCACCAGTGGTACCCGTCATATCAGTGGCACCTGTCCCACCAGTGTACCTGTCCCACCAGTGGTACCTGTCCCACCAGTGGTGACCTGTCCCACCAGTGGTACCTGTCATATCAGTGGTACCTGTCCCACCAGTGGTACCTGTCCCACCAGTGGTACCCGTCCCACCAGTGGTATCCATCCCACCAGTGGTACCTGTCCCACCAGTGGTACTCGTCCCAATAGTGGTACCTGTCCCACCAGTGGTACCTGTCCCACCAGTGGTACCTGTCCCACCAGTGGTACCTGTCCCACCAGTGGTACCTGTCCACCAGGTCCCATCAGTGGTACTTGTCCCACCAGTGGTACTGTCCCACCAGTGGTACCTGTCCCACCAGTGGTACCTGTCCCACCAGTGGTACCTGTCCCACCAAGTGGTACCTGTCCCACCAGTGGTACCTGTCTCACCATGGTACCTGTCCCACGAGCGGATCCCTGTCCCAACAGTGGTACCTTCCCACCAGTGGTACCCGTCCCACAAGTCGTACCTGTCCCACGAGCGGTACTTTCCCAAGCGGTACTTGTCCCACCAGTGGTACCTGTCCCACCAGTGGTGCCTGTCCTCACCAGTGGTACCTGTCTCACCCGTGGTACCTGTCCCACCAGTGGTACCTGTCCCACCAGTGGTACCTGTCTCACCAGTGGTGGCCTGTCTCACCAGTGGTACCTGTCCCACTAGTGGGTACCTGTCCCACTAGTGGCTCTGTCCCACCAGTAGTACCTGTCCCACCAGTGGTACTTGTCCCTCTAGTGGTACCTGTCCCATTAGTGGTACCTATCCCACCAGTGGTACCTGTCCAACTAGTGGTACATCACCAGTGGTACCTGTCCCACTAGTGGTACCTGTCTCACCCTGTGGTGCCTATCCCACCAGTGGTACCTGTCCAACTAGTGGTACATCACCAGTGGTACCTGTCCCACTCTGTGGTACCTGTCTCACCCGTGGTGCCTGTCCCACCAGTGGTACCTGCTTCACCAGTGGTACCTGTCTCACCATTGGTACCTGCCCCACCAGTGGTACCTGTCCCACCAGTGGTACCTGTCCCACCAGTGGTACCTGCCCACCAGTGGTACCTGTCCCACCAGTGGTACCTGTCCCACCAGTACCTGTCCTACCAGTGGTACTTGTCCCACCAGTGGTACCTGTCCCACCAGTGGTACCTGTCCCACCAGTGGTACCTGTCCCACCAGTGGTACCCGTCCTCCAGTGGTACCCGTCCCGCCAGTGGTACCCGTCCCGCCAGTGGTACCCGTCCCACCAGTGGTACCTTCCCCGCCAGTGGTACCTGTCCCACCAATGGTACCTGTCCACCAGTGGTGCCTGTCTCACCAGTGGTACCTGCCCCACCAGTGGTACCTGTCCCACCAGTGGTACCCGTCCCACTAATGGTACCTATCCCACCAGTGGTATCTGTCCAACAAGTGGTACCCCAAGTGGTACCTGTCCCACCAGTGGTACCTATCCCACCAGTGGTACCTGTCCAACCAGTGGTACCCCCACCGTGGTACCTGCCCCACCAGTGAACCTGTCCCACCAGTGGTACCTGTCCTACCCGTGGTACCTGTCCCACCAGTGGTACCTGCTTCACCAGTGGTCCTATCCCACCAGTGGTACCTGTCCAACCAGTGGTACCCCACCAGTGGTGGCCTGCCCCACCAGTGGTACCCCACCAGTGGTACCTGCCCCACCAGTGGTACCTGCCTCACCAGTGGTACCTGCCTCACCAGTGGTACCTGTCCCACCAGTGGTATCTGTCTCACCCGTGGTACCTGTCCCACCAGTCGTACCTGTCCAACTAGTGATACCACCAGTGGTATCTGTCTCACCCGTGGTACCTGTCCCACCAGTGGTACCTGCTTTACCAGTGGTACCTGCCCCACCAGTGGTACCTGCCTCACTAGTGGTACCTGTACCATCAGTGGTACCTGTCTCACCATTGGTACCTGTCCCACCAGTGGTACCTGCTTCACCAGTGGTACATGTCCCACCAGTGGTACCTGTCCCACCAGTGGTACTTGCGTCACCAGTGGTACCCGTCCCACCAGTGGTACCTGTCCCACCAGTGGTACCTGCCTCACCAGTGGTACCTGCCTCACCAGTGGTACCCGCCTCACCAGTGGTACCTGTACCACCAGTGGTACCAAAAGGCCTTCATAACAGTACCAACAAAGAGACCATGAAACAAATATTGAAGGTAAATAGCGGAGTTAAGTTTTGGTAGACTCTTACGGGGTGTCAATAACAACGCCATTTTCAACAACTTAAACCATCACCAAGAGACGCCATTAATCTTGAGACCCCTTTAATATTACAACCGAACAACATAGTCCCCAAACATTGTGGAATTCGCATCAAACAAACACATTAATCACACTGAAATTTATTCCAACTAATATTTCTTCTGTGTTTTATATTCCAATGATAATTTATATTTTTTTTGTACTTTTAATTGCTAAACTAAATTATATTCTACTTTTTTTGTGAAATTATCTTCACCAGTGATCAATGTACTGTCATCATTAAAAACACGGAATTGTTTAACATTTCCCCCGAATAAACAATTATAAGTATAAACGACGAAATAACAATAATAATTTCTTCATATTCAAGATAAATTAATTAGTAAAAAAAATCATAGTAATTAATGCAATTCTCAAATGGGTAGTATTTAAGTAGGGCTATTTTACTTATAGATGCTTGCAGTCAGGTTGGGATATACTGTACTTATAAACTGTAGTAGTGAAGATATCTAGGGCTACCACATACTACTACAGTCATACCACATGCTACCATAGACTACTTCCTATGTTTACCTTCGTCTGTGTTAGACTGCCACATAACCAATCAAATGCTACCATACAATTCAACTTACGTGTGTAACTCTACCACATACCTGTCTAATATTACCACATACTTGTCTATCACCACATTCCTGTCTAACATTCCCACATACCTGTTAAATACTACCTCATACTTGTCTAACACCACATTTATGTCTATTATTCCCACAAACCTGTCTAACATTCCCACGTACCTGTCTAACATTCCTACATACCTGTCTAACACTACCACATACCTGGCTAACATTCCCACATGCCTGTCTAACATTCTCACATACTTATCTAACATTCCCACATAACCTGTGTAACACTTCCACATACTCGTCTAACACCACATACCTGTCTAATACCACATACCAGTCTAATACTCTATAACTGTCTGATACTACCACATATTTGTCTACCACCACATACCTGTCTAACACCACATACCTGTAACACCACATACCTGTCTAATACCACATACCTGTCTAACACTACCACATGCCTGTCTAAATAACGAAGTGATAACCGTGGTAACATTCTGCTCTGTTCTTACTCACTCCATGTTACGTGTACTAATCCAGATGATACTAAATGTTACATAATACTTCCTTGAGATACTTACACTGGCTAAATAAACTGTTTTAATATCAATAACACTACCACATACCTGTCTAATAATACCACGTACAGGTACCTCATACCCCAGTACGTCACCTAAATACATTTAATTCTTTCTAAGTCTCTTCCTCCTCCGTTTTCCCTTTTTGTAGAGAAAGAAGGGATGAAAGAAGATTAGAGGTGGAGGAAGGAAGTTATAGTTCGGAAATTGAAGAAATTTAGATGGTAGGAGGAGGCGGGCTGACCGCCTTGCTACGGGTTAGCTAAGCTAATAGTGTGTTAGGGTTGTGTCCTCCCTTCTCCCCTCCCTTCACCACCCCTTTTTCCCCCCCCCTTGCCACCCCCCTCCCCCTTCCCCCCTCCTCCCCCTCCCTCCCTCCCTTCCTCCCTTCTCTCCTTCACCACTCCATTCCCCTCCCCCTTTCTCCCCCCCCTTTCCTAGCTTCTTCTGCTGCCATCGTCCTGCTGCTCCTCCTCCTCTCCTTATCCCTTTCGTCCTCCTCCTCCTCCATATCCTTACCTCGTTTCCTTTCTTATCTCTATCCCTTTTCATCATCATCTCCCTCTTCTCTTCTCTCTATCCTTCCTCTCCCCTCAATCTTCTTCCCCCATCTTCCCTCCTCTCTCTCCCTCTCATTCTCCCTTCCCTTCCCTCCCCCATCTTCCTTTCTTCCTCACTTTCTCTCCTCTCCTCTTCTCTACTTCCCCTCTCATCTCCCCTTCCCTTCCCTCTTCCTTCCTCTCCCTCTTCCTTCCTCTTCCTTCCTTCCTTCCTCCTCCTCTCCCCCAAGTGAGGTAGAAATATCCCCGAGAGGACCAACAGGGAGGAGATAGTGAGGAAATAGCATCTACTGTCTCCAGCAGAGTCTCTAAGGTGAAGACACTGTACACCTGCCTGCCTCCCTCCCTCCCTCTCATTCTTCCTTCCCTCCTTTCCTCCCTCATTCACTCAAGTCTTCTTTCCTTCTTTCCTTCCTTCCTCCCTCACTCTCATTCTTCCTTCCCTCCTTTCTTCCCTCACTCACTCAAATCTTCCTTCTTTCTTTCCTTCCTCCCACACTCTCACTCTTCCTTCCCTCCTTTTCTCGCTCACTCACCAAGTCTTCCTCCTTTCTTTCCTTCCTTCCTTCCCTCCCTCCCTCCCTCCCCCTCACCCACTCTCATTCTTCCTTCTGCCCTTTCCTCCCTCACTCACCAAGTCTTCCTTCCTTCACTCACTCACTCACTCACTCACTCACTACTCCTCACCACTCATTCACTCACTCACCACTCACTCACCACCTCACTCACTCTCTTCCTTTCTTTCCCTTCCTTTCTCCTTTACTCCCCCTCCCCCTCCTGCTCTACATTCTTCCTCCTAACGTTCCCCTGCTGTTATGTGTTCCCTTCCTTCTGTTACACACACACACACATACATGTATACACACACACACACACACACACATGTATACACACACACACACACATACATGTATACACACACACACATACATACATGTATATACACACACATACATATATAAACACACACACACACACATACATGTATACACACACATACATATATATAAACACACACACACACACACACACTCCTCACACATACATACATGTATACACACGCATACATACATACAAATACACACACACACACACACACACACACACACACAATATTGACGCTGCTGCTCACACAGGAACGAGCTCTGGTATTAATATCACCATTGATACACTGCCCTGACAAACATAGGAGAATCTCTGCCCCTGTCCCACCCGCCACGTCCTCCCTGCCCTGTCCCTCCCTGGCCCCTGTCCCACTCCGCCCTGTCCCTCCCTGGCCCCTGTCCTCCTCCCTGCCCTGTCCCTCCCTGCCCTGTCCCTCTCCCTGCCCTGCCCCTGTCCTGTCCCTCCCCGCCCTGTCCCTCCCCTGCCCCGCCTCCCTCCCTGCCCTGTCCCTCCCTACCCTGTCCCTCCCTACCCTGTCCTCCTCTCCCTACCCGCCCCGTCCCTCCCTACCCCGTCCCTCCCTACCCCGTCCCTCCCTACCCCGTCCGGACAGTCCTACCCCTTGTGTTCCGTAATACCGGGAGCCGGATTCGTATTAAACATGGCCGGAATATATGCGGACGGGTGCTGCTATTAATGAGAATTTCAACCGCACGGAAATTGAACAATCCATGTTTTGTAAATATTCTATATCCGGCTAACCTAACCTAACTTTAATTCATTATAACTTTAACCCAGTATAACTTTAAGACAACCTAACTTTAACCTAACATAACTTTACCCTAAACTAACTTTAACCTAAAATAACTTTAACCTAACCTAACTATAACTCATTATAACTTTAACCCAAACTGTAACCTAACCTCATTATACCTTTAAACCAACCTAACCTAAACCTAACCTAACTTTAACCTAACTTAACTTTAACCTAACCTAACTATGTCCTTATATAACTGAAACAGAAATTTACAATCCAGTTAACTGAAAAAAATCAACACAAAGATGATGTATTTCTTTTCTTTGTGTCACAGGAACTTGATAACGAGAGTGATGATAACGTTATGATATCAAAACACTAAACCACATAAGAGATTAGAGTGATAAAATGTGGTGGTTGTTAATTGTTTACATTTTAAAATTATCGGTTAACTATTCCGATATCGTAAGGTTCACTGCAATCGTAAACATTAACCACATTGTAAAGTTTAACCGCATCGTAACGTTAACCGCATCGTTACGTTAAGTGCATCGTAAAGTTACCCTCATTGTAACATTATCCACATTGTAACGTTTAACCGCATCGTAATGTTAAGTGCATCGTAACGTTGACAGCGCTGTAACGTTAACCACAACGTTAACTTGTTTGGCAGATAAATTTAATTTAACCAAACTAAATATTAACTTAACTTTAACCTAACTAAGCTTAACTTTAACTTACCTTTAACCTAATCAAACCTAACTTTAACCTAACGTAACTTACCTAAAACTATTTGAGTCAATAACATTAGAAATAAACTCCCTCATGCAGATAAAAACAACAATTTACGTCAGATCGGTACAGGCAGACATGGATCGTATGAACATTAGCCCCCAACTTATATAATTAATTCACCTGATGATCAAACATCCTATCCATACCTTGGGGGTTAGGTTAGGTTTGATTTGATTTGATTTGATTTGATTTGGGATTATTATAGTTTATCGTTTGGGTGGTTAATCTTCAGGTGATCCGTGTTCAGGGAATTAACAAACTCATCTGCCCACGAAAAAAAAAAGCGATTCCTCTTAATAAGGACGATTTTCAGGTCGCCTAATGATCAACTTTGTATTATACGGACCCAGGCACTCAGCAGTACTTCTGAGCCAGTGTGAAAATGCTGGAACTTTTGTAACTGGAATCTGAGTTATTGTTTTTCTTATAGTTTATGTGACGATAAAAAGAGATTAATATATATTTGTTCAGAAGTTTTGTGTGTGTGTGTGTGTGTGTGTGTGTGTGTGTGTGTGTGTGTGTGTAAAAAAGTCAGATCACATAATAATAATCCACTCTTTTATTAATTAAAGATGGTCAGACTACGACCCAACACTGGTTTCTCTACGGTCTTATTCCAACCACTTTAGTGAACCCTCCAGACCGCGTGACTCCCCTACCGAACTGCTTAATAGGTGGGGGCCAAATTATCACTGCGATGAACCCAGTAACAGAGTTTCAATTTGTGGTTCAATCTTATACTCGATTCACTTTTGTTTAGCCTCTAGCAACTCATTTTCTTGCTGCTTCACTTCAGCTCTGAAGTCATCGTGATACGAATACCTAATTTTCGCCTTCATTTTGTACCAGTTGCTTGTGCTTCGTCCCCGCTTGTTTGAATCACGTGATGCAGAAAGGTGTGTTTCAGCGTCATTGCTATAAATTGTCGGTGTTACGTGTCATTCTTGTCAAATCATCAGAGCTTCGACCCTGTAGATTTGAAGTGTCAACTGTTTCGTTTTCACTTTTTCGTGTACATCACCTCTGAATTCAGCTGCGTAATTTACCGATAAATGGGTGACATATATGTAGTAATTTTTGTTACATACTTATTTTAGTGACAGTTATATCCAACTGTCCTTGGTATTATTTTCATAAGTTCCTGCAGTAGTGACCCATCTAAACCATTTCTCTGTGTGACTTCCTCGAGAAAGAAAAAGAGAGAAATAGATATCGGTCTCTCGTTTCCATTACCATATTTTTCCCCAAGGCTACCAGACGTTGTGACCCCCCGCCTTGCTGCACCAAGATATACAGATGTCGTTGCCTTTTTCTAAGTTCAGTGTTACAAGGTCCCCGGCACAGCCAACACAATACCTTACATTACCTCCTCCTAGTGCAGAGTTGTTGTGTCGTTAAGACCTGGTACAGCAAAAATTACGGCCATTTATTAACGTCCTCAAGCACAGAACACTATACGTGCTGTGAAAAGATTAATACAACTATGGAACAGCATAGGTTATTAATTCCTTCCCAACCACACTTACTAAACCCTTCAACCCTCCTCTCTATCCCTACCTCCTCCCCACCCTCATCTAACAGAGAACCTTCAATTCAGTAACACAGTAGACCCTCATACACACACACATACACACACGCAGAGTATAAATAACACGACTCCGCTACCTTCACTTGGGCACAGTGCGGCGGACAAAGAGAACTAAGAGTTATTGGTCGGGGCTGTGAGTGAATGTTTACATACACACACGCGGGGAAAATAACTGTGAATACAAGTGCTTTTAACCAGGCGACGCTCAGGGGGGTGCTGAAGTCAAGCAAAAATATTAATAGAGTCTACTGATCACGTAAATATTAGTCACCTAACCTAACCAAGCTTTAGCTAGTATCTTGCGCTAGTATCTTGCGCTTGTGAGACCACACCTGGATTACGCAGTTCAGTTCTGGTCACCGTATTACAGAATGGATATAGAATCCTTGGAAAGAATTCAGAGGAAAATGACAAGACTAATCCCGGGCATTAGGAACCTTGAGTATAGAGACAGGTTAAAGCATCTTAATTTGCACTCCCTCGAGAGACGTAGAGCGAGGGGCGACCTGATAGAGGTGTATAAATGGAAGTCAGGGCTAAACAAAGGGGACATTACAAAGGTACTCAAACTATCCAACCAGGAGCGAACTCGTAACAATGGTTTTAAGTTAGACAAATTTAGATTTAGGCGCGAAATAGGTAAACACTGGTTTGGAAACCGAGTAGTGGATGAATGGAACAAGTTACCAAATATCATCATTAACTCGAATATGCTGAATAGCTTCAAACATAGGTTGGATGCTTATATGAGCAATAGGGGTTGGGTGTAAACGGGACTGCCCAGTATGGGCCAATAGGCCCGCTGCAGTTTCCTCCATTCTTATGTTCTTATGTTCTTATAATATAAAGTAAAAATTGACTCCTAAAAATAGATGGGTTGGTTAATGTTATTAGTCTATATGATACTGTTGGTTAAATCATTGTGTATAAAGGTTTGCATTACGTTTAAACTCGATTACACTCCAGTTTAATCATTGTCTTTGTGAATTACTGTGGCATTTGTTGTAGTTGTTTGAATTGGGTTCTATAGGTTAACGTGAGTACAGATTAAAATCACATGTACGAGAAAGAATTAGGGATGCGTTCACACACACACACACACACACACACACACACACACACACACAGACCCCGCGGTATGATCTGTAGATTGGAGTCACAACACCTCCAGCACCTGCCATCTGCTGTCTTAGTGGTGTTAATTACAGTCTCACCTGATCCTCACCTGTCTCAATAACACTAATGGCTACTCTTGGCCTTTTATATTATCTCGTGTTACTACTTACTATATTGAATACGAAATGGTAGTAATTTATTCTAATTTTACCTTCTAACCTAACCTAACCTAAACTAAAATAAACTAAACCCTACTTTTACACATTAGTTTTTCCAGCTTGTGATACGGCATTTATAAGTATGACTAATTTGGTGTGACTTGTAAGGAAATTATCTCCTCTTGTGTATGAACCTCTGTTGTAATAATAAGTAGTAACATCATCCTTAGTGTCCAGATCTGGCTGAAGTGCTGAGAGTAGACTAACTTGTAACCTCCAATCATGCCAGTAAAATTATTTATTTATTTATTTTATTTTTTTAAGGTAACTATCTGTCCCTTCACTCTCGGTGGAAAGAGTTGAAAGGAGGGTTGTGGGGTAGGTGGGTAGAGGTATGAATATGAGGGAGAGGGGAGATAAGGAAGTATGGGAAGGGAAAGGAGAATGGAGGGTGGGTGATAGGGGAATAAGACACGGAAATGGCATATTTAAGAGAGTGTGGGAGGGGAGAAGGGATAGTAGTATTCTGGGAGAAGGCGAGGAGACTACGATGAGGCGGGGAGAGAAGGCAGTGTGGGAGGGGAGGAGATAGTGTGGGGGAGGAAAGAAGTGGTGTAGGGGGGAGGAGATAGGCTGCTGCTGCCATGTGGCATCACGAAAGTTGTGACCGAGTCCCAGGTTGTTGATCTGACTTTCTGCCTCATTTACACACAATTGAAGGGTCTCAATTGTTAGTCTTACTTTGACAACACAACATATACTGTATATAATTTCTCACTCTTATTTTTTTTTCATTACTGTATTTATTTTTGGTTCAAAATTTTGCTTCACCCCCCAGGCCCCGATGTGGGTCGATGACCTGTGCCTGGGTGGGCTAATCCCCGAAAAAAAGGCAGTGTGGAGGGGGAAGGAGGCAGTGTGGGACGGGAAGGAGGCAGTGTGGAGGGGGAAGGAGGCAGGGAGGGGGAAGGAGGCAGTGTGGAGGGGGAAGGAGGCAGTGTGGGAAGGAGGCAGTGAGGAGGCAGTGGAGGGGAAGGAGGCAGTGGGAGGCGGGAGGAGGGAGGCAGTGGGGACGGAAGGAGGCAGGAAGGAGGGAGGCAGGGGACGGGAAGGAGGCAGGGACGGAAGGAGGCAGGGGGGAGGGAGGCGGGACGGAGGGAGGCAGTGGGGACGGAAGGAGGCAGTGTGGGACGGGAAGGAGGCAGGTGGGAGGGGGGAGGAGGCAGTGTGGAGGGGGAAGGAGGTGGGACGGAAAGGAGGCAGTGGACGGAAGGAGGCAGTGAAAAGGGAAAGAGGTAGTGTGGAGAAAGGAAAGAGGCAGTGTGGGACGGGAAGGAGGCAGTGTGGGACGGGAAGGAGGCAGTGTGGGAAGGGAAGGAGGCAGTGTGGGAAGGGAAAGAGGCAGTGTGGGACGGGAATGAGGCAGTGTGGGAAGAGAGTCGATACCAAATTCTTAGAAGGGATGACGATAAAGAAACTTGATTTGCATTTATTAATTAGCGAAGTCTGGGAGAGAAGATTTGTGGAGTATGTGTTAATGGAGGTCCTGGCGAGAGAGAGAGAGAGAGAGAGGTTGAGAGAGAGAGAGAGAGTGGTGGATTAGTTGTCTGCTAACCATATTCTCATCCATCCATCCATCAAGCAAAAGGGAAGTTGAGGTAGTCATCTCCCTCCTCCTTCAACATGATCACACACACACACACACACACACACACCTTCACCGCCTAATTGCTGACACGCCCAAGTACACACCGCTAAGTTTTTGGGCCTTTTTGAGAGATTTCTTCAAGAGGGAGAGAAATGAGGAGGGAAGATGTCTGGAGGTTGAGGGAGGGAGGGAGGTTAAAGGGGAAAGGGCTCTTAAGGGGAAAGAAGGAAGAAGGGTAATGGTATTAGATGTTAAGGAAGGGGGGGGATGGCGAAGGGAAAATAAATACATGGCGGCGGATGATGATGATTTATGATGGTTAAGGGAGAATAACCAGAGCAGTTGTTAAGGGAGAGAGAAAAAGGGAGGATATTATAACCTATCTTCAACCCTGACCGAAATTATAAAGTCCTTTTTTTACACCATCAAATTATATTATCAGCATTTTAAAAGAATTCCTAACAAACTCTAAATATTACCCAAATGATCCCGACATGAATATTTGATGTTAAACCCATATGGAAGACTAATTATTTAACCCTTTTACTCGTATGTTCAATTTGTACCTGAAGCTAATTTTAATGAGTTTATCTGAAGACCTCATTTGCATATGTGTCAAGGTACAGCTTCACACCTGTACCTGGGTGTCCAAGTCACACACATCTCATTAACCCACCTCCACGCCTACGAGTTAATGGAACAGTCTGCTTTAGTCTGTGTGTGTGTGTGTGTGTGTGTGTGTGTGTGTGTGTGTGTGTGTGTGTGTGTGTGTGTGTGTGTGTGTGTGCGCGCGCGTAATTTTTAACCAATTTTACAAAATACCTGTAAAAAAAAATTTTTATTGCAACAAATAATTTTATTAGAGGAATCATAAACGGGCGCAGCTCAACAGCCTATAATTCTCACTCTGAAATGACTGCAGAGTTAAATGACTAATTCAGGGATAAAAAAATTGGGGTAAAAAACTCAAGTTCATACAGCTGAAGCAATTTAGTATTTAACAGTTATCATAGATAATTTAAACTCACTGTAACAAAATTATATATTCTGATAATGTCCTTTAAATGGTGAACGTATCTAGTATAGGTCAAGTCTTGGTGATATATGGACGCCATATTGTCGAACTGTTAATTATCGTCCTTTAACTTAAATATAACCAGTTGAGGTATTTTTGCATCTTCAGCTGGAAAGAAGAAACATTGTAGGCTAGCATTAGAGAGCGAGGATACTGGCCGTTCACACGTTCCTTGAGGAGAACATTGTGGCCTGAAATTGTTAATTCTTTTATAGGGTTCCATCCGTTCACCTTCGCCATATGTTTGTTAACGCGACTAATCCTCCCTCAACCAATTACACCGAGAGGCAGTTAGCTCTTAATCTTGTCGCTCGTGAGCTTCTGAACTACCTCGTTCCCTTTGCTCTGTTAAGACTGGTTGTTAAGAGATTAGAAGGGGGAAGAGTGTAAATATTGGTTCTCGGGTGTCATTGGCCAATCACCGTGGTAGTTATTTCGCTCCACTGATCACTGATTGGTAGTCTCGATGACGTCCTCTTGAGATTAATGGAATTGTTTGGCGGTAGTTGAGGTGTTCATAGTGGACATGGTCGTTGTAATTGGGTAGTTAGTTATCTTGTTTGTCAACTATGGTGTTGATTGAGTCGTAACCAGTCATTTTGTTTCAACGGTCCTCGTTTTTCCACGCTTTCCCACACTCAACGCCCCACGCTCCCAACGCCCCACGCTCCCAACACCCCACGCTCTTCTTTACTTTTCACACAATGTCATACTTCCAACCCTTCTCGTTCTCCTCCCTCACTCCACTCTAATACTCCCAGCTCTCCATGCTCCCACCCCCCACGCTCCGACCCCCCACGCTCCGACCCCCCACTCTCCCACCGCACTCCCAGCCCTCCACATACTCACCACACTCCCACTCCCCCACGCTCCCGCCACACTCCCAGCTCTTCACGCTCCCACCACACTCTCAGCTCTTCACGCTCCCGCCACAGCCTCACACCCTCCACATACTCACCACACTCCCACCCCCCCCACGCTCCCGCCACACTCTCAGCTCTTCACGCTCCCACCACACTCCCAACGCTTCACGCTCTCCCACGCCCAGAGGCCGTGTCTAACAGGTGTATTGATTACAACTACTGCACGCCCATCATTGAGGTCTTCCACGACAGATGGTCAGCCACTCACTGCTATCAAAACCTTCACGCACTCTATTATACTACGACTGTTTTATTATTGTGTGGTGGTGGAGGTAGTGGTGGTGGTAGAGGGTAGTGGTGGTGGTAGAGGGTAGTGGTGGTGGTGGAGGTAGTGGTGGTGGTAGAGGGTAGTGGTGGTGGTAGAGGGTAGTGGTGGTGGTGGTGGATTGATTTTGATTTTGCCGCTTGCAGCGGTTACTTTATTGTGCACCCACACTCATCCTGTGAGCGGTAGCGCAAAAGGATTACAGAGTAGGGTTTACAAAGGGTCATAATAATTAACCCCGGTTGTCAGGATATTATGGCACCGAAAGTTACACAGTATTTCATTTACATTATTTGTTTAGTTCTATACATAAAGGGTAACTTATTCACAAATGCGTGAGAACAGGCGTGTGAGGCAGTATGTCTGGCCTCACACTTTGTTATTCACATTTACGTGGGAGGTATTCAAGCACATTGCGTATTTGGTTCTGTACATGAGAACTGATATAGTTACTGAGTGCAAAAAAGTGGATACAATCTTAATATGTCGGCTATCTTGCCATTAGAGATGAAGTGTTGTGCCATTTCACACACAGTGTGCTTGGACCTGTCCCTAAAAGGTTCTATCTTCACACAGTCGAGGACGTAGTGTTCAAGTGTGTGGCCATATGTATGGCCACACACTTTACATTTAGTTTTGTTTACATCTGCTTGAGGAACATACTGCCAGAGGTGGTGGGAGGTAATTAATTGACCGTGGTGGTGGTGTGGTGGTAGAGGGTAGTAGTAGTGGTGGAGTGTAGTCGTGGTAGTGGGTAGGGAGTTGAGTGGTAGTGTGTGTGAGTGTATATGACGTGGGGTGGTGTGTGAGTGTGGTAGTAGGAATGGTGGTGAGTGTGGCTCTCCTTGGGGGGTGGTGGTTGATGGTGGTTGTAGAATGTTGGTTATATGAAGAATTATTAATGGTGGTGATGGTGGTAGTGTTATAAATTGTAGATTTTACTAATAGAGTGAAAGGAACTGGAAGGAAATCGAGGAGACTGGAAGAGGTAGTGTGAACTGGAAGGGCTGAGAGAACTGGAAGGAAGTGAGAGGGAACTGGAAGGAAGTGAGAGGGGAACTGGAAGGAAGTGAGAGGGAACTGGAAGGGAGTGAGTGTGAACTGGAAGGAAGTGAGAGGGAACTGGAAGGAAGTGAGAGGGAACTGGAAGGAAGTGAGAGTAAACTGGAAGGAAGTGAGAGGGAACTGGAAGGAAGTGAGAGGGAACTGGAAGGAAGTGAGTGTGAACTGGAAGGAAGTGAGAGGGAACTGGAAGGAAATGAGAGGGAACTGGAAGGAAGTGAGAGGAAACTGGAAGGAAGTGAGAGTAAACTGGAAGAAAGTAAAATAGCTGACCTAATCGTTAATCCAATCCAGCAGAGTGCATTCAATAACTAATCAATCTTACTCATAATTAATCCTCTAACAGCACACACACACACACACACACACACACACACACACACACACACACACACACACACACACGTCACAGAGTAATAAATTTAGATACAAAAACAGTTCCCAATTACACACTTACACTCGAGTACAGACATTACACAGCCATACACTTGGGTACAGACATTACACAGACATACACTTGGGTACAGACATTACACAGACATACACTTGGGTACAGACATTACACAGACATACACTTGGATACAGACATTACACAGACATACACTTGGATACAGGCATTACACAGACATACACTTGGATACAGACATTACACAGACACACTCGGGTACAGACATTACACAGACATATTCCTCGGTACAGACATTACACAGACATACACCTCAGTACAGACATTACACAGACATACACCTCTGTACAGACACAACAGTTCCCAGGAGTGTGGTGGTGGTGTGAGGCTTTAAAACAATTAATGTTATTGGCTGGCCCAGACAACACACGACCACTGCGAATGATCCAATCAGCGCCCTAGTTACTCCTCCCCCTTCCCTTAATTAATTCAGGGTGTCTCAGGGGCTCATTTGGCGGGGAGACCAGATTAAGGGAAATTTGTTTACTGAGGACCACGGCATACAGTGGGAGAGCGGGAGGGTGGGAGCTTGAGAGGAAGACGGTGGGGTGTGTGTGGGTGGGGAGTGTGGGTGTGTGGGTGGGTAAGGTGTATGTGGAGAAGAGAGGGGATGGTGTTGTGTGCAGCAGCTAGTTTATTGTGCACTCTGTACTCATCCTGTAAGCGGTAGCGCAAAAAAGATTACACAGTATGAATAGAGGTCACAAAGGGTGTTTATCAGACCCAGTGGTCAAGATATTATGACATTGAGTGTTCCAAAATATTTCCAGTACATTGTTTGTTTGTTCAGGACATATATGTTTGCTCAGGTACAGCTTTAGCATATCGGCTATGTTGCCATCAGAGATCCTCCTAACCCTTGTCTAGCGATTACAACATCTAGAGATGTTGTTACTCGCTCCATATACATGTTTGACTTGATAAATCTCATCATGGTAAACAATGGATTGGCTAATGCCTGTTTACACTTGTCTACTGGCTTCAAATTCACCATAAAGCTCTTTTCTGATTACAGTTTTTATGGTTCTGTTTAACAGTCCTAGATTGTCCTCAACATTGTCATTTTTGGACGCGAGTTTAGCTAAGGCATCAACCCTATCATGTTCACTAATGCTTATGTGAGAGGGGATCCTCAGCATCTTGATCCACATACCCGGTGGCTTGTGTCTGTGGAGGTGAGGGGTGATGCAATGAGGTGGTGTTATGAATCGGAGATGGCTGATGGGAGAGATTTGACGAGAGACATTGAGATGGGTTGATAAGTGAGAGATAGGAAGGGGATGATGTAGAGACGTAGGGAGGAGATGGTGGGGGAGACGGTATGTGGGAATGATGGGAATTTAAAGTGGAGGGAGAATGATTTGGGCAGAAGCGGCATGATGGATGAGATGTAGTAAAGGCAGAGAGATAAGATGATGGGAAGAATGTGAATGAGACAGTGATGATTGTGATTATGAATACGTGGAGAGATAAATGTGAGGGAGATAGTGAATAGAGAGATAGGAGAAACTGGGGAGATAATTTTAGTCAAGAGAAAAAAAAATAACGATTGATGGAGAAATGGTGGCGATGAGGCGGAGATGTTCTTGAGATATGATGAGAAGATAACGGTGGTGTGAGAGATGATGCAGAGAGAAAGAGAGTGAGGAAAGGGCGAGGGTGTGGAGAGAGAGAGAGAGAGGGAGAATGGTGGGAGAGAGAGAGAGATGGGGAGAGGGGAGGTAATCATGAGCCGTGTGGGCGTAATATGACCACTAAGGAAAAGTTTGAAGCGCAAAGTAGGGAACTATGAGGAGAAAGTTTTAATTTGGGAGTCTAGATGGATGATCTCACACACACACACACACACACAGAGCCCTTGTACAAACAAACACAGAACAGACATTCTTTCTACTGGATCTTCAATATTATCGATAAAACAAAGGCAAGTATAAAAAAATACCTCAAAATAAAATAGTTACAAAGAGAAGCGCTCAACAAAGTCAATAAGTAGTTCTCCCTCTCCCCCTCTCTCCTCCCTCTCCCCCTCTTCTCTGACTCTTTCCCTCCCCCCAAAAAAATTGTTATCCTCAGCCGGTAGCCGAGTATATGGATTGGCGGATATCCATAAGTGGAAATTGGAAAATGTTCGATAAAAGACAAAAACGAAGTAAATATTTTTTTTTCTTTTCTGGTTACAACGACAAAGAAAAATTTATCCCACCATCCAGATTTTAATGGAGGTGAGCGAGTGTTGTGTGTTGTGTTGTGCGTTGTACAGGTTGTGTGCTGTGTTAAAAAGGTGGGGTTGTGTTGTGTGGTTGTGTGTTGTGTTGTGTGTTGTGTTGTGTGGTTGTGTTGTGTGTTGTGTTGTGTGTTGTGTTGTGTGTTGTGTTGTGTTGTGTTGTGTGCTGTGTTGTGTGTTGTGTTGCGTTAGGGGTTGTGGTGTGTTGTGTTAAAGGTTAAAGTTGTGTGTTGTGTTGTGTGTTGTGTTGTGTGTTGTGTGTTGCGTTGTGTTGTGTTGTGTTGTGTGTTGTGTGGTTGTGTTGTGTCAGGTTGTGGGTTGTGTTGTGTTGTGTTGTGTGTTGTGTTGTGTGTGTTGTGTGTTGTGTGTTGTGTGTTGGGAAGTTGTGTTGTGTTGTGTTGTGTTGTGTGTTGTGTTGTGTGTTGTGTTGTGTGTTGTGTGTTGTGTTGTGTGTTGTGTGTTGTGTTGTGTTGTGTTGTGTGTTGTGTTGTGTTGTGTGTTGTGTTGTGTTGTGTGTTGTTGTGTGTTGTGTTGTGTTGTGTTGTGTGTTTTTCCTGCCCCGTGTTGTAAGGTTATTGGTATTTCTTAATGATGTCTATTTTATTGGTATCGTAGACAGAGTGAGAGAGAATGGCAGATAGAAGTGGAAGGAATGATAGAGAGAAATAGAGAGATTGAGAGAAACAGAGAATGGGAGATAAAGAGATAGAAACAGATAGACAGAGAAGCAGAGACAGAAACAGAGACAGACAGGGAGAGAAAAAGAGAGAACCAATGAATTTAAAAGCATCACCACAAAAAATTAATAAATGACGGCAAGTGATGCATATACAAACAGCACAAGAGTTGAGGGACACGTCTAGCCCCTGGCAAAATATTCGCTCCAACCTAACCCTCTCTACCACGGGCATTCATTAACGTCTAGCATTCATTTCCATCCCGCCATGACACATTTATGAAAGCTTAGCCTGACGAATGCTCACGAATGCTCAAACACACTGCCTACACTGGCGCACTTAATATAGGATGAGCATGAGTGAGACGAGGGATACACTGCCTCTGAGGGATTATAACATGTAGACAAGGTGCTATATTATATTGTGTACGTAGACTTGTGTATATGAGAGGGTGTATGAGAGATATATTGAGTTAACATGATATTGTGTTTGTTTATTAATGTGTGTAAAAGGTGTGTGTGTGTGTGTGTGTGTGTGTGTGTGTGTGTGTGTGTGTGTGTGTGTGTGTGTGTGTGTGGAAAGAGTACCATCAAGTAATTAACTACTAAGTTACACACAAACAGAACAATGCATAATAAAAATAATAGTAATAATAATAATGATAACTGCTTTACGGTACACAGGTAGGTCGTCTTTTCTGTCTCGTTATCCGCTACTTCTTGGAGACTGAGGTCACCATGACAACCAGGTAGAGGGAAGAAAGTAATTCAGGTCATCTCATCTGGGTAATCATAGTCCTAAAAGAAGCGGTGTTCTGTAAGGAGTGGGGGGGTAAGAGAGAAGGAGTAGGGAGGTGGGGAGAAGGAGGGGTTAGTAAGAGGGAGTGAGAGAGGATTGTGGGTAAGAGGGAGAGGGAGGGAAGAAGGTTGGAAAGGAAGGAAGGAGAGGAATAGACGGTAAGAGATATGGATATGCAGAGAAAATGAGTGAGAGACAGACAGACAGACCGACAGACACACCAGACAGACAGACAGACAGACACTTCCAAGAGGAGTTGAACACTTGACTTAGCCATGTTCAGTACCTGGCTACCTTCACATACTATCACCTGTTGTTTCTCGATAGTGTATCTATTCGACTGTTGT
Organism: Homarus americanus; assembly: GCF_018991925.1. Taxonomy (NCBI): domain Eukaryota; kingdom Metazoa; phylum Arthropoda; class Malacostraca; order Decapoda; family Nephropidae; genus Homarus; species Homarus americanus. The sequence goes on from NW_024741189.1 coordinate 8,881,969, forward strand.
TATCTTAACCAGCCAAGAGTACAAGTTATGCACGAAGTAAGTGAACAGAAAGTTTAAACAATAATACAAATGTGAGGAAAGACACGGCCATTAACCTAACCTAACATTTGGGTTTAACTCCTTAACAATCAGTCTAAACCAGATTAAATTTCATCCTTATTACATTCAATAAAAACAATAAATACCTTGTACCTGATATTTTTATAATAGAAACAAAAGGTGATTTGAGACAGCGGTAACCCGGCCTTTTATTATCACAACACGGATATTATAACTCAAAATCGCCTCTGACTGATGTTTTTTGTTGACGGTATTAGAAAAAACTGAAGACTTTGTTGAAATAAATAAACGTATGAATATAGGAGTGACTTTGTCTCGTGTAGGAGTAACTGTGTTGTGTGAGAGTGACTGTGTTGTGTAGGAGTGACTGTGTTGTGTAGGAGTGACTGTGTTGTGTAGGAGTGACTGTGTTGTGTGAGTGAGCTGTGTGTGGGAAGTGACTGAGTGACTGTGTTGTGTAGGGTGACTTGTTGTGTAGGAGTAACTGTGTGTGTAGGAGTGACTGTGTTGTGTGGTGATGGGTTGTGTGTGTAGAGTGACTGTGTCGTGTGTGTGATGACTGTGTTGTGTAGGAGTGATTGTGTTGTGTGGGAGTGACTGTGTGTGTGTGTAGAAGTTGTGTTGTGTAGGAGTGACTGTGTTGTGTAGGAGTGACTGTGTTGTGTGATGTGGAATGACTGTGTTGTGGAGGAGTGACTGTGTTGTGTGGAGTGACTGTTTTGTGTGTAGTTGTGTGAGAGTGAACTGTGTTGTGTAGGGTGACTGTGTTGTGTAGGAGTGACTGTGTTGTGTAGGGGTGACTGTGGGTGTAAGAGTGACTGTGTTTGTGTAGGGTGATGGCTGTGTTGTGTAGAGTGACTGTGTTTGTGTGGGAGGGTGACTGTGTTGTGTGGCTGTGAGTGACTGTGTTGTGTAGGGTGTGTGTTGTGTGGGGTGACTGTGTTGTGTTGAGTGACTGTGTTGTGTGGTGTAGTGACTGTGTTGTGTAGAGTGACTGTGTTGTGTGGAGTGTGTTGTGTGGGAGTGACTGTGTTGTGTAGGAGTGAGTTGTGTTGTGTAGAGTGACTGTGTTGTGTGGGAGTACTGTGTTGTGTAGGAGTGACTGTGTTGTGTATGAGTTGTGTTGTGTAGGAGTGGCTGTGTTGTGTAGGAGTGACTGTGTTGTGTAGGAGTGACTGTGTTGTGTAGGGGAGTGACTGTGTTGTGTAGGATGTGACTGTGTTGTGTAGGGAGTGATTGTCTGTGTTGTGTGACTGTGACTGTGTGTGTGTGTGTGTGTTGTGTGTGTGTGTAGTGAGTGACTGTGTTTGTGTAGGATGTGTGTCTTGTGTGTGTGTGTTGTGTAGTGACTGTGTTGTGTAGTGTGTGTGTGTGTGTGTGTGTGTACATTCTGTTTCCAAGCACCTCACGCCTCTGGGGAAGAGATAAGAAGATGGTGGTCTTGTGTACACTTCATGCACTCAAGAGAATGGTGGGTGCATCTGTGTGTACATCTTGTCTGCACCTCACGGCAAAATGAGGTAAGGTGTGTGTGAGTGTATGTGTGTGTGGGGGGGTTGTATCTGTCTGAGTTGGTAACAAGTCAAATATACATGAACAAGTCGGCCTCTCCTTCACCCCTCACTTCCCTCCTCCTCTCTCTCTCTCTCTCTCTCTCTCTCTCTCTCTCTCTCTCTCAGGTAGTTCTTAAATACCTGTTGAGAATATTTATTATTTTTTGCTATTCTTATTTAGCGAGTGTTTTTTTTTCACTTCTCACTCATGGTTGTTTGTTGACGGTAATGTGTAAATTTCTGCTTCAGTAATTGTTTCATTTGTTTTACAGTTGTGTGTTTCCTGTTGTTGTTGAGTTGTTTGTTTTATTTGTTTTCGGTTGTTTATCACTAGAATTTGTTTCATATTTCATTTGTATTACATGTGTCTGTTTCGTAATGTTTCAGTTGTTGTAGAGGGGGTCTTTGTTTCATTGTTTCATTTGTTCTTCATGTTCCAGTTTCCTTAGAGTTTATTTGTTGTGCAGGTCTGTTTGTCTTATTATGTTTCATCTGTTTGAATACGAGTTTTTGTTTCATTGTGTTTCAGTTGTTTCCTAGTGGTGTTTGTTTCATTATATTTCAGTCTTTTTTTCATTATATTTCGGTCTTTGTTTCATTATGTTTCAGCTGCTGTTCAGGGATCTGTTACAAGACATTTCAGCAACTGTACAGATTTCGCTGTTTTTTTAAAGTTTCAATAGTTTCCCAGATGCCAGTTTTATAATGTTTCGACGCTTGTCCATATATCTCTGTTTCATAATGTTTCAGTTGTCATTTGTTTCATAGCGTTTCAGTATTTTTCCATTTGTCTTGTTTCATCTAATGTTTTAAAGTCCTGCTCTAGTGCCCATCTGAGAACAGTTTCCAATTATCAATACCAATCCATCCTCTGCCAGTGTATCTTTTATATCAACTCAAGATTATTTCCCCACTTCTTTTGTTTCACTCTATTCCTCTCTTTTGTAACTGTTATCCCCTTTTAAGTCTTTCGTCTCAGTAACAGTTCTTATTCAACTTCTGGCTCCATCCACTCTTCCTCTCTTGCGAAATCCACAAGTCACCGCTTCCTGTAAACAAGCACTGCCTCGCCCCCTCCCCCCTGTCACCTGGTCCACTGTATTAAATGTGAGGTGTTGTTCGTCTAAAGGCCATCTGCCGGACATGGGGCTTTGGGGTGGTGGCATGTGCTACCACGTCACCTGCTATGATGTTAAACGTGCTGTCATGTTGCTTGCTATGATGTTACCTGGCATATTGTTACCTGTTGTGATTTTACCTGCTGTGAAGTTACTTGCTGAATTGTTACCTGCTATGATATTAGTAGGAAAATTATCACTTGTATTGTATTTGTTTTTTACGGAAAATTAAGAAATGCGATGAATTTTATGGGTTCTAGTGACGTCAGCGAACCAGATGAAAAGCTTGAGTCTCTGTCCCGAGTGTTGCTGAGTGAAGTGAGGATGTGCAAGTATTTATAGCATATGGCGGCAAAGCTTATTGTTGGGTGTTAACGCCACGCTTCATACGCTCCGGTGGGCTTAGTGAGAGCGTCATCTGGGACAGACACGTTGGGTGTATTGTATAATGTGTATTCTTCACCCTCTTCCACATAGCCTCTCTCTCTCTCTCTCTCTCTCTCTCTCTCTCTCTCTCTCTCTCTCTCTCTGTTCTGACATTAATAATACAAGGTGTTTTATACCACAGGTAGTTATACGGTCCTAAGTGGCAGTAGCTTTTTATTACCTCCAGCCTCACCTGGCTACAACACACACACACACACGTTACCTTGTTTACCTGTGACACAACACAGCAAGGGGTTCGTGTTATAACCCAAACCTTTCATTTTACCACAGCAATTTCAAAAGTATTTCGTAAACTAGTATAAAACTTAACAGCAACACACAAAAAAAAGGTAAACGAGTTAAACATTTTAAAGCTGGGAGAGCCATGAAAGTTTGGAATAAAATCGATGAAAACTGCTGCACGAACGCTTCCAACTTTTACCTCCAAACGCCGAGTCTGGCAACACTATTTTGGGTACTGGTTCCTCGTGTTTGTTTGTTTACTGTAGCAGTTATTATTATTATTATTATTATTATTATTATTATTATTATTATTATTATTATGATGATGATGATGATGATGATGATGATGATGATGATGATGATGATGATGATGATGATTGCTTTTGTTGCTTTCATTAGCAATATTATTACTGCTGAACTGAACACAATCTCCTGGGTTCCCCTCTCACGATCTAAAAGCAGGTTCATATTGTCACAACACACACACTGAGAGTATTCAATTGAGACTCTCCGTCTACTGCTGGCGATATTTTTGGGGCACACCCTTGTCCTTGGCTGCTGGTGATAATTAGGGAGTAGAGTCTTAATTTACTGGCGATATTTAAGGGTTGACCTTTCCTCCCTTCCTCTCCTTCCCTTTCTTCCTCCTCTTGGTTCTCCCTCTTCCCTCTTCTTCCTCCTTCTTCCCTCTCCTTCCTCCTCACTCAATTCCACCCCTTCCCATTATTTCTCCATTCCTTACTCCACCTTCCCTTCTTCCTCTATTTTTCCCCTTCTTTCCTTCTTCCTCTACTCCTTCCCTTTCTTCACCCTCTTTCCTTCTCCTCCTCCTCCCTCTCGTCCGGTATTGTTGATGGTGATGATTTTTGGTAGTGGTGGTAGTTGTTGGCAATGGTGGTGGTGATGGTGGTTGTGGTGGTGGTGGTAGTAGTAGTGGTGGTTATGGTATTTATGGTAGTGGTGGTTGGTAGTAGCGATGGTTGTGCTACTGGTGATGGTGGTTATAGTGATGGCAGTAGTTATGATAATTGTGGTAGTGGTGGTGATGATAGTAGTAGTAAGTAGTAGTGATAGCTGTGGTAGTGGTGATAATGGTAGTAGTGATAGTTGTGGTAGTGGTGGTTGTGTTGATGGTGATAGAGTGTGACAATCTCGGTCGAAAATCAATAGGTAGTCAGTCTTTAAGGGGGTCCCATCACAGCTGTCTGTCACCAGGATATCACAGCCATTAAACCGATGTTCTCCTTTGGCTAGTAACAGCTGCTGTGGCGGGGAACAGCAACACCCATAAGAGCAAAAACAGCAACAGCCTCGATAGGAAACAACAACGTCAGTATTAACAATAGCGAGAAACAGCAATGGCAACAGTAACAGGAGCAGCAACAGTGTCAGTGATCTACAGCCGGGTGTAAATTTCTATACTGTACACACATTAAGAGCGAGGCGGTAGTGTGTTCCGTGATGTATGGTGCTCCTCTCTGCCCTAGTGAAGGATATGCTGTACTGTGACGTTGCTGGAAATGTTGATATCTCTGTGTGTATGAGTGTCTGTTTCTCTCTCTGTCTGTCTCTGTCTAACTGTTTTTATGTCTGTCTGTCTGTCTGTCTGTCTCCTGTGAGTCACCAGCTCGCAAACTCCAAGAATGTGTCGGATTAATTTCTCTGCTTTATGAGGTATTTGTGTATGCATGTGTGCCTGTAAGTGCGTGCTCCATTTGTGCGTGCGTGTGTGCGTATATATAAGTGTTAATGAATTAATGAATAACTATGTAAATGTATAAGTAAATTAATAACTGTATAAACGAATAAGAATTTAAGTTTATAAGATAATGAGTGCACAATTAAATAAGTAAATGCGAACATAGAAACGCACAAGTTAAGAGAAGAACAAAGTGTTGTCATATATTTCGAAACAGAAGAATCAACAATTAATTTTAGGTGTGGACAACCTTGACATTCTTGTGTAAAAGTTATAATACTGTGGATGTTTCGTTAGTGTCGTGTTGGTGCCTATGTAAAATGTTGAGTTCTGGAGGAGTTGGCTGCTGCTTGCTGGTGACTGACTTTATTGCTATGAACGGCTTTGTGTGTATGTGTGTGTGTGTGTGTGTGTGTGTGTGTGTGTGTGTGTGTGTAAGATAGTCTGGGTCACGTAGCAGGTGTTGAGGGTGGGGAAGGAGGTTGCTACAGTGTTTGGGTGGCGTTATCTGCATATTGGTGTCCCTGGTCTCCTTGCTGATGTTGACCTACCCATGAGCTCAGTGTTTGTCGTTTCCTCACAACTCTGCTGCCCCGGGCTCAGCTGACTCGCACCCCCTTGTACGAATCCCGACACTCAGAAACTCATAAACCTCGTAACTGAGGATGTTGACTTATGATAGAACACTAAAGTCGTGTCCAAAAATAACATCCAGACTATTACATTAAGACTTGACCTCTCCTGATTGGTGCTAAGTAAACAAATCTAGTTAAAGGTCGAGTCTCATTGTAATTTGATGGCATTTTTAGCATTTTTTTATGTCTCGTCTTAAGTCAATTATTTAGCACATTCTTTCATTGCCAATTACAAGGAATATTTATCGTACGAATCTTTTTTTTTATATATCTTACGTGGGTTGACGAGGTGGTTAGGGGAGATATACGAGTATTCATCGTATGTCGTAAACGATTTTGTAATTGAGTTGTCGGAATCATCTTAAGTACCATAAAAAATTTCCTCTAGTGAAATAGTCAATACTTATCAAAGGCGTTAGATGGGAAGCCTGTTTGGTTTACATATACGATCAGAAATGGTTAGAAACTGTAAACCTTAATCAATTTTCCCCTGCTTTAAGGAAGAATTTGCCTTTTAATTAGAAAAATACTGAGAGTTACTCGTTCGTGGTTTATTTAAATGTTATTTTCTCTTATAATTACATCACATATCATGGTAAAGATATAGTTTATATTTTATTTTTAACACAATAAAAATATCATCTATACTGAAGTCAATTGTGTTGTCTTTGTTTGCTATTATTATTCAGTTCGTGTTTGTATTTGGTCAACAAAGGCCAGAAGAAAAAATATGAGTTTTGATAGACAATTGACATGAGGTAAAAATTTATAACATGTTAGTGACGTCTTTATCCACATGTTTTAAGTCATTGTAACGTGTTGTGTCTTACTGTCTATAACTCTACCCTACGTCTGAGAAGTCACAGTGTCTCAGTTTTACGTTCCTTGTTGTAGTTCTACGTCCTGTGCCACAATTGTACATCCCATGGCACAAGCGTACGTTCTACGTTGCCATATTACATTCTGTGCCACAATTTCACGTTCCATGGCACAGACGTACGTTCTATGTTGCAATCTTGTGTCCTGTGTCACATTTATACGTTCCATAGCACAGGCGTACGTTCTATGTTGCCATCTTACGCTCTGTGCCACAATTGTACGTTCCATGGCGCAAGCGTTCGTTCTATGTCGCAATCTTATGTTCTGTGCCACAATTGTACGTTCCATGACACAGGCGTACGTTCTGTGCCACAATTATACGTTCTTTGCTGCCTATCATAACCCTTTATCATACCCTACATTATTCTACCCTCCCCGGCAGCCTCCTCAAGCCATTCTCCCCTTCCCACACCTTTAACCTCCCCAACACACTACCCAGCACATTCTCCCACTCCTTTCTCACCTCCCAACCTGTGCCTCACCAACATCCTCTCATCTCTCACCTCATACCGTCACCACTCCTCTACATTCTTCCTTCCCCACTGGCACAACACCCGCTCCCTCACATACTGTACATCTTCCTCCCTTTCTTCCCTATTGTCTTCCCCACAGTCCCCCACCTCTCCTTTTACTCCTCCCCACAATATCATAACCCCATCACATTATCTCTTCCTCCCTCCTATCAAAAGCCCCTAACTCCTCTCTTATATTTCCAAATTTCTGGCATTTCACCTCCCCGTTACCCCTACTCTCCTCCCCATCAACTCTACTATCCTCCCCATCAACTCTACTATCCTCCCCATCAACTGTACTATCCTCCCCGCCATTACCCCTACTTCCCTCCCTACCATTACCCCTACTCTCCTCCCCACCATCACCCCATCACCCCTCCCCATCTCCCCCCACCAGGCTGGCGACGATTTACTCCAGGGCTGGCTGTGCTCGCGCCGTCCAGCCGCTCTGCAAAATGCAATATCGTCCAATTTATAGGAGCGTAGGCGACCCACCCGCCGTGTACAACAGTGAATATATATATATATATATATATATATATATATATATATATATATATATATATATATATATATATATATATATATATATATATATATATATATATATATATATATATATAGTGCTACAAATGTATAATTTAGTCTTTAGTCTACAATGTATGTTCAATATATAATGCACGAAAAAATCGAATAGAAAAAATAAATTGCTTCTTCGAATTATGGATGAAACAGAACGACGATGACGTTCTTAGTAGCGTTGTACACTCATTGTTACCACGTGCGAGAATGTGTATCAGAGCTGAAGGCGGCCGTTTTAATATTTGTTGTAGACTAAGCAATACATTGGTTGCACTTATTCAATGAAACATTTAGTTATGTGCTTATCGTTCTGTATCTTCAAAAACTGTCAGCCTACCATGCGAGAGAGAACATTTTGTTCCAGATATAACGATTATACGGATTTAGTTTAGTGCAACTGGATTTTTTCTAGTGTGTGCCTGTCTGTCTGTCTGTTTTACAAATTAAATTTAAAATATTGTTTCGTCTCTGTAATCTTTATTCCAAAGTTTTTAATTTAAGTACAGTTATTAGAGTTACCTGCCTCCAGTACAGTTATTAGAGTTACCTGCCTCCACCTGTACGTACCTGGTGTTGCTGCCTCCACCAGCAACACACCTGCACCAAGACCTGAATATATGTACAAGCGCCACACACAGGCACATACCACACACGGAGTCTTTACTATAAAAATAAACAACATCACCAACAAAAACAATCGACAAAACCAGGCGTTCCAGTCCACTCACAGACAATACGATTTCTGGTACTATCGTCAGACGTACGTTCGCTCGCCTCCTGGCTCAAGTGGAACTCTTTATGGCACTGGTAATAACCCATGACAATCAGCTCGAGACCCAAGGCACTGGACAATACTGGGAATAGTTTAGCATGTTCTTTCCCCGAGTTTGTGGACAGGATGGGTCTAACGAGGGTGCCACGTCAAGAGGGGATCTGTGTGAGAGTGCCAAGCGTGGCACTGGTGGCGGCTCAGGCTCAGAGTGTTAATTGAATCGGTACTAAATTTAGACGGACATATTAGGTCTAACATAGTTAAACATGTACAGCCCCCTTCACTAGTGCGTTTACAGGGGCTCGTCAGGTTTTGGGTAGTGTGGCAGCCCGGTGTTTGTTTACATTCTATAGAAGGAAACTTGCAATAGTAAACATAATATGGAATCAAATTAAAACAATATTAAAACAAATATCTCAATGTTATCATTTATGAAATGTTTATAGAGGAGCCCTGTAAACGTACTTGTGAAGGGGACTGTACATAAAGTTATTTCTGCCCCTGTTAGTTTCAGAGATTCATTCGAAGGAAATGTCATCACCAAAAGTCAACATCCATTTTGCCAAACATGAAGTATCACAACTCTTAAAGGTTAAGATGGTAATATTTGGGAGGTGGTCCTCTTTAGATGATAATAATAGTAGTTGTTGTTTTATTTATAGTTATTCAGTTTTTGTTGTAATGCTTCTTTCTTAAGCCGTCAGTGGTTGTATTTATTTTTACTATTAGTATTGTTATTCTTATTATCACAATTCTTATCACAATTAACAATCATTATTACCATTACTATTATTACATTCTCACAGTCGCCATATCCCAGGCATGACTGCCTGTTAAGGACTGTGTGGATACAGCACACTGTATACTAAGCCTTCGGTACACAAGGAAGCAGCATTGCCGGCACTGCACTCGACCGCATTCACTTTCCCAAATTGAAAACTTCGCTATCCATTTTCAGTTTGGTGAACTGAGGCTGCCGGGGATCGAACCAACGACCTGTGAATCAGGAGGTGAGCGCTGTATCTATTCGACCACAGCACCGCGCATCATAGCAGGTCAGCAGTATTACAGGTAAACACGAGAATAACAACACACACCTTTAAGCTAAGCCTCCACCATCAGGATTTTTTTAATTCATGAATAAAGTGGTCGTAGTAATAGTACACCCCGAGGCTAATCCGCTCTCCCTCAGCTGATAAAATACTCTCCCAACCATGTGTACGAGGTGGGAGAGAGGGGGAGTGTGTGGGAGAGGGGGAGTGTGTGGGAGAGGGGGAGTGTGTGGGAGAGGGGGAGTGGATGGGAGAGGGAAGAGGTGATGAGAGAAGAAATAAAGTGGATGGGAAAGAGAAGAGAGTTAATGGGACAGGGAAGAGATGGTGTGATTGGGAGAGGAAAGGAGTGTATAGAAGAGAAAATAATATGAATGGAAGAGGAAGACCGTATATGGGAGGGAGGAAGACAAGGCGAGGAACATCACCTCTAGTCACTACCCTTCCCGGATATTCGCCATCTTTCCCATTCTCAGAGTGTGTGTGTGCGTGTCCGGGTCTGTGTATGTGCGTGTGTGTACGTGTGTGTGTGTGGTGTGTGTGTGTGTGTGTGTGTGTGTGTGTGTGTGTGTGTGTGTGTGTGTGTGTGTGTGTGTGTGTGTGTGTGTGTGTGTGTGTGCGTGTGTGTGTGGTGGGTGTGTGTGTGTCCGGGTCTGTGTATGTGCGTGTGTGTACGTGTGCGTGCGTGTGTGTGTGTGAGAGTAGGGGGTGTGATATACAGTATGTTAGTGGCAGGTGTGAATACAGTTTACACCTGCCTCTCTTTCTCTATCTTTCTCTATCTTTCTCTCTCTTTCTCTCTCTCGTACACAATAATACTTGACATCACAACACTAAACACCGACACCATACCAAACCCCGGAAATAGTGACACTCTGTTCCCTGTTGTTGAGATGGCTGGGGGCGGAGGGAGGGGGGCGAAGAGGAGGATCGGGACTGAAGAAGGGGGATAGCTTAACACAACATCCCCCCCCTCCCTGCCTCTTCACCCGACAGCGAACAGAATAGCAGGAACAGCAACGGTGATGACAGCTCAAACGACGGAGCTGTGACACTACCTGGCAACGCGGAACAAAAAGCGTCATTAACCCCGGGTTACGGTGTGGTGTTGAGGTGATGGCGGCGGCAAAGAAAGTAAAAATGGAAAATATGGTCAAAACGAACGTAAATTCACGGAAAGAAAGAAAAACTTTGTATTTACGACATTGATGTTAAAATTATAGGATAGCTTATTTATGAGAGTAACAGAAAACGATAAAATGGCTGGTTTTTTACTGCAACAGAAAACGAGAAACTGGTTGTTATTTACACTAACAAAAACGTAAATATAGTTGATTTCTTATCTTCTCAAGACAAAAAAAAATAAAACGGTTGTTTTTCTTAACTGACATAGGTAACTTGGCCCTTAACATGTGGCTGAGGGAGGCTGGATATGTTCTTCTGACCGTAGAGCCATTGACCATAATTACTGAACCGCTGAAGATGATTCGGCGAGACATCATTCACTAGTATTTAATCACCAATTTCGTGCAATCATAGATCAAGGTCACAAACAACAGGTCAAAGGTCATTTAGAGTCTCTTTATGACCGCTTCATAACTTAAACAATTTAACTTGATACTTCATACACGTGTATCATCACAATGCAGTGCGTCGTCAGCAAGTTCACTGCCACAGGTCACGGTCACAAATAGGAGCCAAAGGTCAAATTTCCTCTAGACAGGGGTAACACCAGACTTACTGTGTTTATGGTATGAGTGTTACTGTGACGTGACAAAGTACATCTTTTCTGACTTCACTGATTGATTTTTTTTTTTGCAACTGAGGAATGTTTCAACTACAACTTAACACAACAAATGATCAATTTATTTTCACCTTTGTTTGGATTCATCGTCTAGTTGGTCAATCTTCCGTTACTCAACACAAGATTAACGTTTTAACACACACACTAAATACTGATTCATATTAGATAAACAACAGATGGAAACTCTCAACCGTAAACCAAATTTACCACAACACTGTACCTGCCGGGGGAGAGACTATGTGTACACCAACTTTCTCAACTTAGGGACACACTGCTTCCAGAGTGACATACTTACACCAACACTGAATGATATTACCAAGTTTTAACCCACTTTCAACACTTGCTAACCTTGGAGCATCTTACTGGTGAAGCTCAAACTGTAAGACGTCCCAAACATCTTAAACAAGACCTTGACGACAAATTCCTGAGTCTCAAAGTCTCTTATAAGTCAATTTTCACTTATTGGAGATGAAAGAAAACATTCCGACACATTTCCGAAACTTAAGTGTATTATTGATACCACTTTGTTCCCATAATTGTGTCAAGTCTAGGAGGTCATACTGTTAGATGTGCTTTTAAGTCCAGTTGACGAAGAGAATTAATTAATGATTTATGAACCTCTAAAAGCCTGGACCATGGGATATGTGAGATAAGTACGGAGGGTAAAATTTGTTGCTGTCAGTGTCATTAGTTTTTGAAATGTAGTAATCTGGGAGAGTGACGGTGATGTTTACTTGTGTTGGGTAATTGATGGGAACTGGGACATTACCTGGGAGGTGAGGGCATGCATAGTCTCTCTCTCTCTCTCTCTCTCTCTCTCTCTCTCTCTCTCTCTCTCTCTCTCTCTCTCTCTCTCTCTCAATAATGACAGGCACTAGATCATTTCACCAGCGAACACAGTCACTGGCGTCACCACTATCGACCTCCCGGGGGTAGTGGAGTCAGCACGTGTGTCTTGAATTATTAAACCACATTACTGTTTCTTCCACCCACCCGGCACACCGCCCACCCGGCCCACCGCCCACCCGGCCCACCACCCACCTCCTGGAAGACCATGGTGGAGAGGGAGTGAGGGTGAGAGAGAGGGAGGAGTGGGAGTGAGGGTGAAGAGATAAGGTGGGAGGGAGGGGGGAGTGTAAGTAAGGGGGAGATGGGGTGGGAAGGAAAGTGAGTCGGAGAAGAAAGAGTGAGGGAGAAGAGATAGGGTGATTGGGAGTGAAAAGGAGTAGATAGGGTGAGCGGGAGGCAGAGTTAGAGTAAGGGGGAGGAGAGAGGGAGTTAGAGGGGCGAGAGATGGAGAGCAATGTGACAGGAATAACATTTGCTGACAGGAAGAAGGGATTTTCTGAGAGTGAGACAGACACACAGACAGACAGACAGACAGGCAGAGAAAGGCGATATGGGTTGTCCTCTCCTGATGATTTTTGATAACACAGAAAAAAAATTGGTATAACCCTAAATCAGATGAAATATATCCTGGTTAAGATACCGAGAATTATTTAGACTCGTCCTCCACTTTCCTGGGAATTAAAGAAGATATGACATAAAACCTGAAAGATTCTTTTCCCAGGAGGTTTTATGATTAGTGGAAAAGTCTATCATATGAATGTGGCCCATTTAAGATTTCTCTAAATTTACGTTTTCTGTTTCCATTTGTATTTTATCTTATCTTTGTATAGTAAGTATAGTATTTATTTATGTATTTATTTATAGTCATTTATTTTTTGTATATCTTATTTATTTAATCAGTTATTTTATTTATAATCTTGTTTGTCTATACCATTTATTTATTTATTTATTTTATTTATTTATTTACGTTCTTTAGGGTTTAAAGCTTGAGTTATTTAAATGAGGATTATATCAGGTCCTTGTTGGCATTGCAAGAGCCGTAAAATGCACCTCCAAACTCCCTCGTTCGGCCGCCGTGCTTAGACACTGAGGTAGGAACTGGACTGCTCTTGAGTCTTCGGGTGTTTCACTAAGTCGAGAACCCAACATGATTCATTATAGTTAGCCTCTATTTTTTTTTTTTTTTTTCATTTGTTTTAAATCTTTCATATCTAGGTTAAAGCATCACCTCTCATGCCCACAAATAATCCAAAAAGAGTACAGAACCACGTTATAGAGCCACTGTACTGTACAGAGCCACATTACAGAGCCACTGTACTGTACAGAGCCACACTACAGACCCACATTATAGACCCACAGCACAGAGCCACAGCACAAACCCACATTATAGAGTCACAGTACAGAACCACATTATAGTCACAGTACAGAGCCATAGTGCAGAGCCACAATATAGAGCCACAATACAGTGCCACATTATAGAGCCACATTATAGAGTTTTATATATGTATTACCATTACTGAATACATTTTTGGGATTGAAATGTACTGTATCTACTGCTAATAATGGTCTCATATTTAATAACATTCCAATATTTGTTGTAAAAATTTTGCTCGAGGAATAACAATATTTTAATTGGAATACAAACAGAAAATTAATAAGGTGTGTGTGTGCGTGTGTTTGCTCTGTCTGTCTGTCTGTCTGTCTGGTGAGGGTGTGAATGAGAGTACGTGTTGATATTTCTACTTGTCATCTTAGCACTTCCCTGTCACTTTCTCGACGTGTCTTCCATTATTCTCTTTGTTATTTCTCCCATTTGTTTGAGGTTTCCGTGTCCCTTCATCTATCACAGGGGAGAGAGAGAGGAACTAAGGATCACCTGAAGAATTGTCACCCCAGAGTTTGGCAGGGCGACAATTCTTCAGGTGGGATATCCTGGGGTGACGATTCTTCAGGTGGGGTCAGGACCCTCCATGGTTAGGTTAGGTTAGGTTAGGTGTATATTATTTTTTTTCTTTAAACTTTTCACACATTATATTCACTGTGGGCTGGGGTGACGATTTTCCATGTGGGATATCCTGGGGTGACGATTCTTCAGGTGGACATTCTGGGGTGACGATTCTTCAGGTGATCCGAGACTAATTCTCTATATAAGGAAAACAAATGCAAAAAATACATAGATATGCTGACACACACACACACACACACACACACACACACACACACACACACACACACACACACACACACACACACACACACGCACACACACACA